>NC_139642.1:38339234-38644234 GCF_964638095.1 Poromitra crassiceps
CCTCTCACACACACAAGAACAGACACACACACATGCGGGTGCACGCGAGCACGAGCACACACACACACACACACACACACACACACACAGATAACATCCCAAAACACATTTACAAGCCACCTGTAAGAACCATTATCACTCTCACATAGGCTACCCTTGAGTTTTGGCTCCAGGCACATTATCATTAGGCAGGCATGTAAACACACACACACACACACACACACACACACACACACACACACGAGAAACACCTTCACAAATCCAGGGATTTGTGCTGAATGGAAAGTGACAAGTGGTAGGCCTATCACAGACAGCCTCTCCATCCCCGCCTCCCTCGGTGGTTGCACACACCAGCGGCAGCAGCTTAAAAATGGATGAGAAACCCTGTGGGACAAAAGAGGTGAGGACATCACCACATACAGGTATTTTTCAGTGTGCAGTGTTCATCTCCGAGCTCAGCGGAGAGAGACCTGCTGTTCAAATGACAAATGACCTGTGGCACGAGATACACCTCTGCCAGCCAAACACATGTGCCCAGGAGGATATTACGCTTGTCTCATGGCCACAGACTCAATTCTTAATGGATGCAAGTCTTTAGTCTTTTGTTTATATTCCAGCACAACAGAATTTTGGACATCCTATGCCATCGTTACTCTTATATTTATACTATTCATGTACTGTTATTTTTAGTGACATGTCCATTTCACATTTATTAACACAAACAGTAGTGCCAAACTAAATAGAGTAAAGATAAAAAATAAATAAAACTCAAATTCTGATAGTGGCTACTGTTGTGTTGTACGACCTCTGCCCTCCACCTGTCAATCAAACCTTGCTCAATTTGCGGCCAAGAAACCCTTTTCCTGCCAATCTGGCAGGCATATCAGAGCTGTAAAATGTCAACCACCCACTCTGTCTGGAAAAAAAACAGCAGTCGGAGGTGGAGGTGACAATGCGGCGTCTGCCATAATTAAGACGCATGTCCTTTCATGCACCTGTTGTGTCTATATTAAATTCACAAAGGACAACATCTACATTTACAAATTTATTACAATGAATTATCCACATACCTACAGCCCTACATTTCCCCCTGATCGGGAGGCACTGCAGCAAAAGAAAACATGACAGTTGGAAAAAACAAAGTTTCAAGTAACATTTGCATTTCATGAAATAATGAATCAGTAACATTTTTGTACTGGCATACCGGACTAGGAGGGCTAGTGTGCATACTGTAGTGGTGAATTACTTTCTCACTTGAATTAGTTCAGTGTTGGCGTACAAGTGGCATACTGCAGTTATGAGATACTGCAGGAAATTGGCCCGGAAAGTATTATACAGCAAACGCCAGTATGCTTTGTATAACTTTGGATGGGAATGGAATGGGATAACATCAAAGTCAGACGAGGCGGCCACAGTATCCATGTTCTTCTCCATAGTGCCACCAATGTCCTGGATAGAGGCTGAATGCAAACCATAGTGGAAAATGTAAATCTCAATCATGCATATCTATACATTCGCACTGTTCATTTACCCCCATCTGTTTTTTAGCTAGCAGCACTACACATGTAGGAAGTGCTATCTGCATGTACGTGGGACGCACCGGCTGTGGCTAGTGTTGCTTCTGTGCAACAGCTGAAAACCCATCTGAAGTGCGGGACGCTTTTGCTGAAAGCTGCGATATCTTTTCGCCTCAGTCGCTCCCAGCAGCACCTAAAACACGCTACGCTCACAACAGTTGGGAATGTGCAACAGAGCGACCTTTCCACTGAACATGTCGAGAAAGAGAAGCCAGTGCTGTGAGGAGAGGCTTTAGTGCTATTCTCTCTCCACTCTCTGAAAATACAATCACTGTCCTAATGAGCAGGAGGGAGAGCAGAGGCTCCTGGGAAAGATCAGTAGCTCCCAGGGACGCCGCGCAGGGAAGAAAGGGAGCTAGTGGAACATGCTGACCGCGCCCCGCGCTGCACAAACTGGACTGTAAAAGTGTCAGGGAAGAGAAAGGTGATGGGAGCCACTTCCCAGCTCGACTTAAACAGTGCAATCCCTCCTCAGCGCTGCCAGCTGGCTAAAAAGCCAAGTCATTGACATTTATAATCCCGGCCGTAAACGGTGGAGGGGAAACAGCCAAGATCTACAGTATGTACATAAAAGAGGCAAAAGGAACACTTACATTAAGGGGAATGGCAAAGAAACAGTGCAGAGGCCTCGATCGAGGCAGTTGGGGCTGATCTCGGGGGGTCAAGGCGATGAAATTAAAAGATGCAAAAAGGACAAGAGAGTAGGGCTGCACGATTATATCGGCACGTCATCGGTATCGGCCGATAAAGGCTTTAAAATGAAATATCGGCATCGGCCTGAAATGAACATTTCTGCTGATCTGACAGCCCGATAAAAAGACACTTTAATTATGCCCAGATGATCAGTGCCATGGCTACGGTGTGAGGGTGTGTGCACAGTGAACCGTGAATGTGTGCATTTTGAAAAACATTGTATTTATGTCTGTGCCAGTCGGCCATCACGATAAGAGTAGGCGTAATGATGTGTTAATTCCACTACAGGAGAGACTTGTTCTCTGAAATTACGTGGAAAAAATTGCGTGCATATATATCGTATCGGCAATCGGCCAAAAGAGTTGGAAAATATTGGCATATCGGCAAACAAATCCAATGTTGTGCATCCCTAATACAAAGCAGAGAGAAAGGAAAGCAGGGAGACACAAAGTTCCGAGTGGAATGCCCTGAGAGACAGGGCAGGTCTCAACTCTAGAGAAACTTTCCAGAAAACAATAAAAATAAAGTTTCTGTGAAACTCAATGCGGATGGGAATAAAACCCACCAAACCCTGCTTTCCTATTTATTTCTCCCTCTGGTGCTGCAAGTACACACTCTGTTCATTCTCTCTCTCTCTCTCTCTCTCTCTCTCTATCAGCATCCGGAGATGTCTTTGGTCTTGCTGCGGCGTTGGAAGCGCATGTCAGCGGGGTCGAAGCCCTGCTCGCGGGCCCCGAACAGAGCCCAGCTGGGAGTCTTAGCTACGTAGTCCAGGGCCGAGAAGCTCCGCTGACCGCCGCTCTCCTCGTGGGCCTGGACCAGCTCCTGGAAACACTCGTAGTCGATCCATGTCCACCACTCCCCCTCCACCTTGAACTGTGCACACACAAGCATGCACATGCACACGCACACACGGGAGAAAGAGAGGAACAAGGTGGCAGATGAGCTAGCAGCAGTGATCACAGAGCTACAGTATATCAGGATATCTGTGTTTTCTTCTTGTTGCTTGCTATAGTGTTTGAGCTTCACTGTGCAGATAGTGACACTAGAAGGCTGCTGAAAGTGGAAAGTTTCTCTGTACTCATTGAAAATCCTAATTTTAGGGGGTGGTTCCATCACAAATAGTTTGGAAGCCAATTCTGGTCCAATAGTCAACTTACACAAGTGTGATGTGGAAACTCGAAGCCTCCGGTGCGCATACAGATGTCTTGTGTCCAGCTGGAAAACGTTTAAGATTAAATATATTTGAATACTCATAGTCTCTGGAATTTTTTAATGAAGGAGAAGGAGTAGATCTCATTTTAAGGATTTTAGCAAGATAATTTAAAGGGGCACTTACCCCCCAAGATTTCTGGCAAAACGGTATTCTACTCGATTTGAAAATTCTCCTATAGTCCCTTGTACCCTGGCAGAATGTCTAGGACATAAACTAACTAATAACTTGGCCAATAAGTATGTAACATACAAAATAAAACAAACAGTTAATGTCTTAATTTGATGTAGAATGCAGAAGACATGTAACTGGTTTGTTAAACTCGAATTCCAGGAATATTGTATTTACTGCGCTGCTCTAAAGATAACGTAACTGGC
Organism: Poromitra crassiceps; assembly: GCF_964638095.1. Lineage (NCBI taxonomy): Eukaryota > Metazoa > Chordata > Actinopteri > Beryciformes > Melamphaidae > Poromitra > Poromitra crassiceps. The sequence continues at coordinate 38,343,095 of NC_139642.1, forward strand.
TCGTGCCTCAGAGAGCCTGCATTTGTCCTGGAACCCACTCGCTTTGCGCCAGAACGCACTCGATTTGGGGGTGGAACACGCCAGGATTGGCCAACGCCAACGCCAGTGCCCAGAACTGTCAAATCAAATAATCGACAGAGACGCTATGGCCCGCCTCCCAATCCCCTTTTCTTTTTTTTGCATGACAGTGTATTAGAGATAGAGCATGTTATAATATAGCCACGTTATAAACAACTAACCAACGCTGATGGGTCTGCATGGAAACGGTTTTGCCCGAAATGATTAAAAGTTATATCAATTTGGTCATTCAGTGGCGTTTTACTGCCTTGTAACATAACTAACTAGCCGCTAACATTAGCCACAGTATCCGACTACCCACAATGCATTGGGCTGTTAAAGGGCTCACGCTAAAAACGGGTCTATTGGAGTGAATGGAGATATTGCAACTCTCTGGCTCTGGCTCTACAGTAATGATCACATGAAAAAAACATTTTTTCACATGAGTGGGAAAGGGCACGCGCAAATACCACCGTGACGTAACGATGTACCAAATCGGTCATTCATTTGAGGGCAAAAAAAAAAGCAGGTTTGAACCCATTTGAACACTTATGCTGCTGAAATGATAGGAGTTTGTAAAATTGTAACAGATTGGTCTCAAATGTGGAGATCTTGACCAGAATCCTTCACATACCACCCCGAAAGCCATGTGGTTAAAAGCTGAAAAAAAATGTTTTGGGGGTTAGTTACACTTTAAATATTTTTGTGGGGAAAACCATATCAGACTCAAATTATTATTCACAGTACAGGTAGAGTATTTTATATACATCTTAAAATGGGACTTTAGGGAGTCATTACCTGGAATTACGTTGAAGACCAATTTAACAATCAAATAAAGAAATTTGTCAAAACTAGCCTATTTCTGAGTGAACATATCTAATGACAATTCTGAAACTAGTACAAAAAATGACTTTAGAAATGCAATTAATGCAAATACAATGAAAACTACGCATGTGTCATGTGACATTTTGTATTAATACTGTTAATACAATTTGATTCAAGGGATGAAAAACCCTTTCAAAGTACAACACAAACTGTCTATTTTGCTGCAACTCGACAGTGCTGCTTTTTTTACTCAAGAGTTCCAGGACCTACTTCCTGGAAAAAAACTGGTCCATTGGAGGGAATGGAGATGTCGGAACCCTTCTACGGCTCTGGCTTCAGCTAGCTTCATCTTGCTTCTTCGGTCGCTATTCTCTCTCTTGAAGACGTGTTTACCGACCGGGAGAAAGCCCCACGTGATAGCCACCCATCAATCTCTCTCTCTCTGCTCAACGCTGTAACACTATTTTATTTTGAAATTCAGTTGACTTTGCCATTTCCCACGGATATTGTCGCGTTTTTCTTTCATGGCTCGACAGAAAAAGTCTGCCTTCAGAAAGGTTCACGTTGAGGCGCCTCATTGACTAAAAAGGACGCCTATTTAAAAGCGTGGGTAAAGGCAAGGCTTGGGTGCTGTGTGTGAACGTAGGGTAACACACAGAGCGCACAGGGTGAATTTTATGAATGGAAATTGAAAACGATATGTATCATAGCGCATTTCCCAGTGCGCATATGCAAATCTGAGTCATTTCGCAGTGTGTATACTGCATATACCTGCGTATCACGTAGACAACACCCCTGGGGGGGATGCACACAATTTTAGAGTCGTCTCTCATGGAGGAACAGAGAATTGACCATTTTGGGGTTATATCATGGCCACCACCCAACGTACTACCAGTGTTTAACATCACTTTTACATTTAGATCACTTAAAGGATGGCTTTACCGATAATCAACCCACTTTGTATCATATATAATCTTGGTAATATAAGCACATGGGCAGTGTTTACCTTATCTCTCTGTTTACCTCATGGAGAAAAATCCTCCTGCAGAAACTCTGCCCCTGCCAGCTGCAAGTCATTAAGGCTCATTAAGGCTCTCAATGTGATTCTCCATGGATGTGCGCATACTTAAAAAAAACAAAACAATAACAACCGCCCTCGGAGGAGATTCTGCCTCTCCAGCAGAACTCCCGCCACTCCGTTGTGACGCATTTTATAATAAAACGCATCACAATGGAGCGTTTTGCCAGAGGAGGAAATGCTAGATCTCTGTGAGCAAAACAGAGAGAGAAGGTAAACACTGCCCATGTGCTTATTACTGAGATTATCAACGATACAAAGTGGGTTGATTATTGGTAAAGCCATCCTTTAAGACTTATTTGGAGGACCAGCACACTTCATATCAAATTCGAGAGAGAGAGAGAGAGAGAGAGAGAGAGAGAGAGAGAGGCAGGCAGGCAGGCAGAAACAGAAAATGGATCTGGGTGTGAATTAACACAAATGTATGAATTTACCAGCCGTTCTCCCCTCTTCCTTTTCCTTACTTTAAAGACAGAGAGATGAGCTGGTGGAAATACAGCTATTACCCGGGAAAAAGTGCCTCGCTCAACATCTGCCATTTGCTGTTATTTTAACTTCAGCCGTTCTTAACCGTCTGGGAAATCACTGCTCCACCTCCCCTCCTCACATCTCTCCTTTCATCAATCACTGCTCCTTACTCCTCTCCCAACTCCCAATCCATGCTGCTCCTTACTCCTCTCCCAACTCCCCATCCATCTCACTAAGAAGAGAATGAGATGGAGACACACGGACAGAAAGAGAGGGCAGAAGGCACAAGCCTCTCATGCCATTACTCCCCTCTAATCTTGTTTGTTGTCCCAACCCAGCACAGAAGGTGAGAAGTAGTTTGACCCTACTTTCCCAGCATGCAACAGTACTGTACACCACTCCAGCTGGTTTGATTGGCTGTCAGACAGATGGCACACAGTACTACTACGCTTAGAGAAATGAAGATGGAGAGGGGAAAGGGAGAGCTAGTGGTTTTTTAACCAACAGAAGCAGGTAACTTCTTTGTTCTGAAGTTAAGTTTAGAAGGTTAAGCCTTTTGTTTTAACCTTTATTTATTCAGGAGGAGTCCTGAAAAAGAGACTAGATCATCAGGAAGATGATCTAGTCTCTTTTTCAGGATTGTCCTTTTAACACGTTCACTGCCAATGACGAGTTGACTCGTCAAACACAATCCAACCGTTCACTGCCAATGACGAGTTGACTCGTCACATTTTTTTTTTTTTTTTTTTTTGACGGTGCTACGTGGATCAATGCCCCCCACGTCTCCTATAAAAATATTGGAAGTATTGAATGTGTATAATCTATTTTACCGACCAACTAAGTGGCGACAGTGCTCTCCCGACAGAGAGAAAGCCAACCAAAAACAGCCGCGGGAGGAAGCCATTCTCAAGGAAATGGCTTGGCGATTTTACAGTCATCAGTCACCAGACTCGCCCGAGAGCGGCCGCGCCAGCAGCAGCACACCGAGAGCGGAGAGCGGTGCTGGCGTGGGGGATTGCAAATTTGCATAATAGATTATGGGTGAAACACACTTTGAAACACCCGCAGAAAGGCCAGAATCGCACGCATTCCGAAAACCCAGAAACGAACGAGCCTCATTCTCATACTGTAGGCGAAAACGCTTTCACGCTGCTGCACACGGGCGCACAACGGTGGGGGGTTCCAAAAATAGACTGGGTGGGCAGCATAAAGCCTAGAATCGCACAAAGCTTCATCAAAGCTCTCAACCGAAAATCCAAGAAACGATTGAGCCCCATTCACAGTCCACACTCGCCACACTCGCCGACGAGGGGCCGCCAGAGAGGGAGGCTGCTCACTGCTCAGACAGGCAGGAGAAACTGGCTTGTGACAAACGCCACCAGACACGCCCATGGAGGGAGGAGTTTGAAGGAGAGGGTGTTCAGAACTATATTGTTCAGATGTCTGATCTCTCACTGATGCCAAAAATAAATGGTTAAAGTGACTGTTCTGCCTGTTTGATTGAATTTCACAAAACTGCGATTATCTCAGCTTCCTGTCTCAGACGCTGAAACCATGCTGTACTCAACGGCTAATATCTACATAACTACTAACTCTACAAACTAACTCTTTTAGACAGAGAAAGCACACATTCTATTAGTACTTTTGTGAACTTTGTGTTCACAAAGTCCAAGCAGAAAATTATCCTCGGCTCTTGTAAAATGAGCCAGAATCCTCAAAAAACGGCTTGGCAGAAGCTACCTACAGTAAAAAAAAAACCGGCTGGCAGTGAATGTGTTAACATTCCCACCTGGTAGCTGACCAGAACAACCAAAGTCTGATCTGCTGCCCACTGAACAGCTCCACTGGAGCGGTTGGGGTTAAGGGCCATGCTCAAGGGCACCTCAGTGGTGGTATTGAGGGAGGGGCAAGCACTGCTTTTTCACTTTACCCACCCAGATTTATCCTGTCGGTCCGGGGGATTGAATCGACGACCTTGCGGTCACAAGCTCTTTTCTCTAAGCTTTAGGCCACCACTGCCTGCTTTTAGCTTTCAACGCTTATTTCAAAACGGTTTCAGCCTCAGTTTCACAGCTCCTTTCACCTGTCTCAGTTAAACTTCTCCAGCTGCTTCCACTACTCCTCCAACTGGAAAAAAAGACACAAGCTAGCATTACATTGCTCACTTCCTTAGTCCTGAGAGTAGCTCAAAAGCAGAAATGACAGGAAATACACTTTGGAAGAACTAACATTTATTTGTCCAATAGACCCTTTTCACGGGGGGCATTTTGTGTTGAAAAGTCAGGATAAACACAGGTGCAAGCAAAACACTAATGAGGGTTTCCTTCTTCCATGATTGGAAGTTGGAAACCCTCATTAGTGTTTTGCTTGCACCGGTTTTTATCCTGCCTTTTCGACACAAAATGCCCCCCGTGAAAAGGGTCTATTAAAAACGTTTGGAGACGATGACGCACTGAGGGAGTAATGGCATTAGGCATTTGATTCTTAGCCATTAGATGCCTTATGGCCATCTCACACCATTAGAAAAAGCTACGCGTTGCAATGCTACTGAGCCCTGAGAGAAGAACAAAGTGAAAGCAGCGCCTACTGGGAGTTAATGTTTCTGCTAACGAGGAGGGATGCTATTTGTTTAGCCGGCATCACAGGAAACAATTTCAGTCTCCAAGCAACAAAGTGAAAACTGCGCTGTCTGGAAAGAGTACAAGACTGCCTGTTGTTTTTACTAACAGCTTCTTTGCTAAGGATCACTGAGGACACCAAGGACAGCGTCTTCGCTAAGAACCACAGGAGGTGCCTTGATGCATGCCGCATGCTGGTGCACTCCACTGTACTTAAACACACACACGCACACACACCTAGTCCACAGTGATTTGTCAGTGAAGAAGAGGGCTTTTAAGAAGAGCTTTCTCTGGGAGGTGGCGTCATCTGAGCCAAACGGGGCTGGATGGAAAAGGACGGGGAACGAGAACAAAGATTTGGGGCGAAGAGGAAGGGAGGGTGAGGAGGAACCACGGGCGCTGAAAGAGAGAGAAGGGTGAGAGAGAAAGCAGAACGAGGGGCGAGAGAGAGAGAGATAAGGAGGGAGAAATGCTTATCAATAGGGAGGTCCCAGGGGCTGAGCGAGAGCTAATGATGATGATGTGTCAGTGCGGCGAGCATCTGATCACTGTGAGTGATCTCACCCGCTCTCTCACACACTCGCACAGCCCTGATGGCTTTTAAAGGACCACATCAAACAGTGATATCGGCCAGCTGGAATTGGAAGTTCTGAGGGCTGCGGAGTAAGCACGCAACACACACACACACACACACACACACACACACACACACACACACACACACACACGCGTGCGCGCGATGTGCTTTAAAACATCACTCTTTGTAACATTTTTAGTGAAGCTAAAAACCTTGAGGACTTAATAATGATGCTGGCTGGCTGGCTAAGCTGTTCAGGATGCTGCACACTCCACAGGAAAGCAGCACATACGTTTGAAATGCCTCCAGTTCCCAACAAACCCTGCTGGATTATTGATGAGCGCCCAAAGCATCCCGTATGCATCTGTCCATATTTACACAGAAGGCAAGCAGGGATGCATTCACACTTGACATGCACATACCCATTTCTTTCACTTTGGCAATTAAAAAGAAATATATAAAAGCACAAGTGTGTACTAGTGTGTATAGTGTGTGTCACACTATGTACAAATTGACACACACGCACACGCGCACACACACACACACACACACACACACACACACACGCACACAACCAGTCAAAAAGTTTGACACACCTGATTGAATGTTTTCCCCCCATTCTCTTAAAGCCATTGTGATCTAAAGGCTATGCTTAAATGCTTGAAACTAGTTTCTTAGACAAAATATAAATAGTGAAGTTGATCCTATGTATGATTTTCTTTCCAAAGCCTTTGTCTTTCCATCAAGCCAAAGGGCACCAACTTTAAATCATCTAAAATATAATAGTTTTGATTTGTTTAACATAACATCTGCATAATTCTGTTAATTGTTTTAGCGAATTTACAATTATTCTAAAATGTGAAAAACGAAAGAAAGTGGTTTCCAAACTTCTGCCAAGTGCATTTTATATTTGACACCTCGATGCATGTGTATGTGTACATGTATGTGTATGCATTGCATATAAAAATATAAATGTGTACAGCGACAAAAAGGGAAACAATTATTGGTAGGTGTGTGTGTGTGTGTGTGTTTGAAATGGAAGCTCTATAGCTAAGGCTTGGGCCACCCTAAAACACTTTTATAGATAGACTTTCTGAGTGCAAAACCCTGTTCATTCTTCTCACGGCCGGAGCTATTAGTTAACAGGCAGCTAGAGCCTGCTTTGGGGCATCGGGCACTAACACTGCAACCTGCGTGTCAGAGCCAGAAAGAGAGTGTGTGTGTGTGTGTGTGTGTGTGTGTGTGTGTGTGAGAGAGAGTGTGTGTGGTGTGTGAGTGAGTGTGGATAAAGCAATACTGACAGCGGCAGGCAGGCGAGGAGGTGTAAATGAATTAAGGTGTCTGAGGCAGTGGCCGTTATAGACCAAGGAATTTGCATTGGTGAGAAAATAATAACGAGATGGAAAAAAGAGAAGACAAGGGGCGGGGGGTGGAAAGGGGAAGGTGGAAATCAACACAACGAGATATTGATTGTGGCCTTGCCAGCTGGCTAGCCTGTAGAGAAATGGAGAGTAATAAAGCCAACAACTGGCTTTTTAACACCATTTCTGTCCCAGTGACGTGTGGGTACTGTATGTGTGTTTGTGTATGTGTATTTGTACCTTGTGTTTTTAACTTCATTTTGCAGTCAAAATGACCCCCATGAGGATAGAAACACCTGAAAGAGTGTGAATGTGGGGAAGAGTCTGACCTGTAGGGGCGTCAGTGAAACTGGTTTGCGCGTGTACTTGCAGAATTCTCCAATGTTTGAGAAGGAATCGATTGATTCTGTTGGCCAAGGAGGAATACAGGTGACAGTGATCCTGGGTGCTGATGTGGTCTTGTCGGCTCCAATACACTATGCCTGTGAGTGGAGTGCACGTTTGTATGCATGACTGACAGGGCGACGTCCATAGCCCCTCTCCAGAGACCTCATTTTCATGTCGGCTGACTTTACTATGAAGCCGCATTTATCACTGCCGAGCCTGCGTAAACACATAAACTGTCCAGTGGGAAGGTTGTCCTTGAGGTGGGAGGGGCTGTCCAGTGGGAAGGTTGTCCTTGAGGTGGGAGGGGCTGTCCAGTGAAAAGGTTGTCCTTGAGGTGGGAGGGGTGGGAGCTGGAGGCGAGTAGGAGAGTGTTTCTGTCAGTGGGCTTTCCGTAGATGGTGGGATTCAATTTATTGTTCTGTTTGTATATGGATACATCTAGGAAGTTGATTCAGTCCGGTAGTCGATGACTGTGAAAAAGCAGTAGTCGTGAATGCCTTACCAACCTGCGGACCTCCATACCACCATGGACTGCAAATATAATGGACATAGCCACTCCCGTTTTGAGACGGTCGATGTTTGAAGCCGAGTGTGGCCTGTCGCCGTCTTGGGGTACTTGCGTAGCTCGCGCAAGACGGCATGAGACCAGGGGTTTCCCAGAGCTGCAGCTCCGCCTGGTATTGGTGCGTGATCGGCAAGCTGGGCAATCACTGGACAGGCGACCTGTCAATCACGCCCAAAACTCTTTTCGATGATCTATTTGATTCCAAATGGGTGAGTTATATAAAAATTCACCCCCCGTACAGTTGTCATGAAAGGTGAAATTAACCATATAGGCCAAAACCGTGTTTTGAACCAGACTGTAAACATGCTTGATCCTGTTACAAAGTCGGGCATTTTAACATGGGGGTGAACGGTGAATGACTCCCTAATGGATACAGCCTCAAGTGGCCATTCATGGGACTACAGCTTTCAGTATCACTTCCGCAGCTTCCTCTGTCAAACCCCAAGCTAGCCCACACTGGTGAAGCAGCCCTGCCTGTAGGACAGGACTAAGAAGAGGGATGAAGATCATGGTCATCATCATCATCATCATCATCATCATCTTCTTCTTTATCAGCATCACACAGAAGGAGCCTGGGCTAGTATCTGTGTGTCTACACATGTGCTTTTCAGTGCATTGAGCATTTTCAGTGTGCAGTGTAAAAATGTCATTGTGGAATGTTTAAGTAATTATCCCTGCTTTTACCAGCAACTGAGAAAAGTACTGATGTACTGTGCACAGCAGCCACCGCAACATATTAAGTTAAGTTAAGTAATCCTTTATTTATCCCCATGGGGAAATTCATCCTCTGCATTTGACCCATCCTCTACTAGGAACCTTCCTAGAACTAGTCTAGGAGCAGTGGGCAGCTGCAGTGCAGCGCCCGGGGACCAACTCCAGTTCTTTTGCCATTGCCTTGGTCAGGGGCACTGAGAGGAGTATTAACCCTAACATACATGTCTTTTGGTGGTGGGAGGAAACCGGAGCCCCCGCAGGAAACCCACACAAGCACGGGGAGAAGATGCAAACTCCACAAAGAAAGGACCTGGGACGGACCGGGGTTCGAACCTGGGACCTTCTTGCTGTGAGGCAACAGTGACTAGTCACTAAGCCCGATATTGGTGTCGGTTAGCACTAGGGATGTCAACGGTTAACCGTTAATCGATTAACCGTCGCTAACGTCGTTGTTCGGTTATTGCTGTCGGTCTATCAGTTAATATTAAAAAAAAAAAAAAAAAAAAAAAAAAATTTTTTTTTGGTCTATTTACTCAATGAGCTCATGCCCAAACAAGGCGTGTCTATTTAGATGCTGAAATGTTAATGCTTTTTGTGTTAGAAATTCTAACACAAAAAGAATTTGTGTTGAAATGTTGATGCTTTTTGTTAATGCTTGTTAATGCTTTTTGTGTTAGAAATTCTAACACAAAAAGCATTAACATTTCAGCATCTAAATAGACACGCCTTGTTTGGGCATGAGTTCATTGAGTAAATAGACAAAAAAAAAAAAAAAAAAAAAAAAAACATTTTTTTTTTTTTTTTTTTTTATATTAAAAAATTATGAATTAACCGATAGGTTAATCGATTATTAGCGTCGGTTAATCGAAAGTGAAATTAACCGAAAATTGACATCCCTAGTTAGCACAGAGTTAAACCTCAAATAATTATGTAACTAGACCAGTGGTCTTCAACCGGGGCTCCGTGACCCCTAGGGCAGAGGTTCTCAAAGGTTTTTCAGCCAAGGACCCCTTACAAGTAGAAAATATACTGGGGACCCCCTCATTCTGATTTGTGATTTTGGGCTAAGCTTAATTGTTTCCACAGTAACATGCTTGACTTTTAAAGTGATAGGTTTGTTAGATTAGAATGTAATCCATGAAGCATTTTAGATTTAAAGCATAAAATATTTATGTTGAACTATGAAGCTTTTGAAAAAAAAAAAAAAAAAAAAATCCTGAAAACTTTTCGCAGACCCCATTTGAGAACCACTGCTCTAGAGGGTCCACAGAGGTACTGCAAGGCAATTTTTGTCAAGGTAGTTTGTGAAAATGTATTTTAGACAAAAAATAATAATATTGAGTAAACTCCAAGCATTAATAGGCAATGATACGCTAAAATAATGTAGAGATCCTAACACGTCAGGCTTAAAATGCAACACAATTTGATTTATATTTTAATCGTAGGGGGACCCTGCTCTGTTTCTCTATCAACCAAGGGGCCCGTGGGCTGAAAACAGTTGACATCGCAACAAAGCTCCAGCAAATACAAGGATTAGGAGCGCGAGTTTGGCCACTTAATCATAAAAAGTGTGATAACACACATTCTTCCAGCTCCTCGACAGCATTTGTATTTGTGTGTGTGTGTGTGTGTGTGTGTGTGTGTGTGTGTGTTGTATTTCTCCTCTGTCAGAGAGAGCCGAGACTGTAATTAATCATCATTCATTCATTATTGATGGACATTTGGCTTGGCATACTTGCTGGGGCGACTGAGTCGCTGCCTGAATACATGGCACTCATCCTTGAGTAGTTTGGTCTCGTGAAAGTAATGCAGACAGGAGAATAAATAATACAAGACGGAGAAATCAAATCAACAACTAAAAGCCATGAGCTTGCAGTCACGTTTCTTTGCTGTCTGGAAAAAATACTCCGAAGGGGAACTGGAGATAAACTGTGTGTCTGTGTGTGTGTGTGTGTGTGTGTTGATGCAAGGAAGAGCACCAAGGTACACGGAATTCATTATTATGTGGGAGGAGATGCTTATGCAGCATGTATTGTCTGGGTAGCCCAGATACCCATTCATGCAGGAACACACACACACGCACGCACGCACGCACGCACGCACGCACACACACACACACACACACACACACACACACACACACACACACACACACACACACACACACACACACGCATACACAAACCATACACACACACACCATTGGATGAGTCTTTAAGATGATGAAAGGCAATTTCTGAATATCTGTATGCAAGTAGACATTGTGTGAAGTGGCAGTTTTGTAAGGAACGTGTGTCAACACTGATTCCCCTGCAGGGGCAGAAACTAAAACACTACTGCACAAACACTGCATGGATGAGAAACAGAACAGTGGCTCAAGCAATAGCATAAATTACTTACAGACAACATTAGTGACAGCTAATTTAATTTCCCCTATCGCTAATAGAGTAGAAAAACATAAATTTTAACTATCTATGTAAGTAAATATCTATCTAAGCTAGCTGAACTCGTAGTTTGGTTCTTCATCAATTCGGTGGTCTAATTTCACGTTGGTGATGTAAACCGTGCTGGACTGGGTCCTCTGGGTCTTCTATCGAATTGATGCACATTCAAAGGGCTATTTTATTTAGGTTTTACATTGTCACTTATGTCAGTTGGTGCAAGTGATAACGTGTCAACCCAGATTGAGTGAGAATTGACCCTTCAAACTAGGCTAAAGTGTACATTTAGCCAGTGCGACAGACTGCAGATGCCGCTTGTAAGTGAGATCCAGTGAAGCTGGAGGTGTTTACCTTGGTGTGAGCGATGAGCAGACAGTTGGAGTGCTCGTGTTCACAGGCGATCTCATACTGAGGCAGCATGTCAGCCAGCTGCTGCACGAAGGCCACCACCTCCTGGTGCCACGGGACGTTAGCCATGGTCATGCTGCTGGCGGAGCTCTCCCCGCAGTATGTCACGCCCTGGGCAGACAGAGAGAGAAAACCATCAGAGCGCCTTCAACTGGTGAATTATTCTCTGCAATAATCCACGGAAAACTCTGTAAGTACACCGACTATCAGTCAAAAGTTTGGTCAGTGACCAAAACAATGTTTAAAATGATAAGTGTATATTTTAGTATCTTTGAAGTAGCTGCCCTTTGCCTCGATGGAAAGGCAAAGACTTTGGAAAGAAATTCATGCATGACAGGCTTCAATACATTTGTCTAAGAAACTAATTTCAAGCGTTTAAGCCTTTAGAACAAAATGGCTTTAGGATCAGGAAAAGCATAGCACATTCAATCAGGTGTGTCCAAACGTTTGACTGGTAGTGTGTCATGACAACCTCCCTACTACATCATATAGTGACAAGGTGCAACAACACAATGTAAGCAGGAAGTATACAGACATACTGTAATTACCAAGATCTGAGAAATCTTGATTCTCCACATACATGCGAGCACACACGCACACGCACACACACACACACGCACACACACACACACACAATTAATGCAGCTCAATACCTCAAATGCTTTCAAGTGTACCAATAAATAGGCTCAATTAAAGGTACAGGACGGACAAACCCTGTTTTTATTTGTCACAATGCACCAATGCATGCACGTACACAGTATACACACACACACACACACACACACAGAGATGCCGTGAAATGTGTCCTCTACATTTTTCCCATCCTGGCTGGTCCTCCTCCATGGTCAGGCCAGGAGCGGTGGGCAGCTGCAGTGGAACGCCCGGGGACCAACTTCTTCCACCCGCCGCTGGTCAGATGACGACCTTCTTGCATGTTTTTAGTGGGAGTCCATATTGATGTTATATGGAGGAAACCCCAGGGGAGCACGGGAAGAACATGTACTGTAAACTCCACACACAAAGGCCTTTTTCACAAGATAGCCCATGTGGGCACTAGGCACCGAAGGCATGGGGAGCCATACCCTCAGTACCAACAGCAAGAATCGAAACCCAGGACCTTCTTGCCCCCTATTTATAACCCCCGCCCATTATCAAACATGCATCCTGGACACTATCTGATCATGGGCTTTGATTAAAAGAGTTGGGATAACACAGCACTCTTATGAAACTTCAGCACCCTGTTGGTGTGCACAGTCTGCAAAAGGAGGTTTTGGCCCCGAAATCTGGAAGCCTGACCTGTTGTTTTCTATGTTTGGATAGGCTGCTCCTTTACTTGTGAGTAGATATGGTAAATGGTAAATGGGCTGCATTTATATAGCGCTTTTATCCAAAGCGCTTTACAATGTGCCTACATTCACCCATTCACACACCGAGGGCGGCCAGCTGCCACGCAGCCATCGGGAGCAATTCGGGGTTTAGTGTCTTGCCCAAGGCCACTTCGACATGCGGACTGGAGATAGATATTTTTTCGAGTTTCGGACCTGCAGGAAAAATCTATGCAGTCGATGAGAATGAGAAACACTTTCCTCCCTAACCTGCTACCTACAACTAGCCTGAGGCTGAGCACCTACAGTGTTTCCCACAGGTCGTCAGTTTACTTCAGCAGCTTGACGGTTTATTGACATTTCATTTAGCGAGCCCAGAAACGCATATTTTTCAGGTGGAATAATATTATGAATTTATTCTTCGACCATAAGGCAATCAAACAGACCAACGTGTATCAACTCATCAGGGTCTGATAAACACAGACCTTATGCCACCCACGGCTGGTATATAATGCAGATTGATTATGTGTCCCCCCCCCCCAAATATTTTATTTTGCTATTTTTAATGATCAGAACACCAACACATAAACATTTACTCAGATACAGGAAAAGAAAAGAAAAAAAAACATACATACACTCCAGAAATTACACCGTGGTGCTACCAGCTGCATAAAGTGCTTATGTGCTAGGGTCCTACACAAGGGGGTCCATGGGAGACCAGCCGGGCGAATCAACCATCGCCCCTAACCTCATCAAGATAGTCCAAAAACGGGTCCCAAATAGTTAGGAATCTCTTAAGTGAGTTGGTCCTCAGGAACCTGAGTCTCTCCATCCGTATAACAGAGATCATGTCCGCCAACCACAGCTGAAAAGAGGGTGGAGAGGGGGACTTGTTGCACAGCTGTAGGGAAGTCCAGAGAGGACTAGATTATGTGTTTGTCAGACCCGGATGAAGACTTAAACGATAAACACACAGAGAAGCGTCGTATCGCATCAAAAACGCCTAGTCATATGGCGTCAGGGAAAATAATTTGGTGTGCTGAAACGTTGAGAATATATACAACGCAGCACAAGAGAGGAGCGCCAGGCGTGCTGTACCATAGGGAAACAATGGTTTTAGTGGTGATGCGTTTCTAGTGACTTTTCTCTGTGTGATTGCCCCCTTAAGGTTGATTTATGATAGGGCGCGCAACATGTTTCTGTGTTGCTTCCATGGACTGTATATAGCTTCACAGAAATAAAATAGTTGTTTTTAATTTATACTTCAGTGAAAGGTTTCAGTTTCTCTGCACCACTTAAAGACAAATATCAAGCAAGACTTCCTGGACTTTTTGGGGTACTTTTACCTGCCCCACTAAAGAACAGCCATCAGAACCATGCAGCACTTCATCCTTCTGTTGTAAACTGTCATTCAGTTTGTGTCAGCAGGCAGAGATACACTGTGACTTGAAGTAACACATGCGTTGCATAGGTGCAAAGAATGATGGTGATTGTAGTGCACTTCAAATTGTAATTGATTTCCCATTGGTAAGAGGGAGAGAGAGAGAGAGAGAGGGAGAGAGAGAGAGAGAGAGAGAGGGAGGGAGAGAGAGAGAAATGGAGGAGGAAGTGAAAATCCGGCTGGAGGTTGAGACTTTACTGATCAATAGCGATGGATGTGTGTTGTGGTAATGAGCGATGAAAAGGCAGAGGTAATGAGAGCAGAACAGCAGAGACAAACCACCGGACAGCTGGAACCACAGCAGAGGGTCAGCAAGGGTGCGTGTGTGAGTGGAGGACTGCTGCAGCAGTCTCCAAACCGGACACCCTCTGATGAAAATCTAATACCAAGAATCAGCTTGGTTGGTTGTTGTTGTTTTTTTAAACCTCCCCCGAATCTGAGGAGAAATCTGGCCTGGCAGCGTGGTCGGGCCTGATGTTCGGCACAGATTATCTGGTAATGTGAGCGGTTTGCAGATCCAATCTTAACCCTGCCGATCTGCACACAGACTCATCGGAGCCGCCCCTAAGCACAGAAGCAGATTCTCCCAGTCTCCTCAGGCCCAGGGGAAGGAACATGACAGAGAGGAGGAGAGCAGAGTGACACAGAGGGAGAGAGAACAGGGCACTAGTTACGATTTCTGGAGTGTTTTTAGAGCAATAATTAATTGAATGTGGTCCGACTCGGCCGAGGACACACTCTTTACAACAAGTGAGAACTAGCTTAACGCTAGCTTTAAGCTGGCAAATTGGTTTCAACAGCTACACTGTGCAGTGAGGCCCAGGCAAATTGTTTATTGTAAGACACTGAAGCATGCAATATAAATGCCTCTCTTAAAAATAGGAAGATGCAGACAATAGTACGGAGCAGGTAACCAACACACCTAGTGTCTGTATATAACACCACACCTAGTGTCTGTGTATAACACTACACAGATAGTGTCTGTGTATAACACTACACAGCTAGTGTCTGTGTATAACACTACACAGCGTCTGTGTATAACACTACACAGCTAGTGTCTGTGTATAACACTACACACCTAGTGTCTGTGTATAACACTACACAGCTAGTGTCTGCACCACGGTTCTGGTCCAAGGCTAACCGTAAGGAGAGGAAGGAGATGGTGGTGGCAGAGGTGTCGAGGATAGAGGAAGAGCGCTACAAGATCAAGGCTGTGTCGCAGTGCCGACAAGGAGGCTGGACAACCTGGGAGGGAGTTGTCAACCGGAAGATCAGTTGGTCTGACCTCTGGAAGATCCCACAGGCAAGGATCAGCTTCCTCATTCGTGCAACTTACGACACGCTTCCCTGTCCTCGCAACCTGCACCAATGGTTCGGGAATGAGGAATGCTGCTCACTCTGCAATGCTCCCAATGCAAGCCTCCAGCATATCTTGTCGGGCTGCAAGATCGCACTCTCTCAGGGGCGCTACAGATGGCGTCACGACCAGGTCCTGGGGAAACTGGCAGAGGTGCTGGAGGGGTGTCGACAGGGCAGCAAAGAACCAGCAGAGAACCACACCAGCTTTGTCATGGAAGGGGGCGGAAGAAGATACACCAGGCCAAAAGAGACAACAAGGCCCTTCTCCCCTGACCACAAGTGGGACATGAGGGTTGATCTTCACAAGCAACTCCGGTTCCCCACGGAGATCACAACTACATCTCTCCGCCCTGACATTGTGGTGTGGTCCACCAAGGCAAGAGCGGTGCACCTCATCGAGCTGACAGTCCCATCAGAAGAGGGGATTGAGGCTGCCTTTGAGCGCAAGAAGGCCAAGTACTCAGAGCTGGCTGCTGAATGCCGGGAGGCTGGCTGGAAGGCTACCATCTACCCAGTGGAGGTTGGCTGCCGAGGCTACGTGGGGCAGTCAGCCACACGCCTCTTGAGGGACGCAGGAGTGACTGGAGGGAAGCTGAGGAAGGCCATAAAAGAGCTGGCAGAGGAGGCAGAGAAGGGCAGCTTTTGGCTCTGGCTGAGGAGGAAGGACAGGAGCTGGGGAAAGAACAACTAACCCCGACAACAGCCGCAGGGGGTAACACCTATCAGCTGCAGGGGGTGACAGGGAGACGTCCCTGTCACTGCTCCGCCACCAGGAGACGTTCTAGTGATTAAAGGAGCGAAACGTTGATGAATGGTGGTTCCTAGCTGATGACCCTGCAGCTGACCCGTGGGCACCGGAGGAGGTGCGACAGGCATCAATGCCAAGCAGGAAATACCACCTACCTGTACATTAACTGAAGTTCTGGAAACCCCAGTGACTACTGTGAACAGGGCAGTTGGAGACCAGGGAAGACTGGAGGACAGCCAGGAAAGACTGGATGGCAGCAGGTAAAGACCGCGCAGGGAGTGGGCGGCTAGTTACCCAACCCACTAGTCTCTCGCAAGAGGGACACCCACCCATAACTACGAAAAGCACAAGGAAAAAACAACCCGCAGGCCCTCCGAGAGGCGGGATGGAAGATGGGCCTAACAGGACGGACAACACGGTAACGACGATGGCAACGGAAACGGATAACGAGAACACCAGAACTCCAGTTAATGAGGAGAAGATCCTCCGAAAGTGTGCTTGCGGATGGGAAAAGGTGACCACGTATAGGGGACTGCGAATCCACCAGGGAAAGGCAAAGTGTGGTCAGAGAGGCCAACAGCAACCTTGCACCGCGGCAGCGGGTGAGACAAGAGGGACCAGAAGCCAGGTAGAAAACCACAGTGCTAATGGACCAAACGTTGCTGAAAGCACAGTTGTCACAGAGGAAGAAAGTCCCTCGGTGGAGGCTGACCCCCCACGTGAGCACCAACACCCAATCCCTACCATCTCACACAGACCAGAGACCAAGAAACCAGCAAGAAGGAACAAGCTCAAATGGCCAAAGTCAAACGAAGCAGAGGCATGGCACAATTTGGATACAGACCTGATCAAGATCTTGAAGGAAAGGTTGCAGGGAGGCGTTGAAGCCAAGCTCAACCTGTTTGGGGACATCATATTCCAGACCTGCAAAGACAGGTTTGGAGAAGTCATCTCCAAGCAGAGAACTGCCCCAAGGGAAAGGGGGGGGAGGGAAAAGGAGATCACCCAGCTTGTGCAAAGACGCCGACAACTCCGCAAGAGCTGGAGGAAGGCAACCCAGCCAGAGAGAGAAGGTCTGAAAGTCCTGTGGGAGGAGGTCAGGCAAAGGCTAGCCAGGCTCCGTAGAGCTGAACGCATCCGCAAGCGTAGCAAACGGAAGCAGAAAGAACGAGACAGCTTTTTCAAGGATCCCTTCAAGCACGCCAGGCAACTGTTGGAGGAGAAGAAGTCCGGGAAGCTGGAAACCACCAGGGAGCAAATGGAACAGCACGTGAAAAGGCAGTACAGTGACCGGTTAAGAAACGTCCCACTAGGAACACCAGGGTACGTGCCCCGGCCTGCGCCACCGACGGCTGAGTTCAACATCATGCCCCCCAAGCTCAGCGAAGTCAGGCAAACTGTGAAGAAGGCAAGGTCTTCATCAGCTCCAGGCCCCAACGGAGTCCCCTACAAGCTTTATAAGAACTGCCCCAAGGTGCTAGAGGTGCTGTGGCACCTATCGAGAGCTGCCTGGAAAAAGCAGCTCATTCCATCGGAGTGGCAAAGGGCTGTAGCGGTCTTCATCCCGAAGGAAGAAAACTCCAAAGACATTGGCCAATTCAGAAACATCGCCCTGCTGAACGTCGAAGGGAAAATCTTCTTCTCAGTGCTGGCCAGAAGGATGACCACCTACCTGCTAGAGAATAGCTACATTGACACCAGTTGTCAAAAAGCAGGAGTCCCATGTTTCCCAGGGTGCGTAGAGCACTCGATGATGATCTGGGACCAGATCCAGAAGGCCAAGCGGGAGAAGACCGACCTGCACGTCGTCTGGCTCGACCTCGCCAACGCTTATGGATTGGTACCACACCAACTGATCAACTACGCCTTGGAGTTCCTCCACATGCCTCCCTGCATCAAGAACCTGGTAGCGCGCTACTTCAGCGATCTGCAGATGTGCTTTGCCCTCCAGGACTTCACCACCGGGTGGCAGCAGCTAGAAGTGGGAATAGCAATGGGGTGTGCCATTTCTCCAGTACTATTTGTGGCAGCCTTTGAGATAATCCTCATCGGAGCAAGACATATGGTTGGAGGAATCAAATTACCATCTGGCCAGAGGCTACCCCCATTGAGGAGTTATATGGACGACGTCACCAGCCTCCTTCAGACAGCGGCATGTACATCTCGACTGCTGAGAAGGATGGACGAGCTGATGTTATGGGCCAGAATGAAGATCAAACCCTCCAAATCCCGTAGCCTGTCACTCAGAAGGGGAGTCAGAAACGACAATGCCATCTTTGTCGTCGGGGAAGAGAAAATCCCCCTCCTGTCTGAGCAACCCATCAAAAGCTTGGGGAGGCAGTACACAGCAGAGCTGTCTGACAAACAGATGGGGAGGACCGTCATGAAACAGCTCACAGACGGCCTGGCAAAGATCGACCAGAGCCAACTCCCGGGGAAGTACAAGGTCTGCTGCTACCAGTTTATACTCTACAGGAGGGTGATGTGGCCCCTGAAAATGAGCGAGATCCCCTCATCCGCCGTAAGTAAGATGGATGGAAAAGCCAACTCATTCATCAGAAAGTGGCTGGGACTGCCACGGTGCCTTTCTGAAACGGGCCTCTTTGGAAGGAATGCACTGCAGCTTCCATTGCAGTCTAGGGTACATGCAGGAGAAGTCCAGGCTGGTCCTCGAGCTAAGAGAGTCCACTGACCAGTCAGTGAGGAACGCCAACGCCAAGGTTCCCACTGGCCGAAAGTGGAACGCCCAAGCTGAGGTTGACCAAGCCGTCAGTAGGCTGCATCACCGAGAGATCATGGGCAGAGTCCAGGCAGGAAGAGCAGGGCTAGGATGGGGAGAAGCACCACGGTTCTGGTCCAAGGCTAACCGTAAGGAGAGGAAGGAGATGGTGGTGGCAGAGGTGTCGAGGATAGAGGAAGAGCGCTACAAGATCAAGGCTGTGTCGCAGTGCCGACAAGGAGGCTGGACAACCTGGGAGGGAGTTGTCAACCGGAAGATCAGTTGGTCTGACCTCTGGAAGATCCCACAGGCAAGGATCAGCTTCCTCATTCGTGCAACTTACGACACGCTTCCCTGTCCTCGCAACCTGCACCAATGGTTCGGGAATGAGGAATGCTGCTCACTCTGCAATGCTCCCAATGCAAGCCTCCAGCATATCTTGTCGGGCTGCAAGATCGCACTCTCTCAGGGGCGCTACAGATGGCGTCACGACCAGGTCCTGGGGAAACTGGCAGAGGTGCTGGAGGGGTGTCGACAGGGCAGCAAAGAACCAGCAGAGAACCACACCAGCTTTATCATGGAAGGGGGCGGAAGAAGATACACCAGGCCAAAAGAGACAACAAGGCCCTTCTCCCCTGACCACAAGTGGGACATGAGGGTTGATCTTCACAAGCAACTCCGGTTCCCCACGGAGATCACAACTACATCTCTCCGCCCTGACATTGTGGTGTGGTCCACCAAGGCAAGAGCGGTGCACCTCATCGAGCTGACAGTCCCATCAGAAGAGGGGATTGAGGCTGCCTTTGAGCGCAAGAAGGCCAAGTACTCAGAGCTGGCTGCTGAATGCCGGGAGGCTGGCTGGAAGGCTACCATCTACCCAGTGGAGATTGGCTGCCGAGGCTACGTGGGGCAGTCAGCCACACGCCTCTTGAGGGACGCAGGAGTGACTGGAGGGAAGCTGAGGAAGGCCATAAAAGAGCTGGCAGAGGAGGCAGAGAAGGGCAGCTTTTGGCTCTGGCTGAGGAGGAAGGACAGGAGCTGGGGAAAGAACAACTAACCCCGACAACAGCCGCAGGGGGTAACACCTATCAGCTGCAGGGGGTGACAGGGAGACGTCCCTGTCACTGCTCCGCCACCAGGAGACGTTCTAGTGATTAAAGGAGCGAAACGTTGATGAATGGTGGTTCCTAGCTGATGACCCTGCAGCTGACCCGTGGGCACCGGAGGAGGTGCGACAGGCATCAATGCCAAGCAGGAAATACCACCTACCTGTACATTAACTGAACTGACTGTGTATAACACTACACAGCTAGTGTCTGTGTATAACACTACACACCTAGTGTCTGTGTATAACACTACACAGCTAGTGTCTGTGTATAACACTACACAGCTAGTGTCTGTGTATAACACTACACAGCTAGTGTCTGTGTATAACACTACACAGCTAGTGTCTGTGTATAACACTACACAGCTAGTGTCTGTGTATAACACTACACACCTAGTGTATGTGTATGTGTATAACACTACACAGCTAGTGTCTGTGTATAACACTACACAGCTAGTGTCTGTGTATAACACTACACAGCTAGTGTCTGTGTATAACACTACACAGCTAGTGTCTGTGTATAACACATATAAATACTAGAGACTGTCTGCAATGGGATCACACCAGCCATGACAACCGCGACTTAAAATGAATGTGAGCCAGGGGCATAAAGTGTGTGTGGGGGGGGGGGACATTTTCAATTTTTTTCAATTTCAAATTCGACCTTCATTTTTATGTCAACAACTACACACCTGTAAAGTTTCGTGACTGCATCTTGCACGGTTTTCATGCTATCACCTAGTATAAAAGAGAGTTTATTAGAAACAAAATGAATAGAAGAGTCGAACTGATTGGAACTCAATTGATTTAAATTGAATTGTTACTGAATTTGCTTACTTAATATATTATGATGATATTATCTCCGATGACATTTAGGCTATTGTTTTTGTGTGTGTGAGAGGGGGAGAGAGGAGAGAGAGGGAGAGAGAGAGAGAGAGAGAGAGAGAGAGAGAGAGAGAGAGAGAGAGAGAGAGAGAGAGAGAGAGAGAGAGAAAATGACAAATATGGAAAATGAGGCCCAGGTTGAAAAATAACCGTTAATATCCTTCAGAAAATTCTTTGGGTCATTACATTTCTATGTAGAGCTACTACCGTTGTCTCCACGCACACACACACACACACACACAAGCACGCATGCGCACACACACGCACGCACATGCACGCACATGCACACAGCCTGTGTGTGTAGCGGGGCCAAGGCAGCAGCTGTGCTACCAGGATTCTCTGATCTTTTGGCCAGGAACATTGTCTGATCCTCACCCAGGTAACTCATGGAGGAATCACAAGTGTGTATGTGTGTGTGTGTGTGTGTGTGTGTGTGTGAGAGAGAAGGGGGGGGGGGGGGTGTGAGAGAGAGAGGGGGGGTTGAGAATGTGTGTGTGTGTGTGTGTGTGCGGCCATGTGGGAGAGCAAAATGACGACTATGAGTGTTAAAATTCAGTCAAGCACATTGCACTAACTTATGCCTCACATCTCACATTCAAGCAAGTGACATAGTCTTAAAGACAGATGGAAGAAATGTATGTTCCCCCCCAGATTTTTCTCTACTTTTCTCTCTCGTCAATTCCCCTTTTCCTGTCCTGGTCGCTGCTCCACCCCTGCCGATGTGGGGAGAGCCGTAGAGTAGACTAGCACCTGCTTCCCCTGATACAAGTGCAGTCGCCAGGACCTTCTTCTCACCTGACTGCGGGGAGCTTCACCGGCAGGATGTAGCACGTGGGAGGATCACGCTATTCCCACCAGTTCCCCTCCGCCGCGAACAGACCGACCAGAGGAGGCGCTAGTGCAGCGACCAGGACACATACCGGCTGTGGGGCGGCTGTGGCTCAGGAGGTAGAGCGGCTCGTCCACCAATCAGAAGGTTGGTCGTTCGATCCCCAGTCCGCATGTCGAAGTGTCCTTGGGCAAGACACTGAACCCCAAATTGCTCCCGATGGCTGTGCCAGCACCCTGCATGGCAGTTTGCCGCCTTCGGTGTGTGAATGGGTGAATGTAGGCACATTGTAAAGCGCTTTGGATAAAAGCGCTATAAAAATGCAGTCCATTTACCATTTACCATTTACCACATACCCCTAATCCGGCTTCCCACCTGCAGACACAGCCAATTGTGGGAATCTACTGCTGCACTACCCGGGCGCCCAAAATTAAGTTTCAACAAAATCTTTGAACTGTATGACCTTTTTAAAATAAATATGAATAAAGATGCATTATTCATATTTATTTAAAAAAAAGTCAGACAGTTGAAAGATAGTTTATCAGGCCTCAGGTGGATGTTGTTGGATGCAAAACAGCTGCATTGCCAATGCAGCATTCTGATTTAAAAGTGAAAACTGACAAATGAGTTTGGCTGAGAAAGGCGGTCTCATTTGCTACAGTGATTTGCTGAAATTACTCTATTATATAACTATTCCATTCGACGTATTCTATTATTTTGGTAATCTTATATCTCTGTTATTACACAGAGAGAGGTTGAGTCAATTGAGTAGGAGGATTTTCAAACTATCAATTTAATTACCCTTGATTGGGGTTATATTAGATTGGGAAATGTTTGAATACTTTTGACCATTTAATACAGTGGCAGGCCCACTGAGGGTGAAATAGAATACCAAGACTTCAATAAGAGCCAGACACATCAAGCCTTCACCAATCACAGCTGGCTGAGGCCAATTTCCCAAGGACAATAAGGGGGATTTATACCCAAGAAAGAAGAAAAGTCAACATTGACTCCTTCTTTTGGGCAGTTTGATTGCCTTTCTTCATGGTGTGCTACGAAATAAATACTTCCACCCTCCATCTCTCTCCACCATCAGTGACCTCAAGCTCTTCATCTTCTGAGCCTGTTGGCTTCCAGAGTGCTGTAATCACATCGGTTTGAGCCTGGCTATTCAGCAGCATTTGTGAACTATGCCCGCTTTTCTCCCAGTAATTCGACAGCCCTGTAGTATGGCTGCTGGTGAATTCGCCCCGGCAGAGATAGCGCAACACAAACAGAGGTTGAACTGTGTCGTCAGGGGTGGAGTTGGGGGAGTGAGGGTGCGGCAGGGGGGGCAGGGCAAGGGCAGGGATGCGGGGCAGAATTGATGAGGGGCCTTGGTGTTAACAGGCTTGCCTGGAGGGCCGCTGAATAAAGATGGACTACCAGGACTCTGTATAAATCACCAGGAACAGAGAGCAAGGGGGAGATGGAGAGGATAGATGAGATATAGTGAGACAATGAATGCACTGTATCATTGAGGGGGAAGAGTGAGTGAGAGCCCTTCACCTGTTCACAAATATTATACGTCTTTACAACTAATGGAAATCATCGATGCTGATCCTCAAGGCCCCCTTCGCTGCGTACAGCATAGGACTCGTGTGTTTGACCAAATTTATCTCTGTACATTTGCACTCTCTCTCTCTCTCACACACACACACACACACACACACACACACACACACACACACACACACACACACACACACACACACACACACACACACACACACACACACACACACACTCAATCACTCTCAGGAGTCTATCTCCTCCCGGGGCGAGTGAGGACCGGTGGCATGGTTAGCGGTATTGATGCCGTGCTGAGATGATCAATCCCATGGTGGACAACAATGGGACAGTGGATGGTAAATTGTGCAGGCAGGCAGAGCGCGTTGGACCATATTACCGCTGCTTGATGGCCTAATAATTAACGTGTCAGTAATGAAGGTCTCGGTGTCATGAATAATATATCCCCAATGCCCCAGGGCAGAGACAGGGAGTGTGTCCAGCGAGTGAGCACTGTACTTCATATGAGACATTAAACTGAGGTCCTGACTTTCTGTGGTCAATGAAGATCCCATGGGCACTTATCGCAAGAGTAGGGGTGTAACCCCGGCCCGCT
The DNA here is from genome assembly GCF_964638095.1 of Poromitra crassiceps. Classification (NCBI taxonomy): domain Eukaryota; kingdom Metazoa; phylum Chordata; class Actinopteri; order Beryciformes; family Melamphaidae; genus Poromitra; species Poromitra crassiceps. Next base: position 38,367,169 of record NC_139642.1, read on the forward strand.
GCCCTGGATACATTTCCACCCATAGTGGCCACCTAATCATCCCTCCATAGAGACACTGCGGAGCGTGTCATGATTCAGAAACCACACCCAAAACGGGGGGAAACAGAACCCCCCCCAATCCTGGCGTTCTCCTATGTCACGTGCATGGTTGTGTGTTGCACACAAAGATCGTATATGCGGAACATGAACACTCCAACTTACTTCACTGACAGCTAGATCCACATTTTTCTTCTCGCCAATTCTCAATGGCTTCCTTGTGTTCCTCAGGAGTACAAAAAAACTTAAATTGGCGATTTTTTACATTTGTTGTCTGCGCAGCCCACCACACAACAGCTCCCCCCTTCCCCCCTCCCCCGATTTTTTTTATCCCATTTGTATCCCCCATTAGTGCAAATTTTTAATTTATTTAACCTGGTTGCTGCTCCACCCTCTGCCGATCTGGGGAGAGCCGAAAGTGGCTCCATACTTCGAGACATGGGCAGTAGCCAGCCGCTTCTTTTCACCTGACAGGGGAAGCTTCACCGGTAGGACATAGCATGTGGGAGGATCACGCTATTCCAACGAGTTCCCCTCCCTCCGAACAGGCGCCCCTAATGACCAGAGGAGGCACCACTTCAGCAACCAGGATATTGCATGTTTTGGTGAGGGGTTCCTATATGAAGGAAACCCCCAGGGGGCACGGGGAGAACATGCAAACTCCACACAGAAAGGCCCTTTTGACTAACCCTAACCCTAAACCACCACACAACAGCTTTGAATTGAAATGTTTAATTCAAGGAAAATGACGCTGGTGTGTGGAAGTGAACGGAGAGCTTTCCCCCGTGATGGGCGTGGCCTATTTCATGCAGTGTCTCCATACTGTATCTACATGTAATTGGCACTTTTAGTACTCAACTCTCCACCGTGATAGCTGATATGTTGTGAGCGTTCTGTGGCACAAACTGGCTGCCGTGCATCATCCAGATGGGTGCTACACATCAGTGGTGGATGGGTTGAGCCTTGCCCCCATATGTAAAGTGCTTTGGGTGCCTTGAAAAATGCTATATAAATGCAATCAATTATTATTATTGTTACTGATACATCACGTGTCGCTTACACAGTCACACTCTGTCACGTGTTCTATCTGTGTTTGTGTCTAGAGCTGCGACTAATGATTATTTATCCATTATCTTTTCAATTAATTTATTAATTATTATCATTACGGTAATTATCTCGAATTTAACAAAAAAAGTGACAAATGCCCATCACATGTTATCATCAGAGCCCAAAGTGATTCTTAAAATTGCTACTTAGACAATCAGCCCAAAAAATAATTTCCAAAATATTAATTTAATAATTATATGAAACAGAGAAAAGCAAGCAAATCTTAGCACTTGATGCTGTAACTAACAAATGTTGAGCATTTTTACAACAATACCTAAAACAATGAATCGATTATCAAAATTATAATGATACATTTTCTGTTAATCGATTAATCGTTTCAATTAATCGTGTCCTTTCCTTTCAGCGAGGCACTTTGTGCAAAACATTTTTTTAAGTGCAAAGACATGCACAAAACTCATACAAGCACATGTGTCTACACAGCTGGAAACCAAAACTGATTGAACATATTAAAAACCAGTACTGATGCCAATACTGACCCCACCCTTAAGATGGGAAAACAACAAGGGCACTGTGGAAAGCACAACCAAAGCCTCCATCCGATCCACATACCTGATGCTTACCCGCCCATCAGCCAGTGACGATGGGGGCTAATGTGAGAGCCGCCTCCGCCCGCTCCATCATACTGTCACCGCTCCATCCCGGAACACACAAATTACACAGCTCATGATGTTTAAGTCGATAGCTCACCTAAAGCTCGCAGCCTGAGGGGCTCAACAGTGATACAGCCGCAACACAGATAAGAGAGGCAGAAGAGATTAGAGAGAGAGAGGGGGCGGAAGGGAGAGAGAGAGATGAAAGCTCACCCCGATAGTGACCCGTCACCTGTGCCAGGGAGATGGGTTAAATAATTGAGTGTTTGGGGAGAGGTGGTTTTACTTAGATTTTCACCGGTTTGAAGGTCAGAACTCTTTAGCTGCATTTCGACCGCATAGTAGCGGCTCAGTTCGCCTTACCTCTTAGGCTTTCCCATTGGGCAAATACTGTGCTGAGGGCGGTGATATACTTTTTTAGTCTAGGTTCCAAGCGAGCTGAGGCGATACAAAAAGGTGACGTGAAAACACTGCTGATATAGTCAGAGAGAATCATCATATGCTAACGGTAGCTACCAATTTAGCTTACCATCTTGTGTGTAGGATTTCCCAAACTTTGTCTTGCTGCCTTCATCCTCTTCTGAAATGAAAACTCTCTCCTAGCTGTGACTAAAGTGCTTTACACACCGAGTACGAAACAAAAAACCACATAACCTAACCGTATCACAGCGAGCGTTCCGGGAACCGATACTCACCTCCGCCTTGCCAAGCCAGTTGTGGTGCACCGCTGCCCGGGGACAGGGCAGCGGCACCTCTCCAACCAAGGGCAGCCGGAGCCCCGATCCTCGGGCTCTCTCCTCCTGCCCGCCTAGACAGATTTTCCCCCCAAACAACCCAGAGGAGAGGCTAGCCGTGTGTCTGAGGTAAACTAATATCAAATTAAGTAATAACTGAAATAAGTCCAGTTTGAACGCATTGCCAGCAAAATTTGTGTCAGGATGGGATAATTGAGCAAGTGAATCACTTGGTGTAATTTGATAAACAAGACATTATTGATTTCACTCTGATCAAGTTTGTAGGGGTGACTTGTGTTGCTGGGTATTGTTTAAAAATGTATGATACCAGTACCAGTAGCCTTAAAGTGATACCGATACCAATAGAGTACTTCATTCAATAGTAGTAGTAATAGTTTTGATGGCCTCTTGGCACGCTGAACTGCCAACTCCATCACATACACTGTGCCCGACTTCACCACCACGGACTGTATGGGTTGTAGCTGCTGCGGTAGTTGGCCAATCACACGTCGCATTAAATTGAAGAACGCTTGCGGTGATTGGCTGCGTGCAAAACTATAAAAATTGTAGTGACTGACTATTTTCCAGATAGCCTGCTTGTCAAAAGGATGCCTTGATATATTGGGGATTTTTACCAGCTGCATTTTTCTCTCTCTCCCCTTTTACTTTTCGGCCCTGGGATCAGCTGATATTACAGTAGCCGCTTTCAGACATGCCTTGGAACTCGGGAGTTAACTAGAGGGCATCCGGATGGCGGTGTATGTATGAACACATTTTGGTGAGCTATGCGCGCTCCCGCGACCCTCCTACTATCCGGAGGAGACACTAGGCTCGTACCTACGGTAGTCACATTGGTCCCTCTCCCCTCCAGAGCTCCGTGAAGTAGCCAGCCCAGTGAGTGCATGAGGCGGGGGAGAGAGACAGAAAACCAGAGTGACAGATTATTATTATATAAATAGTCTATGTGAATGAGCGAGTGAAAAAAACCCATCATGCAGTTTAAGTTTTTCCAAATGAAGCTCGAACCTGCTCCGTGTGTGTGTCAACCAACAGGTTACATGTTGCTGGATTGAAACGCTCATGGCTTTGATCTTATTTCATTTCTGCATAGCTTCGCACAGCACACACATTTAAAATAGAGCATTTTTAGATGCGAGGGTCGTCCTGCTTCCCAGTATTGGACATCGCTAGGTAGGGTATCTGGATCTGGTTGCATCCATGCCTTTGATTTAACGTTTACACAGCGTTTGTGAAGATTCATGTGCAGAACCGCAAATTCCAAGTAGCGTCAAGTCAGGCAGTATAAAACGGAAACTTCCGGGTATAACGTTCGCAATAATGGCAATTAAATAAAGTAAATGCACGTGTAATTTTTTGTGTGTGTGTGATCCAAAAGATACACACACAGATTTGTGTGCATTTTAGGACTGAACATAGCAAAGACCTGTTTTCTTTGTAGCGCTTGAGACCCGAGGAAATCGATGCATCTGGGCGCGAGTTGTAGGGTTGTTTAATTAATTACTAACGTTATGCGCAAACGATTATATGCCGTGAACGTTAGGCAGGTTTCGCCCATTATGTATTTTTAGCAACTTGTTCTCGGACTCTGCATGTCATGATAGTTTGTTGAATGTCAATGCGATTCACTTAAGGCTATGCTCAGACAGTGAAGTACAGCTGTGTGGTCAGTTTTCACAACTCCCCATTGTGTGGTCATGCCCAAATTCCCCCCACCCCCGCCCCCTCTCTACTTTACACACAGAGGTCCTCCACATGTATGAAAGCAACATGCCTCATGTCTGAAAGGGTACACTTCACGTATCCCCCGGGTCAGGCTCAGGGCAAGCAACCCTGACCTGACCCGGAGTTCATGTCTGAAAGTGGCTATTGACACTTATGTTTCACCTGGGTGCTTTTCTGCTGCAGACTATTTGCTTTCAAGTTATTTTTGCTGTTTGATCTTTGGTAGGTAGATAGAAAGATTTTATTTCCCCCCCACAATTAAATGTTAAGAAAGCAAGAATAAAATTACTCTAAATGGGACCATAATTTACATAATGAACATCATGCCGTTTTGAAGAAGACTTGAAATTAGCGATTGAGACCATAAACTCATTTGGAAAGTTTAGGTAATAAATCAAGTAAGAAGTAGGGTCATTTTCTCATTTACATATTCTTCTTATTTTACCCAATTGGACTTCTTTTTGAAGCCATAGATTGTATAAACAGGAGAGTTATATAAAAAATCCCCCCTATACAGTTTTTATGAATGGTAAAATTAGCTATTAGAGACCAAAACTGTTTTTTGTACCAGCTGTAAATATGTTTATTTCTGCTGTAAAGTTGGGCATATTAGCAGGGGCTCTGCGTGGAATGACTATCTTTTGGAGCCATATAAAGCTAAAGTAACGCAGACCAAGGGTTATAGTGAGGTGCTGATCACTGGAAGTAGACTTGAGTTGAAAGAGGTGTCGCACACTCTGGCTCCATATGCATTTCTTTTTTCATCGATGACATTTCGGCCTTCGGCCCTTCTTCAAGATCAAACCAGCCAGCCTCAAGTGGGCATTCAAGGAACTGCAGTATTTGCCACTTCCACGTTGGCTTCATTTTTCCATGACGGAGGTTGCCGCTTGGTTTATTTGTTCCTTGCGTTCTTCCTCTTTGTTGTTAAAGAAAGCCACACATGCACCAAGTGAGGAATGTCAGCCGAGTGATTTACCATCTGATCAGTAAAGTCTGTGTGTTCTGGCACACAGCCACATCTGATGGGTATCTCAGATTGCCTGTCCAATTCCCAGCACTCCCTGCTCTCTCGTTACTGTTGTGCTCTCTGTGATATAATGAAATGCCATGCGTTGATGGATCAATACACATTCCACCTACGAGAGATCTTTAACAGAGGAGCCGAGCCAGCCCAGCCTCAGGGGAAAGCTTAGAGACGGAAGTGTGTTTTTTCTCATAAACACAAGGCTTGCTTTGCAAGTTTTTAATTACTTAAGTAGCTGTGTTACACTGATAAGTAGACAACATTAGTTTAATGTATGCATATAAGAGCGAGAAGAGAGAAAGACACACAGCTGGTCCAAGTCATTTCAGTGCAGATGGCAAACAACTGCTCTGACATTTACAACACATAGCAAACTTCAGAGCAGCAGAGAGTGTGAGCACAGTGGACAGAGAGAGAGACAGAGAGAGAGACAGACAGAGAGAGAGGGAGGGAGGAGAGAGGGAGAGATGAGAGTTGGGCTTGGCTGCTTAATTTTGATAATGAATTGCTTTAGTCATTTACTAGTATAATTACCAAACATTTGCTGTATATGCTTCTTTTTCTCTGTTTCATATTATAAAACTCATACTTCATGGGGGGGGCGTTTGGCAGCTGGTCAGACTAATTAAGCAATTTTAAGGATCACTTTGGGCTCTGGAAACTGGTGATGGGTATGTGTCATTATTTTTGACATTTCATAGACTATATGACTGATCTAATTCTAAAAAGAATCAATGGATTGAACGTTGTCCAGACTACGCTCCATCATGAGCAATGACTCGCACCCACTCCACGGCATGCTAGTCAAACACAGGAGCACGTTCAGTGAGAGGCTGATCCCACCTAGATGCAATACGGAGAGGCACAGGAAATCATTCCTGCCTGTGGCCATTGGACTCTTTAATGCCTCTCTTAAAAGAGCACCTCGGAGACGCTCAAGCCCAATTTATGCTTCGTCTGCCGACACTTTTGAAACGGTCGCCGACAGAAATGAGGACTTGAGTCGACACTTTCAAGTGTCTGCGAGCAGCGTCTGCTACCTGGTGAAATGTCTAGTGTTGCTGACTACGTCACATAATGTCGCGCAAGTCTGATTGGCTATATAGACGGGCACGCGCGACTTCCTTGTTTTAGTTTTCACTGAAATGAAATTAATGAGCGTGTCCCCGCCTCCCGGTATTTTTATCAGCATGTCCTTGATGTATGACTTCGTGAAAATCACAAAGAACACCGTGACCAACTTCCCAGAGAGAGAGGAGGTGATTGTGTGGTTGTGTGTCGTTATATGCGGCTGCAGTTACATCTTGCCTCTTGGGTTCACTGACAGCATTCCCTCTCTTGCCTGTCTGCACTGCACTAGTTCTCTGCCTCCCTCTGTCTCTAGCATCACGTGACCGTTGCGCCGCGGAGAGAAGCATAAATGCAGCAACATGAGCGACACTTTATTTTTCGTCTGCGACCATGTGCTGAGCGACACTTTCAAATAAGTATAAATTAAGCTTCAGTCTCCCTGAGACTGAGCCAGCCGATAGGTTAACTGTGCCTGGCTGAGCTACGTGTAATGTAAAGGGCAAGCCGACTTAATATAAGTCCAGTGTGCAATAACTGCAATTGTCACGTAATGTATACTTACTCTACTTATTTTGCTTACTTTATACGTACTATTTTGCTTATTTTTGCTTACTATCGCATTTTACTACTGTTTATTTTATGCTATGTTGTGTTCTGTGTTCGAGCTACTGTAACCTGTCCCAATTTCCCCCCGGGAATCATTAAAGTCTTTCTGATTCTGATTCTGGATTGATCGATTAAAAAAAATTGGTAGTTGCAGCTCTGACAGACACAACAATATAGACAGTTAGGGACAGATGGGCACCCGCGCACGCACACACACAGAATGGGATAACAAAAGTGTCAACTAACAGAATGAGGGAGAAATTAATTGAGATAACCAAAAGTTAGTTTACACAGAGTGAAAAGAGAGTGTAGCTTTTGAGGGCTAAAGGCTGCTTTATGCTCACCCTGCCGTGAAGGGCGTGGGGGTGGAGCGAGGGCCGGGCACGTCAAATGACGTAAATTTGTTGGCCGTGGTTATTCGCTACCTCCGTTGGGCGCTCACCTTGTGCCTGATTTTTTTTCTCACAGTGTGACCTCCGGACGGCTTCTCTTCAAACATGGCCGCTTTCAAGCCACTGAGCCCTGAACACTGAGCTGTGTTTTCCCCACATTTCTTGACCCATGTGGTAGGCTATAAACTTTGATTTGCAACTGTTCATTTTTAGTCATTTCACCAAGTAAATGTGTTGTGTTGAGAGCATGATTTGAGAGAGATTAACAGCAGCACAGAGTAGGCTATCAGGGCTGAGAACTAAAACGGCTTTCAGTAAAAACAAGTTTGGTGATTCATTCATGTGCTGATGTACGGTCGTTTGAGAGTGAAAGCGCACTCAGTACTGCACATAATAGCGTTTCATTGCGACTTTTCACGGGCTGCGAGGTCCGCACGGTGACTCGCAGAGACTTGCGGAGCTCCACCCCCATGGAGCTTGCTTGAGTATAATGAGCCCTTAACTTGGTTGGATTCCTCTTTATGCTTGCTGTGAGTCTGATGTCTGATGTCCTGAATAAATGGCACTCATCCTTGTGTAGTTTGGTCTCGTGAAAGTAATGCAGACAGGAGAATAAATAATACAAGACAGAGAAATCAAATCAACAATTCATGCTTGCAGTCATGTTTCTTTGCTGTCTGGAAAAAATACTCCGATGGGGAACTGGAGATAAAGTGTGTGTGTGTGTGTGTGTGTGTGTGTGTGTGTGTGTGTGTGTGTGTGTGTGTGTGTGTGTGTGTGTGTGTGTGTGCGTGCGTGCGTGCGTGCGTGCATGCGTGTGTATCTATCCATCCTATGGCATGATGTAAAGATGGACAACTCCGTGAACCTGGCACCTATATGCGGCCCCCTAGCATCAAGTGGATGAACTACAGCTCACAGACAAGCAGAATTAAATGAGTAACAAAGTTGACATCTAAGATATCAAACTATTTTGATTAGCTATTTGTAGATAGCCTAAAGCTAACTAGCTACCATTTACTAGCTAAGCTTACAAATTGTTCTAGAAAACATTCTAAAACAATTCATTATTTAACCTTAGCCTTGTTTTGCCAATAGCTAAATAGTTGCGTTACAAACTATTGCCAACTCTCACTGATTGAGAGTGAGACTCACTCAAATTACCCACTTCACACTCTTGTCACACCACACCACCTCCTACAGTATTTCTAACTCAAAATTTCTCTTTTGGGTTCCAAGATGAAAAAGTTCGGGAACCCCTGTGCAGTTTTGCTGTTTCATGACTTAATCCAAGATGTTAGGCTGTGTAGAAATGCAGGCAATTATTTTTAAATTACTTTTTTCTCTCTCTCCTGGGGGAGGACCCCCAGAACCCCCCCACACACACACACACACACACACACACACACACAACCACCAATCATGTATCTTTCCAAAGTTTGCTCCCTATAAGCTCCAGCCCCCCCATGTCCCTGAATAGGAACACGCACATAAAAGAAAATAAATGAATGATTTTTTTTTAGCACAGGAACACTGCAGATGCACTTCAGTTGGGTTTTCAATAGTCGCATAGCAACAGCAGCAGTTACTGTAGGACCGGTAGCCAAGAGCCATGCTGATAATATGACCTCAGCGAAACAGAATGTGAGCTCACGTTATCAGTTATAATATAGTGGTGGTGTAGTTAGGAATGTCATACCGAACCGACCTGGATAGCTAGGCTTAGATAGTGAGGTAATATGCAGTTGTGCGGTGGTAGCATGGAGGGGGGTGTTTCCAGGACGCTGGATTACACCGTTCAGCCTTCTTGAGGTGTCGTGGGCCTAACTTAACGAAACATCGGTGAAGGAAGGTGCCCACTTGAAAACCCCAATGACATGCTTCATACTGCTGTTGGCTAGGGTAGGTACAGTAACTGGTGATTTGTGTCTTGTTTATTAGTTTGTTAGCCTGTTAGCCTGTTTTATTCTGGATTGGGCTTCTAAATGTGTTTTTCCTCGGATTTTGGCACAAGGGATAGTAACATCTTGTCCTGTGTATTAATTAATATAACGTTATGGGTTCATACCAGGCTATAGGACCGGTGCAGCCCGAGGCCCCGAACGCATCCTGTAATTAAGTATAGGACTGGTGCTTTTACATGCCTCTGTTTACCACTGCTAGGTGTAAAATGGGATGGAGAAGGGGGCGATAGTCCCCCACACCCGGCCAGTGGATGTAAGAGCTAGGACATAAGCTGTTGCCAGGCAGTGGAGGAATGACGTATGCTCCTGCTTTTGAAAGAATGTATATGTGTGTGTGTGTGTGTGTGTGTGTGTGTGTGTGTGTGTGTGTGTGTGAAGGACTGGGACCTGGGGGTTTCGAGTTGGCAGAGGTGTTTCATGACACCGGTTGTAACCGAGTGGCTTTTTTTGTAAAGCAAATATCTCACCTGTTCCTCTACCTTTCTAAGGGATAGCTGAGCAGATATCTCAGCTGTTCCTCTGCCTTTCTAAGGGATAGCTGAGCAGATATCTCACCTGTTCCTCTACCTTTCTAAGGGATAGCTGAGCATTAGGGAAGCATGCGATGGGACAGGGGGAGGCTGGACAAACAGGTAGAGTACTTGTTCAGAACCCAATTAGTTTGGCCCCCCTGGAGCAGAATGGAAATAGAATACAACAGAGTTTTCTGCTTGACTTCAAAGGTGGGGCTCTCTCTAATCTCTGCAATCTGGAGACAATTAATTGTGTTGGCCTAATTTTTACAGAGTTTAAGCGAACTGAGAATAAACTGCACTGGATAGCGATTTCAAGTATAGTTTTTATACTGCGAGGACGCAGAATACAAAATCAAAACAAATAATAAAAGTTAGACCATTTCCCCTAGAGTGCAGTGATTCATGTTCAAAGGCATCCTAAACTAGCAGGGTTGAATATGTGACTATTACAATAATAAAGTAGCTTACAGCCTTATTGACAAAGCTCCAAAGTGCTGTAAATGACAAAACAAAAACAAAACAAACACATCAAAATAATGTACCAACACACTTATCAGCTATATGGGAAGAAATGCACTGCTGACTCCCTAAACATACCCACAGCTCATTTAGGCCAACTCAGCATAACATTGCATTCTCCACAAACAAATGAACAATACTGCTGCAGCATGATAGGAGCTGTAAGAGACTGAAATCAATAGACAACAACAAAGCAGGCAGAGAGGACTTTCACATATCAAGCTACTAGGGGTTAGGGATGGGTGGGAGTACGCGGGTACTCGAGTACTCATTCACAACGTCAGTATTCGAGTAATGTTTCCGCTGTTCGGGTACTCGCCCCACCCCCCACCTCTTTAAAAATGGTACGCACGCTTTGTCATGTGGATCTGGCTATACAGGCAGCATGGCTGTGTTTCAGATAGGCATAGCACGGGCGTCAAGTCAGCCAGAATGTAAAAGTATGTCATCTGCTTTAGGGCTTTCAAAATAAAACCCATTAATATTAATTTTGAGTAATGCTTTACAGTCACAGTTTCACTTGTAATCTTAACATCACGAGTATTTTGGGGGGACAGAGAGCTGGCCAGTTGGCCAGCCGGCAGCAAAGTATCGCGGGACTTGACGAGACTTGGTGACCGAGATCACGAATGAGGTAATTTGATCCCTGGGAGACACCAGGAAACAGCCCCGGGGGGAATATCAGTCTGGTGGTTGTTGAGGGATGAGATTATGATGATATGTGGCGAAAACGGGAATAAAACTGGCAATTTAGGTGCAGGAAAGACAGGCTGCCACTTGGCCCCCACGGAGCTCTATTTTACGACTGGATTGGAGAGTATTGATCTCAAAACAAGGCGTAGGACGGCCAGAAACACCGCGGAGATCGCTGGGTGAGTCGTCAGATCATAATTAATGTGAGGAGAGGGGTCCAGGTTAAAAAAAAAACGAAATTCTCCTTTAAGAGGCAATCCAAGCCAATTTCCCATTTGGCAGATGCTTTTATCCAAAGCAACAGCCTGTCATTCAGATCACTGTCTTTTTATCTGTCAGTACCGGTACATATCTGTTTGAGTGCCAGCCAGTCAGATCCAGTCCAGAGTCTCTAGACATTGTTGCAAAGCAAAGAGATGGGCAGAGGGAAGAAAAACAGATCAGTGAGATTTAAACTCAAAGTGAAGAAATGGCAAAATGAAAGTAGCTCCTGTCAGCTAAGTGCATCGGTCATTTTGGATGTGTCGCCAAAATCGAGTGCAGCATAATTAGCAATGCCATTAGTTGGAGAAGAGAATGACTCTTCCGCCACAAAGCTGAATACGGGCTTGGGCAGATGAGGGAGTTGTGAATTCAATCAGTCACAAACTAAGACTCAGAAACTCACAAGCACTCAAACTAGTTGACTCACTCACTGATAAAGTCAAGCATTCATAAAGTCAAACAAATTCACTTGCACATAGACAGTTAAAGGGCACAGTGGTGCTTTAAATGATGTATTCAAATATTCAAAAAGGTGCTCTTTGGAATCTGCGGTAAAGGAATCATGAGATTTGTCATGGCTTTTTACTTCTTAAAATAAAATAATAAAACCTAGAGACTGTAGGGGCGCGACTCGAGGAAAGATAAGTCCATGAATATTAGGGATGTTCATTTTGAAAATTTTCCAAAATCGATAATCGGTGAATATTAACGATCAATTATCGATCATCGATTTTATTAATACTTTTTTTACAAAATGAATGCCTATGGCAGAAAATACGAAAGACAACGTGTTCTCCTCAATGAACTCTTTATTTCAATGTGTCTCCTCTCCAACACTGCTGTCCCCGGCGCATGCCGGTGTGAATTTCCCATGTTTAAAACAGTTTTGTTGGCACAAAGGCCCGTGCCCAGCCAGAAAACTAGAGACTATATGAAGCTCCACCTCACGTTAGTCGGCTGTGCAATGGAGTGGGGCGAGGAGGAACGAATTCCACCCAAACCTAGTCCAAAAAAAAAAAAAAAAAAAAAAAAAAAAAAAAAAATTAAATAATTAAAAAATCGATCCAAATGCCACAGGATCGATTCCAATCCTTAACGATCGATTATCGATTTTCGATAATTGATGAACATCCCTAATGAATATCAGATTGTGATTCAACCCATTCTCTTAACACGTTCAGTGCCAGCGACGCCATATGGCGTCATTAGAAATTTACCGTACAGTGCCAGCGACGCCAAATGGCGTCATAACTCCAAATTGTTTTTTTGACGGGGGGGTGTCGATCTAAGCTTCTTACGTCGCCTCTAACAATATTGTAGCTATTGGAGGTCGATAACCTATTTTACAAACCCATGGCGTGGCGACAGCACTCTCCTGATCAGAGAAAAAGGAGCCAAACACACAGAAATAGTCACTGGTGAAAATGAGGAAATCGCATTGCATCCGTCCGTATGCATCGACGTGCCTCCATAAACGAGCACAACGCCAGCTGTGCCCCCAGCAGCAGCATCCGCTGTCACAACTGAGCACTTCCATGTACGCTGCAACAGCACATTCACATAATCAGCATTATTATTCCGAACTGGAAGCATGCCAGCCCGTGACAAACACACGCGGAACCAAAAAGCTGAATGTCGCGCACCATTCACTGTGTGTGCGCAGCAAACTCAGCAGAGACTGAGAGCCACCAGACACATAAGACACACCCAGGAGGCGTGTGCAGTTGAGGGGGGGGGGGGGGGGAGCACGGAGAGCAGCAGAGCAGCATACACTTCACCCAGACAGACCCAGACATCAGAAAATTAGCTTCAGAGTCAGAGATGTGCTTGAAATGTTTAATTTCACAAAAGGCTCATTATCTCAGCTCGTAGAAAAAAAGGTATGTTTTTCGTTCAATCAAGCTATCTTCTCCGGCTCATAACTAAAGAACGGAAAATGGGATCAATAAACTTTTTTTTGCAGGTGATAGAAGAGAGTCTCATCGTTATTTGTGCGTGTTCAGTGTTTACATAGTAATTATTAAAAAAATTATATGACTGTTTTAAAATGCATTGCGGCCTATGTGGCACAGCAAGCAACCTTTTGCCCAAGGGCCGTGGCACTGAAAGTGTTAATGTACAAGTTGGTGGAGTGCGAAGACGACATGCCAGCGAAGATGCTGATGACGACTTTTGAAATGTTTGGGTAGCGAACCAATTCAACACAAGCTCTCTCCATTAAATCGTCATTTCAGCCTGCTTTGTTCCCTTTCAGCCTGGGAAGGAATACGAGGAGAGTGTATTTCTGAGGCATTTTCGCTGTTATATAATGTTATTGCTTCATAGACTTCTGTTAAGGAATGGGCAGATGATACGCACATCTGTGGAAGGAGATAGCACATGCTATGGTTTTCTCTAAAATGAATGAACTGCTGAAAATCCCATGCTGCGGCTCATTTGCTCTCATCAAACACATTAACGAGGAGCAAATGAGATGAGCTTGGCCAATAGGAGGCTTCATTTCAGACACACATTAGGGCTCAGTGTGGACGAGTGAATCACATCAGGGCTCAGTGTGGACGAGTAAAGGGAAGAGAGATAGAGAGAGGAGAAAGAGAGGAAGAGCGAGAATGCCAGAGTGAATACACAGATCATAAAGTACATACAGTAGTGATAATCACTAATCATGAGTAGGGATGATGGGACAATATACTTATCTACTACCATGATACGATGTAATAAATAAAAGTTCATTCAAAGACGTGGGGTGTGGAGCGTAGGGATCAGCGCCGGTTCCATCGTGTGCAGGATGGTGGCCCCAGCATTGCCCATGAGGGAAAAACCCAGCTCGCAAAACAAATCAAAGCCCATGAGGTTGGCCCCATGGCGAGACACTTGGAAGCCGTACAGATCCTCTGTGTTGGTGGGGAGTGTCTGGCGCGCAAAAGAGCCGCCGGACCGTTGAAACATTTAGGAGCGACTTGGAGGCCCCCGTATCCAGCAGCAGTGGGAGGCACACACCATCCAACTCCACCGTGCACCACTTAAACGGTCGGGGGGTGGCAGCCACTGAATGGATGGTCGTCGGCGCAGGTGGGCCAGGCGAACGTGGCTGTGGGCTGTCGGCGGCGGGAGCAGAGCGGCAGACCCGGGCGAACTGGTCCCACATTGCCACAGCGTCAACACCTCTGCCCCCTGGCAGGGCAGTTTGGGGCTCGGTTGGAGCGTGATGAGGAGCCACAACTACCACAGGCCCAGCATGCTGTGGGCGGCGCCACTGTCTGAGTCAGTAGCACAGGTCTGGAGGGCGCTAGTAGTCTGGGCACCTTCCACCCCGCTTTTTGTCATGGGGCGTAAACCACGGAACCAGAATGAACACCGGAAGGCAGTGCGCCAAAAAACATCTGTGTTGCTGTTAGCTTGATGTCTCTTCCCTCGATTAATTGTCTGATGCAAAGCTTCTGTATTGGCTTAAAAGATGTGAGATTGTGAATCCGCAAGGTTTCTAAAAGAACTTCGGTACGTCCATCTTTTGTTTTGTTGTTTGCCGTTCTGATACTTGGGTCAAATTGTCAAGTTAACGTGAAAGTTGACGAGCTAGAAACGCTGCCATCCGGTCTAGGGCGGGCTCTAGGCCGGAACCAGTAGGGTGACAAAATCAATTGTGGGCGGGAGCCAGGCTCTTTCTTGCCGAGAAGAGCCTGGTGACGCGAGGTTAGGCGCTAGCAGTGATGCTAGGCCAACTACTCACTCGAGTTGGAAAGCGATATCCACATTCCACAGTCTTTGCAAAAGTCAGCTCGTCTGGGGACATCAGCAGCAACTTCTCTCTGAGCTTCGGGTTATTAGTGTGCTCAGCTAGCTGATCTCGAATTAGTTCATCTCCCAGCGCTCCAAACTCACAGAGGCTGGCCAGTCCCTTCAGAACGGCTACGTAATGGTGGACAGACCCGCGTGCTGCCGACGTTGACGGAAAACAATCCGCTGGAGCATTACGTTCTGTGGAGCAGCAAAATGTCCAGACAGCCGTGTGACACAGTGTCCGAAAAGTCCGCTGTCCCTCGTTGCCCAAACTGTGTAGCAACAGGGCTCGCCTCCTTTCATCGTTAGATTTAGCTAGCCCGATGGCTACTATGAACGTTTCAAAGGATTCATGCCAGCGAACCGACGGAATCGGCGGCTCGCCAGGCAGGGCGAGGAACGGGGAGAGAGGTGGGAGCCGAGAGTCCATTATCCTCGCTGCCAATGTTATGTTCAATAAACTGCGGACCATGACGTACCAGTTAACATTTTATTTAACACGCTGTTACAGGCTCCATCTTACATCAACCACGACACTACGACACTTTCCGGCAGCTGTCGTAAAGCTGCCCAGCTGTCTAAAAGGCACAGCTACAACTGGTGTGACGCATACACAACAGATAGCTTGTGAAATTGTGATGGTCAAGCTGATTACTAAAGCAGAATAAAACCGAGCGATATCACTCTTTATTTTTTCTGCCCCAAGATATGAACTGTCACATTTTTGTATTGCAATATATTAATTTAGCTATATCATCCCATCCCAAATGTGGGGGTGGGGGTGCATGCTGATGAACCCTACCTTGACCTCGATGAAGTCAGGCTGGCCCATGGTAATGAGCTCTGAGTACGACTGCAGCTCCTCCACGTTCCAGGCCTTCACTAGCGTCAGTCTGTACACCGTCCTCTGCCTCTGGACGGACGGATGGATGGAGTACAGTGACATGTGAGGGGGGAGTGGAGCGAGGGATGGAAAGAGGAGAGGAATATAGGGAGAGTGGGAAGAAACGATAAGACATAAAGTTGTTAATAACCATTCCAGGTCAAACCCAAGGACAGTCGTTAAGATATTGTCAAATCTCAAGGCCCGACAGCAAAACACTCCACTCCTGAAAAGCAAATAGATAATCTTTGGTATTTTCTCCTCAGATGTTATATGATGGTGGCATTCACCATGTTCCTGTGCATTGCCTCGGTACATTTCACCATGCCAGAAACAAAGGGATAAAATTGTCGCTGTGACACATTGCTTGCCATCATGACAAGATTGTCAAGATGTCACTTACAGTAGCTGTGACAGAGAGAGAGAGATGCCACAGCTGCTCGCTCAGTATTAGATCAAGAGCTGAAAAACCCATCTGACATACAAAATGTTGATCTATCTCAGATCAACATTTTGTTCTATTCTGTTGAATATTTTTCTAATGAAAGAAAGAGGATATTCCTCCTCTGAAAAGACGATGTAAAATGAAGAGACAAATTATCTAGATTTTACTCATCAGATTTATCATGTGTGAACATACTGTACATTAAACAATAGATTGCATATAGGATTTAACATTGGTATTATTCAACAGGTTTTGAGGCAGTGGCACCTTTGTATTGGCTGAGGTTGTCCGACCATTATTTCAGCCACATTTACAAAAGAAGCAACTACAAAGATACATTGACTGTAGTTTAAACTGTAGTTGACTGTAGTTATTCTGATCATTCAATCCGAACTCCCATGCTCAGCTCCCCCCCCCCCCCCCTTGCACCTTGGCAGCTTGTTGTCACCAACACGTGTCTCCCAGAGACCACACAGCTCCCAGATGTCCTGTCAAACACCTACATTCATTAATAACACAGTTGTTTGGGGAGGGTTCACATGTTCAATAATACTTTAACAACTGCTGCTGGGTTGCAGCAAAAGCACATTATGTGTTCAGTTAACTTTCCCCCAGGTAAATACAAGTACAGAAAAAAAAATCAAAGCTTTAGTTTACAGTCCAGTTTTGTAGATTCAGACCATTGTCTGTGTAGCAGGGGCAGAGGACTTTACAGTCCAGCGCTGTAGAATTAGGCCATTGTCTCTGTGTAACAGAGGACAGAGGCAGAGGATTATTGACTATGTGACTGAGAGGAAGAAAGAAGAGGAAAGGCAAGTAGTGGGGATGAAAAGGAGAGCAGAGGTGAGGACAGAGGACACGAGGAATGGATATTAGGAGGAAACAATTCATGACAATGGGACTCTCTCTCTCTCTCTCTCTCCCTCCCTCTCTCCGACTGGAAGCTTATCTATAGACCAGGTCCTTTCAGCCCAGTAGGGAAGAGGATAATTGGCTAGTGGAAGCAGGGAGGTGAGGTATTTCAAGCCGCCTCTACTCCAAATCCGACAGTGGGGCACAACTCTATCAATCCCCCCAGCACACGTACATGGAGGCCAGGTGGAGGAGAGCTGTCAAAAGGGGAGCAGAGAGGGTCAGGGTGGAGGCAGAGCCCAGCAGTGAAGGTAACATTAGGGATATTAACTGAGAGAGAGGAAAGGGGGAGGGAGGTATAGAGTGTTTGGCTGCCTCCAAGTTATTGCTTGTGGAGAGGGGGGGGGGGTGTAGTGCAGGGTTTGGCTGGCTCCAAGTTATTGCTTGTGGAACGGTTTATTTTTGGGAACTGGGAAGATGAACAGACACCATACCATTGGCACAGTTAGGTGTACACACACAAGGGCAGAAACCCAAGCACGAGCAAAAACCTCCGGGGCAAAGATGATCACATAAATCCATAATGCAAGAAACAACCATCTATGTGCAAATGTTTCAGGTTTTGACAGTGTGATTTAACCCATTTTTGTCATAAATATAATGTAATTTTTATATACTAGGGATCTCGCGCGCTCGATTCCTAGGCTCGCTCTATGACATCACTGATGATGTCACAGTGGGATTTATGACATCACTGATGATGTCACAGTGGGATTTATGACATCACAGTGGGACAGAGAAACGGAGAAACAAACAGACAGACAGAGCCCTAGCTCCCATCTGGTTTACCTATTCAAGAAGGTGTTGCAGAAATGGCAGTAAACAATTGTCACATTCATTTATGCACAAATTCACTCTTCTCATGATCTCATGAAGGCCTATTGTGAATTGGGTCACGATGGTTTGTCAAAAGTAGGTCCCCAGAAAGAAAGTTTGGGAAACACTGATGACTGGTATTTGCTGTGTGTGTGTCAAGGTCAAGGTCAACTTTATTATCCCGCGGGGGGGAATTCATGTGGTTCATACACGTCTCGATTACGATACATACTGTACATGTATATACGCACGGACACATATCAGGCAGTGTCAACAGTATAGGAATGCATTGTATAGGGATTAAATTAAAAATAAAAGTGCACTAACCTGTGCACTGTAGTCACTTATCAAAAAAAACAAGTACATTATAAAATACAATTAGGATAAAAAGAAAACCCAGGTACTGTAACAGCCTACTTATCTCCTATTTAGTGTTCTAATTGCTGTAGGCACAAATGATTTGCTATATCTTGTTGTTCTGATTTTCCGCTGAAGGATTCTACCATTTGACCTGCTGCTCACACAGAACTTCAGGTGGAGAGGGTGGGTAGGATCATTGAGGATCTGATCAGCCTTTTTAAGAATAAGGTCGTCATACAGCTGTGCTGTGTGACACCTGATCGACCCCAATGATCCTGCTTGCTGTTTTGATCATGCACTGCAGTTTGGCATGATCTTGGGCACGCATGTTGTCAAAGGTGCAGATCAGGCCAAAGGAAAGAACACTCTGCAGGATGGCTTTATAGAACATCTGCAGAATATGACGATCTACTTTAAAATGTTTCAGTTTCCGCAGAAAGAACAGCCTTTGTTGTAGTTTCTTGTATTTACTGCATGCACATTCATTCAACTTTAAGCAGTTATCAATTTCAACACCAATATATTTATAGGTAGAGACCTGTTCGATTGATTGTCCATTAATCTTGGAGGGGGGAGCTGTTATCTTATTCTTGCTAAAATCAATTACCATCTCTTTTTTTTTCTTGACGTTGACCTCAAGAAAGTGGTCAGAGCACCACTGCATGAATTTTGGGACCCTCTCGAAAACGAGATGATACATCTCAAGGGGTTAATCCTAATAAAAATTTGAAATGAAAATTTTGAAATGAATGAATATTTGTATCTCCCTCTCAAAACTCTCTACAGATGAGCTTTCGGGTTTTAGGAACCCTACTAATGCTGTATCATCTGCATATTTAAAATAAGTATGGAGTAAACCAGTCATTATACAATGAATGTGTGTGTGTGTGTGTGTGTGTGTGTGTGTGTATGTGTGTGTGTGTGTGTGTACGTGCGCATGTGTGTGTGCGCACGTGTGTGTGTGTGTACGTGTGTGTGTACGTGTGTGTGTGTGTGTGTGTGTGTGTGGGGGGGGGGGGGGTGAAATGCAGTAAGAAAGTAAAGTACACTGTGAGTTAAAAGTGTGGTAGATTATCTTACAGTATCTGCGATAAGACCCGTTCAAAAAAAGCATTGCCTCTTTTTTAAATGGCAGCTTCTCTGCATTTGCCATGTGCTTGTTCAGCGCCTGCTGTGGCTTTACATGACCTTCAGCCTCATGCTGCTGTACTGTAGTGGTTTCAGGGTAGACAGCTCATCAAGATGAGTGACAAGACATTGGGGCAAGCGAGGACTTGACTAATTGAAGGGGGAGGAGGGTGGGACTAAGGGGACACTTTGCCGACCCAAGGCGATGCATATTTTAGCTTTAACCTTCACAACACTGACTGCTGTGGAGATTTGAGTCCTTGGAAAAGCTAAAGGCAATCATTATATAAATCCAGTGCTCTCTAATCAGTTTAATTAGTGGCCGGGCCAGCGAAGCGGTAGGGCCACTCATTGTATTTGCCTGTATTCTTCTTCTTCTTCTTCTCCCAGGAAGTTAGACTTCCTATGCATGAAAATCTGGCCCCCATATTGAGCAACTGTCTCATTGAAGGATGAAAGGCCAAATCTGTCAGTGTAATCATGCAATTGTGGAATATAACCATTATGAAAAAACTCTACTACCTGAAATCCAGTCTGACCACTAATAAACTCTGGGGACAGGCGGCTGATCTTTCTGGGTTTACAGTGTAGAGCAGGCGTGCACGGCAAGACTTCTGCTTCCGTGCCTCGCGGCCATTGTTTAGAGTCACGATTGACGCAAGAATGGACTTGGTCGATTGTGTTTTAGGTCCACATTACGGCTAATCTATATAAACACATAAATGCATATGAGACGTCGTCGGACTGTCCGCACTACACCGGAAAACCACAAATTATCAGACGTCTGTCCCAGAGTGGTATAGTCGTCAGATTGACTGACTCTGGATGCCCAGATTGGAAATCCACCAGTCAATAGTTCAAAAATACAAATAAGTTAATCTATAAGAAATAGTTAGTAATCTATAATGTCATTTCATACTTTTCTTTTTGTGTGAAGAACTTTGCATGGCATTTCTGCTTTATTGGGTCGTACAACAGAGAGTGGGAGAAGAAAAAGGAAGAGGCTCCTAAACTCTGTGACAAGCTGCCTGAGGAAATACAATATCAAAACTACAAAAAAGAAAACAAAAGTTACCTAATTATAAATCAGAAGCTGATATTTACAAGTTTGTTATATGGGTGGTGGTCTCCAAAAACCCTTCAAATTGTGAAAAATTTACATTTTCATATTTTCATAAATTAGAAACTCTCCCCTCTATATAACTGTTTGAATGACTGAGATAGCTCTCTCAGATCAAAAGTTCGTATTTTAATCGGTTATGTGTCTAAAAGTAAAATGTGAGAAAAATTGTTTTAAACATTCCACAACATTCTATTTACTACAGTGGCATTCTGCCAAAACCATAAACATAAATACTTTCCCTTTTATTTTCTGAAAATAATTATTCACCATGATGTACTCTGGAGACGAAAGTAAACAAATCACTCAAAATACCTGAAAAACAAATTTTCGACCTACTTTGGCCCTATTTTTACACAACAATGTGTAGCAGCGACATGTGAAGGGGTCTCCCAGGCCACCACACATATGCAGCATATATATTGAGATTTGTGTTTCTTTTTATCTTCTAGCACTTTTCTAAGAAGTGTGACTGTTATTATTATGCTAATAGATCTGGTGTCAAACTCAAACTCTCCAACATGTCTTAATGCACCTGAGACTGCTGAACCACCGGGAAATGCTGATATCATTAGACATTTTTTGACAAGTAAAACAGTGATTCTTCAGACTGATGGCTCCTCTGATTGTCAGAATGTGAAGCAGTATTCAAAATAATGAGATTGCAGAGAGCGAGCAGTGAATGTGCCGGAAGGCAGAAGTGACACGCTCAGGTCCAACAGAACTTTGCTAGCACCCATTTGGCCTGAACTGAACCCTGGTTTGCTCTTTAGTCACTTGGGGAGAGGGAAACCAGTGATAATGCTTCTGACAAATTGCCAGCATCTTGCATCACATAGCTTTGATGTGCACAGATGTTTTTGGATATACTGTAGCTAGCTTGTTCGGGTCAGATGGAGAACTCTGCAACGTTAACAGCATGCAAAGCACTGTGCAGGGTTTCCGCCACTCCTCTCAACTACCAACTACAGTATCAGTTATCCCCTGTGGCAAATATATCCCTGGTGCATATATATAAGTTAACCATTTCCAAGTTGGCCCATGAGCCATGACCTACTTGTCTGCAAAGTTTCGTGGTGTTATGTGAGTGCCTGTGGAAGTTAGGCGCCTTTTTGTGATTGGACATGCCCATTGCCACGCCCCCATTTTGGCCAGTGGCCGTGGAAAGTTAATCAGTTCTAAGTCAGCCCATGACCTGCTTTTCTACCAAGTTCCGTGTAAATCCATTCATGACTTTTGCCAGACCCAGAACGAGCTGGCCAAAAAATGAGTAAAGGCAATTAGAGCGCAATGATCTATCAGCAGTGATTTATCTCCAGCCATTCAATCGTTAACACCTCAGGCTGAGCGGTAATGAATTTGTCTATTGTTTACTAAAGCATTAGACAAGAGGAAGCAGAAGGATTACAGATGGCTCCCTCTGAAAGACTTCACAGCCCACATCTTTTTCAAGGTCGTTACGCCCGATGCACCGAGTGCCGCTTTATTTATTTGTTCTTCACTTTGGCTTTCTAGGAAACAGGCCGGCACAGAGAATTGATTTACACACACAGCCCGCCAGCCAGATGCAGGCTGTGATAATGTACGTTCCCTCTGCTCACAAGATGATGAAAAGGCCTGCAAGGTTACTGGCTGTACTGTTTTTTAAATACTGCAGGGGGCAGTAGTCAGGATCACAGAATTAATAGTAACACACCTGTGCATGATTTCATTCTTATGGTAGGAGGCGGAGTTCATAGGAAACAAAGAAGTGATCCTCTCAGTTGAAGTGAGTTTTACCAACTTTAAAAACGAAATGACAAAATCTGGAATATATGGATGTAAACGGGTTGATAAGACACGTTTTGTTAAGTTTTGGTTTTCATTACATTTTTTAATGAAAAGAAAAGAAAACATACATATATTATTGACATTCAATATTACGTGATTACCAGCCGCATAAGGTGCTTATGTGCTTGTAAGAGATATTGTTCCTGAGATCTCACACAAGGGGTCCATGAGAAACCAGCCAGGCAAGTCACCCGTCACCCTTAACCTCATCAAGATAGGATAGAAACGGGTCCCAAATGATTGAGAACTTTTGAATTGGTCCTCAGAAGTCTCTCCATCCGTATAACAGAGGTCATGTCCGTCAACCACAGTTGGAAAGAAGGTGAAGAGGATGACTTCCATTCCTTCAGAATCAGTTTTTTGGCAACAGTTGTCCCCTATGTTAGAGACTGTTGCACAGCTGTAGGGAAGTTCAGAGAGGACTCCGAGCAGCCGAAGATGGCAAGTTCCGCCTCCGGCTGGAGGGTTATTTTGTAGGCCTTAGAGTAGGCTACCAATAATAATAATAATTTTGCTAATAAATTAGCAAAATGGCAGCTACAGTGTGCGGACTCATTTATTTACCATCTTACTGTTGGCATTCACAAAATTTTAGTATACAGATGATATCTCAATCTGTGGTTTCAGAGAGTCGGGCCTGCAGCTTTCACCAGCTGCTCTGATTCACTCAGGGAAAGAACAAAAATAAAATAAAGATGAGTCAGCACAGGAGGCGAGGAAACTGGCACATGTCTGACTGACTGTAAGTTGGAAGTGAAAGGAATTACTGTATGGGGAAGAGAGAACACTTCTGCCACTTCGCAACATGCATTACCTGGTCTATACAATCAGCAGCGAACAAACGTGGAGACAGAATTGTGGGGAGTATATAATTGCGACAACGACAGATTTATGGTCCAGCCGAACTATGGAACCATCGATAGTGACTTCAACATGAAAACTCCTGCCTACAGACTGTGTTTCTCCCCGAGGATCACACAGGTGAGGCTTTAACCCAGGTACTGAAGGAGAGTCTATGCAATTTTGCAAAATTTGTATGATAATAATAATAACAACAACACAACAACAACAACAACACCACCACCACCAGCACAACAACAACAACAGAATAATAACAGCAACGATAATATGAATCATCTATTTACCTCAATATGTTTCAATAATGAAACAGAATAATAAAAGTAGATGATGATGGCAATAATTAATTAAAATATGTTTTTGTTTTGTTTTTCATATCAGGTAAATGAGTGCAATAAACACTGAAAAAAAACATGAGAGAATCGTGATCTCAATTCAGAGAAAGAAAAACGTGATTCTCATTTTTTCCAGAATCGTGCAGCCCTACCTCAAACTAACACTTTTCACTGATAGCCAAGACCCATTTTCTTTTGGACAAAATTACTGCAATTTTGAAATATTTTGATTCCCTCTGTGAAAAAAAAATGCAAGTTGAGTTTTCCTTGCAGACATGCTGACATTGAAGAGAACCTGGGCAGTGAAACTACTGTATAATAAGAAAAGACCCAATAATAGAAGCAAGCAATGAATGAATGAAGCGGGCTAAAATCCTCCAGAGATTATCAGTTCTAAACTTAATTACAGACTGAAAAGAAGGGCGAAAAAGTAATTATGGACTGTAATTTGTGTGCTCGTGATGCACAGCAAATAACAGTAGAGTTACTAAGATGGATAATCAAACAGTTTGATCCATCTTGGGGTAATGAAAAGCCACAGAGACTCCCCTTAGGGAGAACATGATGGTGAGCGTTCTGTGGGCACAATAATAATCACAGCTTACTATTTATGATGGTATTTATGTTTCTATGAATATACAGGGATAGGCTGCAACAGTAACTGCACCCCAATTGAGGAAATCAATCATAGCTAGTTGGCAACACAGAGTGAAATTGCCAATTATCTCCACAGGTGTTCCTGACTGTGCTCAGTAGCTAGGTGAGCACAAAAAAGGCTCTCAGATAAATCTTTCACACTATCAGTTCTTCTTTCTCTGTGAATATCAAGACCTGGTCATTTGCATTTGTCCAAGACTGTCATGCAAAATCACAGTGGAACAAATTTGCCAAAATGTCTAGCTTGAATTGCAGCACCTTGAATCAGGAGCTTACGAGCTGCAGTAGTTAATGGAGAGCAGAGGGTTGCTTGTTCACTTTCATCAGCCAGATATTCCCACCTGGTACAGGATTCAAACCGGCAACCTTGCGATCACAATCCCATCTCTCTGACCTCCTGGCTAAAACAGTGACACGCTCACCTTCTCGCCCAGGGCCTTGAGGCTGTCCAGGAAGCGCGGCCAGAAGTCCCTGAAAAGCGGCCGGTCAATCTTCTTTAGGCTGTCTTTGGTGCTGGCGTCCACACTCACATACAACTGGGTGACCGGCACCAGGCTCCTGCAGACCACAGAAGATACAGAGGAGAAAGGAGAAGATGAAGAGAGATCCAAATACAACACAACAGCGTCACAGTTTGAGAAAGAGAGAAAAGAGATTCTCACAGAGAGAGGCAAATGAGCGGTTAGACAGTGAGAACAAAAGAAAACTACGGTAGAAGTACACAGACCTCCGCCAAAGCCAATACTCCAGTCAGCTATGATATGCAAATTTTGTGAGTGGGATCAGAACCCTAACCCTGAGGGCCACTCCCCCTAATCAACCCTCAAACTCTGACTCTCTATGACCTGCCTATGCCTAGCTACGGCCCCTTTTCCCTCGCCCCGCCCCCCTTTTCGGATCTATCGATTTTTTTGTACCGCTATTTTATGTTTAAGTATGTTTAAGCGAGTGACTTGTGTTTTCCCCCTAAAAGGGGCGGGACCATTATTGCCATTTTGATTTATCCCTAGTTACAGCGGCAGCCCCTTCTCCTTAGCCCCGCCCCTTCCTTGACCAGAATTGGATCGGATCCGCGCCAAAATGTAATGGCTTCTTCCCTGGCCGATGCTACACCCTTCCACCAAGTTTCATGAAAATCGGCCCAGTAGTTTTGCAGTAGTCTGCAATGCTGCTAACAAAAAGACAGACAGACAAACAAAAACATTACCTTTGTGGAAGTAACAATGCCTCTCTATTTTTTCCTCTTACATCCGAGTCTGCTCCAATACAATTAAAGTGCAACATATTTCTAAGAAAATATAAGCAGATTGTTAGCTCGTACAGGCAGGCAGTAGAGACAAGGCAGAAACATGTTGGCAAAGACAGCAATTATGTGAAGAGACAGAAATAACCAATTAGCCAAATAAGCAACTAGAGAGAAAGCCAGCGAGGCACACACACACACACACACACACACACACACACACACACACACACACACACACACACACACAGTCCCTCCCTAATCAAAGTAATGTTGGAATGGAGACAGCTCGTCTCTGACTGGGTGGCTCTGGCAGGCGGGGTTTGAGAATGATTGATGGCTGCCGTCCTCACCTTCAGCCTGTTCCAGCGGGTGGGACACCATAAGTCCGAGACAGCGACACAGTGGGTAAAGATGACCCAGACTGACAAGCTGCCAGGCATCAGGACACAGTTGGTAAAGAAGACCCAGACTGACAAGCTGCAGGCATCAGGACACAGTTGGTAAAGATGACCCAGACTGACAAGCTGCCAGGCATCAGGACACAGTTGGTAAAGATGACCCAGACTGACAAGCTGCCAGGCATCAGGACACAGTGGGTAAAGAAGACCCAGACTCACAAGCTGCCAGGCATCAGGACACAGTGGGTAAAGAAGACCCAGACTGACAGGCTGCAGGCATCAGGACACAGTGGGTAAAGATGACCCAGACTCACAAGCTGCCAGGCATCAGGACACAGTGGGTAAAGAAGACCCAGACTGACAGGCTGCAGGCATCAGGACACAGTGGGTAAAGATGACCCAGACTGACAAGCTGCCAGGCATCAGGACACAGTGGGTAAAGAAGACCCAGACTGACAGGCTGCAGGCATCAGGACACAGTGGGTAAAGAAGACCCAGACTGACAAGCTGCAGGCATCAGGACACAGTGGGTAAAGAAGACCCAGACTGACAGGCTGCAGGCATCAGGACACAGTGGGTAAAGATGACCCAGACTCACAAGCTGCCAGGCATCAGGACACAGTGGGTAAAGAAGACCCAGACTGACAGGCTGCAGGCATCAGGACACAGTGGGTAAAGATGACCCAGACTGACAGGCTGCCAGGCATCAGGACACAGTGGGTAAAGATGACCCAGACTGACAAGCTGCCAGGCATCAGGACACAGTTGGTAAAGATGACCCACACTGACAAGCTGCCAGGCATCAGGACACAGTGGGTAAAGATGACCCAGACTCACAAGCTGCCAGGCATCAGGACACAGTGGGTAAAGAAGACCCAGACTGACAGGCTGCAGGCATCAGGACACAGTTGGTAAAGATGACCCAGACTGACAAGCTGCCAGGCATCAGGACACAGTGGGTAAAGAAGACCCAGACTGACAGGCTGCAGGCATCAGGACACAGTTGGTAAAGATGACCCAGAC
The DNA here is from genome assembly GCF_964638095.1 of Poromitra crassiceps. Classification (NCBI taxonomy): domain Eukaryota; kingdom Metazoa; phylum Chordata; class Actinopteri; order Beryciformes; family Melamphaidae; genus Poromitra; species Poromitra crassiceps. Next base: position 38,394,242 of record NC_139642.1, read on the forward strand.
TGACAAGCTGCAGGCATCAGGACACAGTGGGTAAAGAAGACCCAGACTGACAGGCTGCAGGCATCAGGACACAGTGAGTAAAGAAGACTCAGACTGACAGGCTGCAGGCATCAGGACACAGTGAGTAAAGAAGACTCAGACTGACAAGCTGCCAGGCATCAGGACACAGTGAGTAAAGAAGACCCAGACTGACAAGCTGCAGGCATCAGGACACAGTGGGTAAAGAAGACCCAGACTGACAAGCTGCAGGCATCAGGACACAGTGGATAAAGAAGACCCAGACTGACAAGCTGCAGGCATCAGGACACAGTGGGTAAAGAAGACCCAGACTGACAGGCTGCCAGGCATCAGGATGGACTGACTGGAGGTCAAAGGGGATGGGTGAGTGAAGAAGCCAAGGTAAATGTCAGAGAATGGAAACTCGACAACCGCTTCGTTCTAGATGGCTGGCAACTGTGCACTTCAATGAGACCATCATGGCAATCTATAACTTGGGTGACGGAAACTAGATTTTTACAATTGCAATTTTGTTTGTGACCCCAGTCACCCCACTGTGCTCATATTTTTCCCATTTGATATTTAGTATGTCAAGCTGGGAAAAATGCCAATTTTTTTGCAGCCACAGACTGGCAGCCTATAACTGCAATACAATTGTGTTGTGTAGTAGACTAATCTGATATGGATGATCTTGGTGTCAAATCATAATTTTTTTTATCATGAGGAATTCAAATTTGGGACTTGCATTGTGAGATAGGTGTGTGTGTGTGTGTGTGTGTGTGTGTGTGTGTGTGTTTGTGTGTGTGTGTGTGTGTGTGTGTGTGTGTGTGTGTGTGTGTGTGTGTGCGTGCGTGCGTGTGTGTGCGTGTTGTATGTAATGTATGTAAGGTGTGTAGCCTATATATTTCTTTTATGTATTTTTCATACAGCTACAGTAACTGTATGTGCACAAAGGGACCGTGCCTGTACGGACAGGCAGAGAAAGGTTGAGGCAGAAACAGGCAAAAGAAAACTATACAGTTGGGTTATATGATATTGTCTTCCAGATTAGATCTTATTGGGCACTGTCCAACTCAGACCAGACCAGACCCTACTTACAACTTAAAAAATGTGGCATTTTAGCTGATGCGCTTTATGAGTAATAATGAGTGAGTGAGTGAGTGAGTAAGGTTCAGTGTCTTCTTGCTCTAGAAAGGACACAACATTGGTAACTGTAGGATTGAATCTCAAGGCTGAAATGTGCACGTTTCTGTGTTTAATAAACAATAACAGTTTAACTTGTGAATGCAGTTTTTTTGTTTTGTTTGTTGTTTACTTTTTATTCTGTTCGTTGCTGCAACCGTGTACCTGAGACAGTTTCAAGACTTGGACTTGTGCGCGCTACAACCTTATACTGGGATTGAATCTGGGACATTGCAGATAAAGGACAGCCTCTCTAATCACTAGGAGACCCTGCTGGCCCCGACATTCCAAATTCATCTTCCCAGGCTTAAAAGGAGAAGAGCTTGAGGGGGTTTGGTACAGACAGATACAGAGCCAACACAGATAGCCAACACTGAAGTGGATATTTCTGAGAGAAATAGAGAGAGACGAAGAGAAAGATAGTTAGTCAGTCATTCTGTCAGTCAGTCAGTCAGTCAGTCAGTCAGTCAGTCAGTCAGACAGACAGACAGACAGACAGAGAGTGAGAGTCCCATCCCCTGTGCATGTGTGTATATATCCCTCCTCAATAAAACACACACACACAGGCAGGCACGCAGGCACGCACGCACGCACGCACGCACGCACACATCCAAAAATACACAACCAAGCAGCTTGGTTTTGCCCCCACCTGATTTCCTGGGGGAACTGTGCATTGGTGACCAGGAAGCTGGAGATGCGGTGTGCATGGAGGAGGCGGAGGAAGGTGTTGATTTCAGGGTACATGATTGGCTCTCCAACCAGCGAGAGGGCACAGTGCTTAGCCGCCAAGCCCTCCTCGTACCGCTCGGGTTTCACTCCAGGCACACCTGGAGGGAGAGAGGTCAAAAGTTGAATAAAGGTCAATTTGAAGCAGACTCCACCACTGATCATATGAACTTAATCAATGTCTTTCAAGAATAGAATGATGATGTTTACATGTGGATATAGGGATGTTAATGATTAAGGTTAGTCGGTTAATTGCCGTTAAGAATTTAACCGATTACAAAATTATTAACTGAGTAACTGACAATGTGTTTTGTGTATCATTTCTCCGGAGCTCACGTACTGTATAAATTAACTTTTATACCAGAAGAGAGCGTACTTCGCCCAAATTACTGGGGCAGAAGTAGAAGAAGCAGTCACAGTGCAGAGAAACAGTAAGGGTAAGCGCTCAAAATGTAGGCCAGCGTGGGAGCATTACATAGTAAAAGAGGACAATGCGAAATGTAAATATTGAGACACCATTCTCAAATACAGCTCCAGTACATCTTCAATAATGTACCACCTGAAAAGTCAGCACGCAATGGTTGCAGTGCAAGGTGAAAGTGGAACACCATCCTCTCAACAAACTATCACATTTGAGTTAGCTAGAAGAAGCTGTAGTGTGCGTAACTCACAAGGATTTGGTTTGCGGTGAAAGGACATGATTTCGATAAACTATTTCGAATTCGTGGTGGATGGTGAGGGATTTCGTGAACTATTGAGTGACAATAACCAGGCTATCGCATCCCCAAAAGAAGTACAATTACTAGCCTCGTTGAGAAGTGGTACAAACTGAAACTGAGAAAAAGAAGTGTGTTTGGTGTTATTTTTTTGTTAATGATCCCTATAAGAGCTAATGTGGAAGATGATTAAGGAAAATGCACAAAATGTGCAACTCTATGTGGATGCAAAAGTGAAAGCTTTGTCACTACAAAGGATGAGGGGGAAAAACAGGATGAGGTCAAGCTGAGTAATTACGTACAACCAAACAGGCACAAGAGAGAGGGAGAGAAGTGTTGCACATGAAAGACGAGAGGAGGAGAGGAGAATGAGAGGTGTAGAGGAGAGGAAAGACAAGAGGAAGGAAAAGCAGGCGAGGAGAGCAAACAGGAGAGGAGAGGAATGAGACCAAAAAGACCTGCTGGAATAGACTCAGAAAGCTATGGTTTGGGAGTTTGGCCCACAGCCCAGTCCAACTCTCTTCCATTCCCTCCTCCCTGGGTGGTCTTAGTCTCTCCAACTCTCAGTGTTCAGTAGAGCTACTGGCAGAGACTGCAAGGTGTTGTTAAAATTAGGGATGCACCGATCGTGGAAAATTTTGGCCGATACCGATAACTGATATTAACATTGCTGGTATGGCCGATAAAGATATTTACCGATGACGATATATGATCTGTATAAAAACCCATTTCTATGATAATACAATTTTGGACATACTGAAAAACACATGTAAACACTGTGAATTTGAATTTGAATTCTTTATTTCCCAAACATTTGGAAAAGCCCATAAATCATAGATTTAGCATGTTTCCTCTCAATGGAAAAATCTTGGCTGATACGATAACCGATATTAACAATAACATTGCAACATCGGACGGATACCGATATGTTAAACAATGACTAACATCTGCCGATACCGATAAGATTGCCAATATATCGTGCATCCCTAGTTAAAATGTGCTTTCATCAAGTACATAGGTGATGGGTGTGTAGAAGGGCAAAGAGTTCCCAAGGAGGCAAAACACTACAAAAAGAAGAGTACCCCTGTCACCTTCTAGCGGTCAGAAAATTGTACTTATTGCAGCTTTAAATTTGAAATTAAATTGAAGTTGTTGAACCAGAAAACAAACTCTTTGGATTTGGAATCCAAAAGTATAATTGTAAATGCTGGAAATCCCAGATTCCTATCCTATATGTCCACAATTTCATGGAAATCCGTTCATAGGGGCACCCAGCTGATGTGGCGTTCTATTCTCTCGCCTACCAATACGAGGGCCGCAGGTTCACGCCCCCCACTGGCTTGGTCGGGTGTCTCTACAGCCACAATTGGCCATATCTGTGGGTAGGTTGATATGCTGTTCACTTCCTGTCTTTACCTCTCCCTTTGCAGCAACAAATACAACACTCCTATCATTAACAATAATGTACAGTAAGCAGTGAAATAAGGAGGGTCGGCAGCAGGGCAGACTGTGCAAAACTGTCAACTTTTTTTTTCTTCCGAAAATTTACAAAGAAATCGCAATATTCAATATTATCGAAAATCGACCCAAGCCTATAACGGTACATGAGGACACACAGGGAAGGATCCATGGTTTGATTAAAGGGCAGTTTATACTACAGCGATTTATGATGGTTGCGACCCACCATCATCATTATTCCATCGTCGATGTTGATGTCCATTGGGCATGATATACAGTACTATCATTGATGTCCATTGGACAATAATGACTAACGTTCAGCAATGCTCGTCGGGGGATCATAAATCGCTGTACTATAAACTAAGCCACCGAGTGCAGAGTGAAAGCTCTGAATAGTATAAATGCAGTATCATATACCGTACTGTAAGCCTCCAAATGTTTGACTGGATGAAGGCAGGGAGTAACCCGACGCTGCCAGATGGGTTAGTTTCACATCTCTCTCACGAGAGAGTCCAGCTTGCTTGCAGGGTTAGGCAGGGAGTTAAGTAAGGGATAATGTATATTGAGGCGGTGATTACGGGGGAAATAATGACCGACAGGTGGATTGAGCCCGACGCGCCAGCGGAGGGCTTAATCGTTCACCTGAAGGTCATTATTTCCCAGTAATCACCGCCTCAATATACATTATCCCGCTTAGAACACGGCCTACAACTAAATCATTCAATAATCTGACAAAAATAATTATTCAAATAGATTTTTTAATAGCGTTTTCAACGACAAAGCGGTTTCATTCGTAATTGGCACACAAGACACCACAGCTGCAACTGGTTGGCCTAATTAGTAGTGTCTTGCTGACAAAAAGCTCTTATCAACTGATTAATCCAGGTGTGGCAGAGCAGCGGTCGGTTGTCGAGAAATAATGACCGGTGAATATTGTTGATTGACCAATCAGAATCGAGTATTCAAGAGAGCCGTGTTCTAACTAATTGTAAAAGCCTAGGGCAGAAAGTTTCACACAGTGTTGGGGACTTAATGAGATATTGCTGTAGCCAGAGCACAGATGATATTCCATTTTCAAGTACACACAGTGAATCCTGATTACACAGGAAAAAAGTTTGGACAGGTCAGGTGACTCCATAGACTTTATAACATTGATGGTAAGATTTAAAAAAAGCAAATCAGAGCGGTGTCTATGGATGAACCACAACAAGTAACCGTTGCTGTGCTACATTTCAGGGACAAATTACATCTTGCACCGGCTGCAAAGACAGCAAACACTAAACTGTTCCCCAAGAGAAATCCCACTTAAATCTGTTCACAACAACTGGCCAAGGATGACTGTGCATATGTGATAGAAGTGTCTGAAACCCATCAATGTATCTCTTCTTCATATTGGTAGTACTGTGAAATCCAATTACACTCCCAGAAGTGTTGCTGCCTAGTGGCCATCTGGACAGCCTCTTGCTCTATCTGAAGTGCATCACTCATATCAAATTCAAGTCTATCGGTGAGGACAAGAGGTGCTATTATGGTGACTGTTTTAGAAGCCACTGATTTTCTTGGAGGGCGATCACATTAACTAGAACCTCTGATGTCCTCTGACTGGACCTGCATCATCTTTCATTGTGGCCCAAGTCCCTGTCTAAAAGAGGAATATGTATGTATATATGAAGTTATTAATAGAATCTAATCAATGAGGTGCTGATTGGTGGGAAATTAAAAAGCATGTAGCTGAAACGTGGGGTGCATAAATAAAAGTCAAGTATGCAGCTTATTCACTTTCATAGAGAAGTCATGATTGTCGGGTTTGAAGGCCTTTGCTCCCTCATTCATTACAGATGCCCTCTAAACGCCTATCGGTAGATGCTACAATTTACAGTTTCCTTAAAAAGGCCTCATGCAGGCTACTGCTACTGGTAGCGTTTTTGCTGCTCTAAACCCGGTTAATTTAGCTATACTCTTCATTGCAGCAGCTAATTACCTGCTGGACATTTAAACATAGGCCCACACTAGTTCTGCTCAAGGACTCATAGCTCTCTCCTTCTTTTAGGAGTTTTCTGGCTGATCGGACAGTTTTTAGCGGTGGTTAGCTTCCGTTAGATATTGGCTTTTCCTGTGTCAGGCAGCAATACTACAGTGCAGTGGCAGCAGTGCTACTCTTTATGTAAATTATGAAAATCGGGGACATTTCCAGTCCGGCAATCAATATATCATTAAAATATCCAATGTTATTACTCATGAAATAATAAAGGGGGATGATTCCGGTTTCATTTATTTTGCCCATGGCTGTTGTACTGTAATAAAGAGTGTCAGCTTCACAAAGAGGCCCCTGGTGCCCCCCCCACACACACACACACACATACTTCATTGACTGTGCCTTTTTAATGTCACTGTGTTCTCCAGCAGCATGAGGCCTGGCCATCCGAACCTACAGCGCCAAATGTTTTATGAAAAGCCTCAGATCTCAAAAAGTATTTTTGGTGTCGTCCTAAGTGCTTTTTCATTGTTCAAAATTTCCTGAAAGAGCTGCAGCAGAACATGTAAACACTTGTTGGATGCCTGGATCAAAGTGCTACATAGACATGTGATGCTTTGATATGCTTTTAACCCGCCCGTGAGCCTCCTGCAACCTTCCTGCTTGAGTGGTTGGCCAGTGACGTCTGTAAAGGGGAGACTCGTGGGTACTCATAGAATCCATTCTCATTCAGATATCTTGAGGTGAGAGCGGTCAGGGGTCCCCTTTGAAATTGACCATGCCGGTTTTTCAAAATTCATTATTTAGCCCCCCTTCCCGACAAGGTAGCATGGCATTGTTGGTTTCAATGGATGCTGTAGGTCTTACAGTTTCATACCCTATCTTCATCTTCACAAGTATCTTCACTCTAGATTTAAGAATGAGCCTAATAGAGCTAGAATGATATCGGCCGCAGATGCCAGTAGAAAATCAGGGACATTTTCGGGGACAGCTCCAGCCGGGTACAGGTCACCAAAAACGGGGACAGTCTCCGAAAATCGGGGACGTCTGGTCACCTTAGGCAGCACTGTCTGAGGCTGGCTAGCAACTGAGTCCTGCCCTGTCTGGTTGGGAGACCGTGCATGCCCCAACTCACACCATGCATGGGTATGTCACGACCGGCCAATGGGGGAACTTCATCACTCACCAAGTGTGACAAACTAATGAACGGACAGAGACTGAGCCATAGCCCAGAAATGGCTGCTCGAGCCGTAATGTCAACGCCGTTGAGTTTACACAGCCCTAAGTGCAGTTATCACAGAAATAGATCCAATAACAACAATTAAACAAGAACAGGAGCATGTAACATCAGAGTTTCTCTGCAGAAAATGTGTTTTCGCCGTTCTTCCGAGTGGATTTGGATTTGGGATTTGACTGGATTCAACGCTGATTGGCTGAAGGACTGGATTTGGCTATGCTGATTGGCTGAAGGAGTTGTCTGTCAAGGCAAGTATTCAAACCCACTGAGTGGGTTTTAACCAGGCTATGCTCCTCCCCCCAGTCTGCCTGTACCCCACACCTGTTAGTCATCTCCCTCGTTAGTCTTGCCCTGGCCTGATCCCTGAGTTTATTCCCACCAATTGTTTACCTAGTTTCTCTCCTCTGTTCTGCCTCCACAGCTGTACAGTACCTCATGTGCTTGATAAGCTCCCCATGTTTATCAGTCTTGTCTCCCCAGTCTGTCTTGTCAAGTCAATGTATTGTCATTTGTACCCGGTCTGTCTAACCTGAAGCCTAGCATTGGCTAGTGCTATTTTGTATCCTTGAGAAACTCTTAATAAAACTTTTTCGTTCCTGAATCCTGCCTGTTGCCTTGTGGGTCGACACTTTGGGTCGACACTACCTCACATTCTCTGTCTATCACCGTCTATCACCGTCTAAACTTCAAGCATATAGGACTGCCTCCTCCTTCCTCGGATGCTGGAGTTCAGTCAAACGCAGCATGGCAGCATGCCATGATGATGATCTCGTTATCGCGAGCTCAGCTGCCTCGCAAGGTTACTGTACGTATTACCCCTCCTATTTGAAGCCAATCACATAATGTGTATGGCAAGTGAATGTAAGCTAAGCTGGAACACTTGATCTGAGTGGAACAAAGAGCTTAAGTTGCTACAGTGTTTTAACTACTTTCTAATAGGCCACCCTCATTTATTACTACTTCCTGGCCTCACTTTCTAGTCGAACTCCAACTGACTAACGGCTTGTTCATTGAAATTGTGCCACTACATCTAAAAAAGCTGGTACTTGATGACACCTTCCAGGCAGCAGATAATCAGCGCACTGCAGTCATGACTCAGCAGCAGCACAGATGAACTCTCTTCATCTCAGTCAAGGTTTGGGGGGCCATTTTCTGGATAGTGCCTTGTGCTGTTGTCGATGTCTTAAAGTGTTTCATTAAAGTAAGGAATGATCATGACAGTATAGGCCTACATTATACTCTGGCAGGCTTCTAATTGTAACAGCATACGGCTTTACAGCTAATTTAAATGTCTCACCAAATGTAAAAGCATCTGGAAATGTAACTCATTTCTTTTCTGAATAAAGTCATAATTGTGATCCTTTTTTGACAGATCATTTTGTGTACTCTAAATGCACTGTGAAGCAGCTTTAGGCATATTCTCATCGCATGTGCACTATTCTTGCAAAAAAAAAATATATATATACTGTATATATACAAAAATACAAAGTTTGTGCATTATAATACATAATGAATACGATAAATTGGTCGGGCTCCAGTGTTCACGTGTTTTGATGCTCGCCTGAATGCGTAATTACAGTATAAACTCTGCTGTAGGACAGGAGGTAGAGCGCGTCTAAACAGTATAAACTCTGCTGTAGGACAGGAGGTAGAGCGCGTCTAAATCAGTAGGTCAGTGTTGCGATCCCCCGCTCCTCCAGTCTGCATGTCAAAGTGACCTTGAGCAAGACACTTAAGTCCAAATTGATTCAGATGGTTGTGCCAGCCACCATCCGTGTGTGGTGTGTGTGTGTGTGTGTGTGTGTGTGTGTGTGTGTGTGTGTGTGGTCACTGTGGTGTGTGTGTGTGTGTGTGTGTGTGTGTGTGTGTGTGTGTGTGTGTGTGTGTGTGTGACACTGGGTGAATGTAGGCATTGTTGTAGGGCTGTTTTGGTTTTGTCACCCTGATGAAGGCCTGTGTGCTGCAACGCGTTGGTGCGTTTTTAATTCTTGCTACTATGCATTAGCCATACAACAGTTTGAGCTTTTTAACTTTTTTCACCTACAAGAGTGCCTTGGTTACTTCTTTTTAGTCTCAACTGTCCTACCCCTGACCAAAGAGCACCTTGACGTTATACTACTCGGCCTACCAAAGACGCACTCCTTTCTCTGCTTTTCTACATTGTTGTAGGGCTCTTGCGGATGCATTAGGACCTTCCTGCGATGACAGACTGCATATTACCTGCAAGCTGAACTGTGCATCAGACCTGTTAGAAGGGTCTAATGGCTCATTTCCACCACATATAACAGCACAGTACAGCTCTAATCGACCTGGTCTTACTCGTCTCCAATTATAGACTCTGTTTCCATAGCAAGTTTAATCGCCTCCGGCCACACCTGGTCGTCATAGCGACCACATATCTGCCCTCCGCCCATAGCCGAAGTAGTATAACGTTAAAATTAAATCCATACACGGAACTTTTAAACTGGAATACTGGTGCCTCTAAATCAGGGTTTCCCAACCTTTTTTGGGCCGCGGACCGGTAGATAGATGCGAAAAAAAGTCACGGACCGGTTGTCAATTTTAATAATAGAAAAAATAAATAAATAAATAAATAAACATAGGCTATAATATTATAGGCTGTGTGGTAGTTGAAACATAGTTTCAAGTTGACGTTTATTTATGTTTGTAAAAAAAAAAAGTAAATGTGGGGGGGGGGCTGGCAGGCTCGCGGTACCGGTACCAAATGCGTTGCGGCCCGGTACCTGTCCAGGGCCCGGTGGTTGGGAACCACTGCTCTAAATGACCTACAGTGTACATGGCATGGGCAAATGTGACAATCGACCAGGAGAATCGATATCACTTTGTTGTTACTCAAACTCACATGCATGTGCTGCGCGGGGGACGGGAGTTAGGCTACGGGGAGAAGGGAAACCACTACCCCGGCGGCAACTCACCAGGCAAGACCGCGGCATCGCTAAACCCCCGCCTCCGGCCTAGCGGAGCCGACGTAGCACACAACTACAAAGGGCTTCTCGAGGAGCAGACTTTTTCTCTCTCAAAACACCATCATGTTAAAGCTGAGCAAGGAGATCGATTTTATTTCACCAGAGCCGAAGGCAGCAACACAAAAGACTGATGGAAATAACAGAAGAGAAAGTAAGCCCCACTAAACTGGTATCCAGCATTGACAGTAGATACAGTAAAAACGATTCTGCCTGACCAATCAGTCATCTGCAGTGTTTTCACGTCACCGTATGGTACCGGGTCCACATCGCTGGAACCTCAACAAAGCAGGGACCAAAACTAGCATGACTCAACCCCGACTCAACCCGGGCTGTCCACGTTTTTGATCGGTGGAATGAGACAAAAAAGCAAGACGAGCTGGGCGGGGCCGCGCTGATACCAGCGGTGGAAATGGGCCATAAGTGTTCATTGGGCCAGTTTGCACTTGCTCTCCACTGGCTGTGCACCTCTATGACCTGCCTTCAGAGAAGCTTGGATGAGACCATCTCAGTGTGCATATAAATATAATGACAAAGTGTAAGATGGTGGACTTGGGTTACTTTATGTCTAATTTCTAGACACATTGATAATTATGGTCGGGGCAGTTCTGCTGATGGACCCTCCTGTATTTCTCATTCGTCCTCCTCCTTGCCTTCCTCATCTCTTCCTCTTCTTCCTCAAAATGCCCTGCCCTGACACTGTGGCAGCGCACCTGCTATAATTACCTCCCCCACGGATTTGGCCGGGTCTTATGTTTGTATGTCAGCAGGATATCTCAAAAAGTTATCAACGAATTTACACAAAACTTGGCAGAAAGGTTGGTCACTGGTCAAAAGGGGGCGTGGCAATGGGTGTGTTCAATCACAAAAAAGGCACCTAACTTCCAAACGGATTCATGTAACACCACAAAACATTGTAGAAAGATTGGTCATGGGCCAAGGACTAACTCATTACCTTTCCACGGCCACTAGCCAAAAGGGGGTGTGGCAATGGCCGTTGCCAATCACAGAAAGCTGCCTAACTTCCACACGGATTCACACCATGAAACCTTTTAGATAAGTAGGTCATCATGGGCCAACTTATAACTGATCAACTTTCCACACTCACTGGCCAAAAGGAGGCATGGCAATGGAGTAGCCCATGGAAGTGCCCAAACTCACCCAACAGTAGAAGATAGGATGGAACGATATGCTTATCATGATACAATTCGATACACTTCGATACACGATATACGGGGTTCACAATTCGACAACCACGATATGATGTAATACCTAAAAGTTAAATGAAAGTAAAGTAGTACTGTGTAAGGCTGCATATGTAACCATTACAAAGTGCAAATAAAATAATTTAGACAGAGATTTTGTGAAATTGTGATGGGCAAGCAGTCTCATTTGTGATTACTACAGCAGAATTAAATCTAGCTATTATTGCAATCCGTTAATCCCAGGTGTGAATGGGTGTTACTGTGTGAACGTGAACCAGGGAGTTGCTGGGAAAGGGCCTGCTTCTCAGTCATTCCTGGTTTGATAAAAGTAAAAAAAAAATCAATGATGTGCTTATGATAAGCACATAATTAAGCTATTGTCTAGTACTCTACCAACCACTTTGACAGGTAGCCAGCTATCATCTGGAGGTCCTATAAATGTAGCTGACTATTTATTAATTTACTTTTTGATGCATTGTGGACCGAAGGCCAAAAAAAGAATGATCAAGAATGAACTGCATTGAAAAGAAGACAGTTTGGCAAACTGAGTCTGGATCGTTGCGTTTGTGTGCGTTTGTGTGCGTGTGTGTGCGTGTGTGTGCGTGCGTGCGTGATGACGGGGGTCTGTTGGCTAAATTAGTCCCGAGTGTCAGCGGACTGCAGTGTTACAGTCATGTCATGAAAACCAAGAGATATCTTTGCAGCATCTTGTGAATAATGAATGGGATGGGTTTGGACAGGGGCGAGGCAGCAGCTTATTGCTGTGTCATAGTTGATACTCAAGTTGGAGATGCTCAACAAAGGTATTGCCGAGAAGCTAAAAACAGCAACCCTTTTGTGCCGGTCAAAACAAAACACAAACAAGATCAAAACAGCAGAATGCAAACAACTAACACTACACTGGAAAATGAGCCATTCCTGTGAAATGAACGGTAACAAGAGGAAAGGAATATAACCATACTGTACCTCTCAATCACTGTCAAATAGTAATATAGTCCATTCAAATATTTAGCTTGAATGAAATTCAGATTAATGTCTTCCCCACATATTGCGACAGTATTTCTCAAAATCTGTCAAAGAAAAAGCACCTTAGGGAATATTTATAGATACTGAGAGTGAGGTTGAGAGTGAAGGTGTGACAAACAGGACACAGCTGTGCTGCCAAAACAGGGATATCAGCAGTGTGTATGTGTGTGTGTGTGTGTGTGTGTGTGTGTGTGTGTGTGTGTGTGTGTGTGTGTGTGTGTGTGTGTGTGTGTGTGTGTGTGCATGCGTGTGTGAGAGAGAGGTGATTGATGAAGCAGTATGACAGGGGTGTGACGAGGAGGCAGAGACAAATCATCAGCGTTTTTATCTCCACTTTGCTTCATTAGACAGAGGGTTAAATGGGGTCAGGAGGAGTGAATAGAGGAGCGATGTGTGCGTGACGAAGATGACGCGGTGTGTCGGTGCGTTTGGGCCGTTGTGTTCCTGTTTCATTATTTCTAGGCGCAGGACTAAAATGAAAGATGTGCGCTCAACACTGTAACTGACTGATGGAGACACAGAGAGACGGATGGGCAGACAGCTGGATAACAGATAGAGAGAGAGTGATAGGGAGAGGGAGAGAAACAGAGTTAAACACATAATTTTGGTATTTTTCAACCTGGACCCTATTTTCCTAACTTTTTGTGTCTAAGTGACTAATCTGAACAACAATTTCTGAATTGAAATGGAAACTCCAGCCTGTGCATGTCCGTCCGTCCTCTAAAGGAGCTTATTTTTGGCACTGACAAGCTCAGATTGTTATTGTAAAAGAGTGAGAGAAAATGAATGATTGTATTTACCTTGCAGGCCTTGAAGCAGCTCTTCAATTTATAAGAGCTCTTCATCCGTATACTCCGGCTCAAATAAATACGGGCGGCCATCAAATTCAAATGCCTTGTCCATATTCTCAAAATCAACTAAATATTTACAAAATCTTTCAGATGACAATAAGCTACGCTTCCTGTGCTCCAAACCAAACAAGCTCCTCCCAGCTCGTCTCAGTCACCACAACTGACTTCCTGCAACAAAGCAACTCTCACGAGACTTGGATCAAGTGGAAGGTAAACATCTCTCTCTCTTATAATAAAATGTGAGCCTGTTAGTGGCAAAAACAAGCTTGTTTAGTGCAGCCATTCCCAACCTGAGGGCCGGGGACCACTGGTTGCCGGCGAAGGTATTGCAAGTGGACCACCAAATCAATTGCAAAACATTACGGTCTTCGTGGGGGGGGGGGGAGTAATTATTATTATTATGTATGAGAATACATTTCTCCATTGTTGAATGATACCGTCATTTAATTTGTAATCAATTATTTGTTAATTAGCCTATTGCAGACAGACCCTCACTTTGGGTTTCTGATTTCTGTGTGGTGCTGATGGACAGTTGATTTTATTGTTAACATAAAAAGTGTTTTGAGAACACATTATTTGGCCTCTGTACTGGTTACAGTTGGATGTGGGTCGCGAACATTTTTGAGTTTTTCAAGTGGGCCATGAGGTGAAAAAGGTTGGGAACCAACCTCTGAACTGCCGAATCATGGTCTGGTGCTTCTCCAGCGCCTCCTGCAGGATCTTCTCTGCCGGGTCCATCTTCCAGCGCCACTCTGTGCCCACGGGGTTGGTGTGATGTCTGGTGGCCGAGGCACACAGAGAGAGAGAGGTGAGGAGATGACAGCCAACATAACCACTCAGTTAGGGACACAACCATACCACTTATTCTACTGCTTGTTCAGAATACTAAAGCTGAAGTATCAGCCGATAGTCATGACCGCTCCAAGCTGATTCCCACTGTATATCAAAGAGTGCCTAATGTCAATAACTGCACCTCTGCCCCGGTGTTAGTTACTTCTTACTGTTTGAATAATGATGTTATGACAACGTGTCCTAAGATATCAGGAAGATCTCCCAGTCTGTTGGGTACACAGTACACACACACACACACACACACACACACACACACACACACACACACACACACACACACACACACCAACTTCCCTTGTCCATCAAATCTACTCCCACCTGTTGCTGCAGAGAGGTGGACAGTGAGGGCAGCTATAACAATACCTCTTTGGCCTGAAATGGCTTACTCCCTGTCCACCCAGATAGCGGCTGTAACAGAGACTGGCATATCTGTGGTGACAGGGCAGTCGCTCACCGCAGCACGTGCTGACAGCGACCTTTCAGTGTTGGGAACAGTCGCTCACCGCAGCACGTGCTGACAGCAACCTTTCAGTGTTGGGAACAGTCGCTCACCGCAGCACGTGCTGACAGCGACCTTTCAGTGTTGGGAACAGTCGCTCACCGCAGCACGTGCTGACAGCGACCTTTCAGTGTTGGGAACAGTCGCTCACCGCAGCACGTGCTGACAGCGACCTTTCAGTGTTGGGAACAGTCGCAGACCGCAGCACGTGATGACAGCGACCTTTCAGTGTTGGGAACAGTCGCTCACCGCAGCACGTGCTGACAGCGACCTTTCAGTGTTGGGAACAGTCGCAGACCGCAGCACGTGCTGACAGCGACCTTTCAGTGTTGGGAACAGTCGCAGACCGCAGCATGTGCTGACAGCGACCTTTCAGTGTTGGGAACAGTCGCTCACCGCAGCACGTGCTGACAGCAACCTTTCAGTGTTGGGAACAGTCGCTCACCGCAGCACGTGCTGACAGCGACCTTTCAGTGTTGGGAACAGTCGCTCACCGCAGCACGTGCTGACAGCGACCTTTCAGTGTTGGGAACAATCGCTCACCACAGCACGTGCGGACAGCGACCTTTCAGTGTTGGGAACAGTCGTTCACCACAGCACGTGCGGACAGCGACCTTTCAGTGTTGGGAACAATCGCTCACCACAGCACGTGCGGACAGCGACCTTTCAGTGTTGGGAACAATCGCTCACCACAGCACGTGCGGACAGCGACCTTTCAGTGTTGGGAACAGTCGCAGACCGCAGCACGTGCTGACAGCGACCTTTCAGTGTTGGGAACAATCGCTCACCACAGCACGTGCGGACAGCGACCTTTCAGTGTTGGGAACAGTCGTTCACCACAGCACGTGCGGACAGCGACCTTTCAGTGTTGGGAACAGTCGCAGACCGCAGCACGTGCTGACAGCGACCTTTCAGTGTTGGGAACAATCGCTCACCACAGCACGTGCGGACAGCGACCTTTCAGTGTTGGGAACAATCGCTCACCACAGCACGTGCTGACAGCGACCTTTCAGTGTTGGGAACAGTCGGCCTTTCAAAAAGGGAACTTGAGGGGGGTAAAGGGCCCCCGTCTCTCGCCAGTGTCATAATGAGTCAGCATCCACCTTCGAGCCTACCAATTATTAAGTGGTCGTGACTAACGAGGCAGACAAGAGGTGTGGAAGATGGGTTTACACAAGAATAATGTGAAGTATGCAAAGACTAAGACTAATACAAAATGCCCTGGTTTGTTAAGCTGTGGACAGCCAGCCAACTTGTGGTGGATCCCAACATGGGCAGCAGTGTTTTAATGAGCCTGTGTCCTGAGGCTAGAGTAAATTTGTCATAAGGATTCTAAACTACATTATTAATCTGGAACTACAGTACATCATTAAAAACAACTTATATAAGAGTTTGAGGGAATGGGGAATTATTAAATTTTGCATTTACGGTACTTGATCCTTAACCTGAAAAACCCAAACCTGATGTTTTGTGAAGCCAGTGTCTACTAACACTCAGGGGTCCTTGAGGGGGATCCAGGGGGAGCAAGCAATTGAGCGACAAATTCAGCCCGACTGAAACGCAAACCACCAGGACCGGTCCGGACACATCAAGTGTGGAACCAATTACTAAGTTCAGAGCTGGACTGCAAAGTTGGTTCGCTCTTCAGCACCCACCTCCAGCAGAAGACACACTTGTTAGCACAGGCCAGGCTGGGGGTCGTCTCCATGCAGCGATGTGACTCGATGCCGTAGAAGGTGTGCTTGTAGCAGCCTCCTCTCCCTCGCAACATGGACTGAGAACAAGAAAGAAACACCTTTTATGTGGTTTATGCATTTCAAAATGCCTGTTGATCTGCTGAGAAGAGTAAATCACATTACCTTGGTCCATCGACAAAGCTTCACTCCTGAGTGACTTCCAATTAGTTTGTATCCTGTGCAGAGAGCGAAAGACAAGAAAGACAAGGACATTTGAAGGCTCTCAATCGACTTCTGAACCAGGACCACATGGACTGGTTTTGAATGAAGAATGCTAACAGATATGTAAATACATTGGAATACACTAGATTTTTTTTTTTTTTTTTTTACGTGATCGAATGTAGTCACACAAGTAATGTAATAAATAAATGTTTCCTGTAACAATGCCCTAAATTGTTCCTACCATTTTCTCCCCAATTGTACTTGGCCAATTCCCCCTGCTGTCCCGGTCGTTGCTCTACCCCCTCTGCCAATCTGGGGAGAGCCAGACTAGCACATGCTTCCTCCAATGCAGTCGCCAGACACTTCCTTTCCCCTGACAGTGAGGAGTGAGTTTCACTGGAGGACGTAGTGCATGGGAGGATCACGCTATTCCTCCCAGTTCCCCTCATCCCGAACAAGCACCCCGCCCGACCACAGGAGGCGCTAGTGCAGCGACCAGGACTCATACCCCACCAGCTTCCCACCCACAGACATGGCCAATTGTATCTGTAGACCAAGCCAAAGTACTGCTGCCGCAGTCCTCTACTGTTGGCCAGATTTTTCTTTTCTTTTTTGGGGGCCACATAGACTGTAAAAAATAAGTGTTTCTTGTTCAATTTCCCCATCTCAATTATTTCAGCCACTCTGGGATTTGAATTGACGATCTTTTGGTCACAAGCCCGCCTTTCTAACCTCTTGGCTACAACCGCCTTCTGCAACTACCTAAAAACATCCATGTTTGGGTGACTCCCCTTCAAGGTGTTTTGTCATTCATAAACGTGAAATACCAGGTTGTTGTTAGCATTAAAGTTTTTCCCACGTACTCCCACCCCTGCTACATTTTTGCTTTTCACTTGTTGTAATGTTATTGAAATCTGTTGAATTCTTCATCTCCTGTTTAGTTTTCAGTTTTATTGTTTGAGTCGGACGAGCCATTCAGATTTTCGTCATCTTCGCTGCCATAAGATCAAGGACCACAATGGAAATAAGTCTGTGAATTTATTGTGTTATCCTTATCAGTTTTTAAAGCTATGATGTATTTTATTGTACTGTTGCTTTTTCTATTGTCGAATAAAATAAAATAAAATAAAATAAAATCAAACCCCTTTTGAACATTTGCATATTGTGAAAGCAATTCAAAAAAGGACACCACAGCTCAAAACACACCTCTTGCTCTAGTGAGAGCTTCTAGTCAGTATGTTGAGGAACTAAATACATTTTAAGGATTTAAAAAAAAATCAGTCGATGAAGTTATATTGTGTCCCAGGCCACAATTATCAAGGGAAACACAAAACAAAAGTTCAATAAATATGACTCACACAATGGCTTTGCAATTATTAATTACCGTTCCGATTGCAGTTATAAAAGCCAGTTTCCACCCGATATGATTCGATTGATCATGGCCAACATCACAGCAGGAGTGCAGGAAGAGGAAGGAGGTTATTTTCTCTGCTGTTTTGACACGTCTACGCAGTCTATGGCAATGACATGGTGTTGACTATGTATAGCTTAATTACCATGTTGGTTTTGATTGGCTGGCACTCTGGCACCTTCATCACAGTACTCACAGCTGTGATAAATGTATGAATCAGGTAAACTTACTGTGCGGCGCTATTTTTATGCATTTACCCCTGCAACTGTGCTCAAGAAATACCACAACAGGATATTAAGAGATTGCTCAAGGCGAAATCAACCATCTCGTTCGGTTTAAAAGTCACAATGTGGAAAAGTCTCACACCAGGTAGAACAGCCTGGTGTGGATGGTAAGAGAGATAATCCATTCTTAGGTATTGAGGCTGTATACACATTTATTTCAGGTAGTAGCTTTTTTATTTTGGAACCTTACACAAGTGCAATTAAGCCATGTGTTGTTTAAATGTCTAATAAACACACAGCAGCCAATTTGTATCAGGATGTTTATGAGCGTCTGGTGCTGGATGACTATGACTGGAGCTATAAATACCTCCAACTGGCTGAATGCCAGAATTCTCCATTTACCATCTAATTGAAACAGAGGGTCTCCTATTGATCCTGGATGCTTCTTTTGGAGAAAAAAAAAATCTGACCACAAACACACACACACACACACACACACACACACACACACACTCACGCGCGCACACAAACACCAGTCTCAATCTCTTTCTTGCTCTACACCTGATGTTAACTGCCCTTTTCTACCATTTTTCCACCCGAAAATACCTTGAGAGCACATCATCTAACTGAGCAGCTACAAGACAGAGAAACATGAACACATCTATTCTAAACCCAGACCAACAGGACTGGAGACATCACAGAAAGGAAACGGTTGTAATGATTTATGAAGCATTGCTGATCCTAATCATAAGGGAAAACATCTATGGGCTTAGAACAGTCTCAGAAGTATTGAACTAACGCAGGGTTTATCACGAATGCACATGCTTTGCAGCCAAAACACGACCAAACATGCCACAATGACACCCGCTAATTCGTCAGAGTGGATTAATGAAATAGCTGTAAATACATTAGCGTTGGCTTGTGTGGGCTGTGATCTATAATTAACTAGATAACGTTAGCTTACTTGCTAACGCGGCTAGCTAATATAGAGCATATACCACCCAGAAGTTCCGCTAACATAACATAACCATCTTGTGTGGATAATGGAACAGTTGTAAATATACCTAACGTTACTACCATCGTGCTTATGGAACATTGTTTGACTGCAGTAACAGGTAAGTGTTCAGAAATGCCCAGGTTTGAGGCTTGGGACTGGGAGTGAGTGAATGGGAAGGGCTGTGCTGTGGTCTTAGCCTGGAATGGGAGCCCGGTGTAGCTGCTCCATTTAGCTGGTGTAGCAGGTATGGAACCACCGTAAATCTAGCGATCGGGTGGGGAAAGTGTTCAGCAGAGCTTGATAAAAACCAACAGTCCAGGGCAGGCAGGACAAATGTTCTACTAACCCAATGCATAGACTTGTAGCTATCACAGTCTAGCTCAAGGTAACGTTAACGCTAGCTACTCCCCGCAGCCATTGCAAGCCAAAACACGACCAAACATGCCACAGTAACATCCTGTAATTCGTCCATAATCCTTCCCGGCCGTCTCGAGGCTGATAAGACCGATAAATTGTCCAGGATGCCGTTTGAAAGTGAGTTGTCCGTTAAACACTAACAACCCATCTCAGAATGGGCTGGGATCATTGCTGGGATATAGCCATTATCAAATGTAAGGAGCCATATTGGCTGAAAGCAAACACACCTGATTGGCTGATGAATCTGTCAATCAGAATCACATTTGATTGACAGCTTCATCAGCCAATGGTGACATTCGTTGACCTGCACGTCAGGGGAGTCTCAAAAAGTCACCACAGAAATTTCTCTCACAAATGTAGACAGAGGTTCACAAATGAGAAGCAGTTTGTAATGCACATTGAGCAATTCGCATGATCTGTGAATTTATATTACAAGTGTGCCTCAAAATTACATTTGTGAACCAGAGCGTGTGCATTTGCGAAACAGATTGTGTGCATTAGTGAGTCCAAAATACAACTGCAAACCAGAGAATGTGCATTTGTAAAACAGATCGTGTGCATTAGTGAGTCCGAAATACAACTGCGAAACAAAGCATGTGCATTTGTGAAAAACCCTGCGTTAGTTCAATACTTCTGAGACTGTTCTAAGCCCATAAACATCTGACGCCTCAGTAGCCTTTTATGTGAAAGATACATGCAGAAGATCGAACCAAAGCAAGGGGGAGATGTTGGAGAGAAGAAAGGAAAGATGCTTCTGTTACCCTGATCAGGGAGTCCAATGCCTCTCTGGATCATCTCCCATCATCAAGGCTTCAATGCTAGAGAAAATAATGACTAATTCAGCTTAACAGCAGTGCAGGATGGTCGTCTGGGGCCTAGAAGTCTCCTGGTGCAGAGATAGCCATGGTCTCCTGGTGCAAGTCCACAGCTACCTACTAACCATCTCCATCTCAACTCAAACCAGTGTTTCCCATATATAAAGGAATTTGTGGCGCACCGCCACAAAAGGATTTTTTTTTACAGTGCACCTGAACGCAACATGCAAGATACCCGCTGAATAAGTGTCCAAATGTTCATGTCATTCTGGCCAATACTTCTGTTATAGCATTTCAGTCTGGAATATGGAATATCTTTCAATAATCTATAATTTAGCTGCTAAATTGTCAAATACCGCCATCTGCTCTCTACCCAGGCACTTATGTATGTACTTAACCTAACTAACTTAACTATCTGGTGTGCACAACATTGTCAGCCTAAACTCCGGCTGACACCCCAAAAACCTACAATCCGCTACAGAAAAATGTATATTGTTTGTTTATTAACTGGCCCCTCGCCTTCTATCATTTCACGAAAGTGGCCCCCGGGCAAAGCAAGTTGAGTATCCCTGACCTATAGGGAGAAATTTAGTTTGTCATTGTAAACCCACAGCAATAATGATGACATGTTCTTCATAGATCTAGCATTTTAATTTTGCTCTCAAGCTTTCTCAAAGTACACCAAATTCATGCATTTTACTTTAAAATGTTAAAAAAAAATCTTGTGGGGGGGCATGCCCCCGCAGCCCCCTAGGAGGTCTGTGGTCCCCCACCACAAATACTCAAACTCCTGTGGGAAACACTGTCAAACTGTGCAATATTGCCAAAGATAACTTACGATTTCTCTGAAGAGGTTACAAAACAACTAACTAAAAGCAAAATTCTACAGAAATAATGTAGGTCTAGTCAGGTACCTTCTTAATTTTTGTTTCTGCTAGCGTTACGTTACCAATATTAATGTTCATAACGTGTTACAAACAAATAACTTTGCAGCAATGATGAAATGACAAATAAATGGCACAATTTCATTGTGCACCAAAAATATTCAAATTATTATTAACACACTGTTAGACAAAAGGAATGTTTTTGTGTGTGCCAGAAACCAGTGAGTTTGATATTACAGTACTATTTGTCATAATGAATGAATGTAGAATTGTCTTGAAACCCATTATAATAGAGAGTGTTACAGTATCAATACAGTCAGGAGTAGACCTCTACTCTACTGCCAACAACACACTTCTATCTTTTTCTTCTGTCTGAGAGGGTTCATTAAAACTTCCTTGGACTTCAGACAAGACAGTATCCAACAGAGGCACAACTGTTGGCATCCACATTGTGCCAGAAATAGACTATACAGGCTGTGTGTGTGTGTGTGTGTGTGTGTGTGGTGGGGGGGGGGGGGGGGGGGCAGCCTTCCAAGATCCAATATCATTAAACTCTGCCAACGCTTTCATCCTTCACACGTTCATTCCAAATGAAACAAAGTGTCCACAGGGACTGTTTGTTGCCAACATAAAACAACAACATGAAAATGGGTCAACATTTGGTCAGATGAAGCAAAATAAAATCTTGCTCACACAGTCTATTTATAGAGCGTTATGTAAGCGAACAACAGGGGGTCATTTGCTGACTACAAGTGGCCTGTGTGTACTGTTGCTCTGTTGAATGGGCTAAATACAGAGAGGAGAGGATAGTAAAAAACTAAGCTAGTGTGTCAGCAGCCTGTCTCTCTTATACACAGAATAATATGAATATATTAGCTTCATTTACTACATATATAACAGTCCCTTCTACCATAATGCAGGCCAGGGTGATCATCACACAATGCCACCAAATATGTAGGACCTCTCCCCCGCCCCCCCAGTTGTGTTGTTGCCAATTTCCAATGTGCTCCATGGGTGTGGATGTAACGGTATGAACATTTCACATGGCGATTATCGTGACCAAAATTATCACGTTATCGTATTATTACGGTATTCGTAAAACATTGCTGAAAATGTTCAGAAAGTACTGAGAGACTCACTGAAATCATTTTACGTTTTATATTGAAAACTCAGACCCAAAAATGATTGATACACTCACTGAAATCATTTCTCCAAGGCTGCACGTTTGCATCTAGGAGACTGTTGCCAACTTTGGTTGATGATGGACAGTATTTACCATGTTTTTCAAAGCACTGTAATCACGGTACCACGGTAATCACTGTACCACGGTTTTAATGATAATGAAAATTTGAAACGGTGCGGTTATCATAAGGAATTTTATCACGGTTATCATTAAAACCGGTTATCGTTACATCCCTGGACTAACACTTTTTACCTGATGGCGAGGATTTTGTTGGGCGTAGGGACCGTCTTTCTGGTTCCACACTAGTCGATGAAAGAGACCAAGCTGACAGGGATCAAGCTTGCAGCACTGCATCCTCTTTTAAAGCGGCTTTAAAAACTTTGTTTTTAATTTAAGCTTCTTCTTGGACTTTGCTACAAATCCTCAGAATCATCAAGAATTCAAATCCTGCTGCTCCCCTCCGCTGCCAACTCAATATACCTTTTGCAGCCATTTCTGTATTTTTCCATTGGTTAAATTGATTAATGTCTGTATACTTGCACACTGGGTGGTGTACTGAGCTCATGGATCGACACACAGATGAAGAGGCAGAGGCAGCTAGTGAGGTGTTGCATGACGGGAGAACCACACAGTTTGTTGACCGTATCGAGGTTTGTGTGGACCTGTGGTAGGGAGTCTGTGTGAATTAGGGATTGTACTGTATGGACTTAAATGAGCTAATTAACTGAGCAGTGTAAACAGCATATGTTTACACACTGGTTTAGGACCCACAAAACGCATCAATCAGGCTGGCTACAAACCGAGGCACAGACAAGCCCTCTGTGGATCATTTTATTATTGTAAGCCATTAGAATTCACCTATTTCACTTCCCACCCAATTCACCCATTTTGTGTCTAAAAGGCAGGAAGTAACACAGGTTCGAGCAAGACAGTAATGAGGGTTTCCAACTTCCAATCCATTTAGGTGAATTGGGTGGGAAGTAGTCTCGCAGGCCAGCCTCCCCTCCCTACTGTGAGATGAAGGGAGGGGAGGCTGGCCAGGGAAGTGAAAAAGGCTAATACCCAGCCATTTTCCTCTCCTATGCCTCATCTTCCTTGTCCTCCCATAGCACCACAAGTTCCACAAAATATCAAATCCAATGTGCCTCTGGCCTTCAGGGAGTGCTCAAATTTCCTGTGGGATTTTTAGCCATTTCTCCAAATCAACTGGCAATCTCTGCCCAACCTTAGCTGGCCTAAAATATGCCCGACCAGAAATGCTTCACTCAAGTCTGCTCTCACTAACAGTCAAAAGCAATTGTAATATCTTTCTCTTTAATTCTGATTATTTAATTGTCGTTTGGTCTCAATTCATGCTGTTAGACACATGTTCTATTCATACTGTTCAATAAATCATTCAAAATATATGGATTATTTTCTATTTTTAAACTTTACTAACAACATAGTCCTGAAACTAAATTACTCTAATTAAAGAAGGACATTTATCCACATCGCCATCTCGATGCCCACCAGGAGTGGATTTGTCAAGGTTCTGCAACTGTGGCAGAAGCAGAAGCAGCGTGTGTTGTGGAGAAGAGGAGAGGAGACGCTCTTGGGAGTGGACCCCGAGGAGTGAAGGAGCCAGAGGGGGTAATTGGACCGCGCTGCACCATTAAGTGCCATTAGGCAACACATTCCCCGGCTCCACGCTTCTCCACATGCAGCACCTCAGCTGTCTTCTCTGACAGGATATTGGGGGGGGAAAGCTGAGGACATTAACATAATCTAACGAGAGATGCCGACTCTTTCTGCATGGTACGTCAAAGTAATTAGCATTTGAGGCCAGTAGACATGAGGTTTGAGAAATTACAAAAAAAAAAAAAAAAAGGCTCTTGAGATAAATAGCTGGAGAACATCGACACCCATCAATGACCTCGATAATGTTTTAAAATACATTTCAGCAAAAAAGGGGGGCTTAAATTGACTTCTCCACTGGCAATTTGCATAAGCTTGCTAGGTTTACCGTTGAAATCACGAAATGGCATGACTCATCATTCATGCTTTTAAAGTAAATTATAACTTTGAAAACAGAAAGGTTAAGGATGTGCTCGCAAGCAGCTGGCGTGCGTTTTCTTTTATTGTAAAGCAGCACAGACAATAATTTGAATCCATTACCCATGGTCACCAGTGACACTCAGCAGATGTTCTTATGCATGTGACTGTATGCATACGTGCCAAAGATTCCCAACGTTGGTTCAGTTCAGTTACCTTTATTTTAAATTTTTCTGATTTCGCTCAAACTCTACAGGCACTCCTCCCAGATAGATTTTGGTAACACTATGGTCAAGGTCATGTCTATAATGCATTATGAGCACATTCAGCAGACATTATAATGCCTTTATAAGGCTTTATAAAACTCTTCGTACATGTTTATAATCAATCATGCCTGGCAACTTATAACATGGTTCATAAAGTATTAAGTGGTGGACATAATGTATTATAATAAACATCAATAAACCCCTATAGCACAACTTTGTGAGCTTTAAGTAAAGTCACAGCGCTATAAGGTTATTAGCAATTGTATGATACTATAACATAGCTATGAGGACAAGAGCAGTATTTGCTGGCTGTAAGTAAAGTGTAAAAAAAGATTATTTGTTCAACACTGTTGTCACTTTGGCATGGAGGTATGAAGCATTATGAATGCTGAACTTATAATACATTATGTCCACCACCACTTATAATACTTTATAAACCTTGTTATAAGTTGCCATGCCACCTGAAGACGCACTTATATAAGCAGGCGTTTGAGCAGTCTTAGGCCAATCATCACCTCACTGTCTTCTTGTACTTGGTTTTATGTTTGTATGTTGTTTTTAAGATTTTCTCCTACTTTTGCTGTTATGTTATGTTATGTTACTATTATGCCCTAGTGCCATATAGGCCTAAATGTTTTTGACTGACATATTATGTACAGCACTCTGTGCATTCGTGCTGGGAGGGGTGCTTTAGAAATAACCTTTTACTTACTTACTTACATGCATGATTATATATGTTTATACAGTTTTATGAAGCCTAATATAAATGCATTATAGTGCCTTATAGACATGACCTTCATAGGAAGTGTTACCGAGCAGACATCTATCCATGTGGATTGAGCCTAACCTGAACAGTTCCTCACCTTGCTTGGTCAGTGCGCTCCTGAGGGCAGGCGTGATCATCTCTCTTCTCTCCTCCTCATCTTCACTCTTCTTCACACCATTCAACTTGGAGAGCTTCACCATCTGGCCATCTCCTTGGCCCTCATTTTTGCTCTGTGGCAGACACACAGCTCAGGGTTAAGTTCATGCTTATTATATCCATGAAGGCATCTGTGAAACATCATGACTCTGCCAACTTCCATGGTGATTATAAATAATGTTGTTGTAAATTCTATGCTAAGGAACAAAATCTGCTTCTCTTTGGGGAACAAAGCTTTAATATTAAAAAGCAACATGTCTCAGCTGCAATAGTGTTCGTCAGGTTTACTTGGTTACACAGTCAACAATAAATGTATTGAATGACATCCAAGATGGCTGTCTCAGAGCCAATTGTGGAAGCTAAATACTAAAAAAAGTAAAACAAAAAATAATTGCCACCACCTGGTGTTGGAGGCACATACTGTAATCCCATCTCACAGTTGAAACTGAATGCATATTAAACGCCTACTTAATGAGATTACATTGATTTTCTACTGCTTTATTTAATTGAGGTGTGCACTGATGAATACTAGTATTTCCTACCTTCTCTGGTGTAAGAAATAAAGTGAAAAAGTGAACAGCGAGCACACTCCAAAAAATATACAACTTCGGTGCAGGGCACATGCAATATCAAGTCACAGCAGAAAAAGCCAGCACACAAAAAAGTCCTTTTAGAGGTTTAATAGCAAGGACTTTTTTGTGTGCTGTAAGAAATAAAGTGGCAACTTAATTTGAGGACTTGCAAACAAAACATTCAACACAAACAAACAAACAACCCCACAACCATGATTACCACATATGCAATTTAACACTGCAACAGTGCCTTCTGCTCATGCTAAGGCTTTAATACATAACACATGAGAGTAAAACAAGTGACCATTTGACCACCCTGCTATCAGCTGTCAGTGTGGCCACATCAGTGCCACCTGAGGTCGCAGCCACACTGATCCGTTGTGTCTGACGACATCCATCCAAACGGAAGGTCATCTGTCCCCCTCCCCCCCCACCCCTTTTCTCCCCAGTTGTACTTGGCCAAGTACAACTGCTGTCCCCGGTCATTGCTCCACCCCCTCTGCCGATCTGGGGAGAGCCGTAGACTAGCACATCTACAGGATCTCCATAAAACAAACAAACAAACATGCTTCCTCCGATACATGTGCAGTCACCAGCTGCTTCTTTTCACCTGACAGCGAGGACGTAGTGTGTGCGCGGATCACGCTATTCCCCCCCAGTTTTGCCTCCCCCCGAACTGTGCCCCGACTGACCAGAGGAGGCGCTAGTGTAGTGACCAGGAGACATCAGTCCTGTCTGGATCTGCACTGCATAATTAGTGGTGCAGCCCTTATGTCCTGGCAGACTTGGTTAAGACCATGGGGGTTGAAGTCACTGTGTGACATTGACATGGCTCTCAGTTTCCCTCTATAACAATGCTGACAAATGGAGATGTGCAGGACATTAATCACATGACACTCTCCTCCACAATACACTCAATACAAGTTCTTAAGTGATGATAGTGGCTAATGACAGGTGCGAGCTGGATGCCTTCAACTTGGCCACAGCAACAGAGAAGGTCAGTGGAACAATACAGGTTCCACTGTGAGGACAAAAGGGGAGAAGACCCTGAAGAATAACAAACACAAACAGTGCTGGAATAGGATTGGTTTTCTAGTTTCAAAGCCACAGCTCCAACTTCAAAACAGTAGAGAACAGTATCCAGAAAAGCTTTAAAAAAAAGCCAAACTGAGTTTGTGGCAGCCGGCACATGATTTGATGCTAATCACTTTAAAAAACCAAGTTACAAGCGTGCAATTCCAAAGAACTCCTTAAGTGAAGTGTTTGATGTTGGAGGGGTCTGTGAAGATCAAGGGTTATGTGATTCTTTCTGAAGTCCTTGCATGACTTTCTGTGTGACATAAGCATGAACCATTGCATGGGAATAACCATTTTTGAGTGAAGTGGCATTATCGTGTCTGGACTGTAGCTCAGAAAAGCACAACCAAAGCTGGAAAAGACATTAGGAATTTGGAAAATCAAAACCCTGTGCATCGGGCAAAAGCAGCACGATACGATGACCTGCAAAAGACTTGGCTAGTGTGCTATACTGTGTCAGTCCAAATTGGCCAGTGAAACTCATTCAAAGGTTTATAGCCTAATTAGACAAATGTTGGACTTTTGACTCTTTTATGATAGGAAAGCCAATGAAGCTTGTTTCTTTTGTGACAGTAACAAATCACCAAAGGGCTATCTTCCACCTCTGCACATTACACCACATATTCTATGTCAATCAACACTTCTTAGAGATCCGCTGTTTACAGTCAATGCAGAAGATTGATGAATTCCTGCCAGAAAGTTTCCCGGAGCACAGGAGCAGGTATTACTTTTCAGAAAGGAGTGATGGACGACCAGCCTTGGAGATTAGCCATGTTTAGCGACAACTCCGCCCAACCCAATTACTATTACTGCTGTGTGTGTGTGTGTGTGTGTGTGTGTGTGTGTGTGTGTGTGTGTGTGTGTGTGTGTGTGTGTGTGTGTGTGTGTGTGTGCGCGCATGCGTGCGTGTGTGCGTGCGTGCAATCCTTGAAAAACGGGTATCTCACATCAGAGACTGTCCACGGGCTCCTAACTGTGCCACTCTCACTGCTACTTTTGGATGCTGTTTGACCCTTGTTCGTCGGCCACAATGCTCTCAACACTTGTGAGGTGTGCCATTAACACCAGAAACCACCCAACAGTGGGGAGATAATTAGTGTGAACAGTTTTGAAAGGGGGGGGAAAAAACATCCATATCCACGGAAAATCCTCTGGGTTCTCTTCCAGTCTTTTTTTCAAATGATTGCCTGTGGTGTGACATCATAGAATTCAGTGCAGGGCAATGTCAGTCCATTTATCAAAGGAGCCCTCAATTACTTTTAAAGTGAAAACATTTGCGGCCACATCTCAATTCATTAAAAGGCAATCAAACGCGCACACAGAGCTCCATCCTGCAATTACGCAGCGAGCTGTGATCCTGCACTCGTCATCCCTCACAAGTTGAAATGCAGAGCCTGCACTGAGCGTCAGGGAGAGCAGACATCAACCTAGACGTAGCAGGCCCTAACCCTTGGTTCACACCAAAAGCATCTCAGAAGCAGCGCTGAAGGAACGCTTTCACGGAAGCTTCTAGCAGGAGCGTTGCCATTCATTCACTACAGAAGCACTCTGTTTTGCTCCACGCCTCGCTGTGTTGCCCCGCGCTGCGCTGCCCCTAATCACAACTTGCATTGACTTCATGCCTGGCTGCTCGCTACTGTGCGCTGCACGCTTGAAAAATAGACCAGAAGCTGAAACTATCGCTGCAGCACGCGTGCAGTGTCGCTTCAGCGTGGCATGGCAAGGCAAAACGCTGCGGCTGGTATGATTAGTCTCCTCTGTTAACAAGTATGCCGAAATGAAAATGCCTCCGTGCTGCATTGCTTCAGCGTTGCTTCAGCGTAGGATAGGCGTCTGGTGTGTTCGGGCTGTCACGGGAGCCGTGGATACGCACTAGGGCTGCCCTCGACCAAAGATTATTAAAAAAGAATTTGCAGTGTACTTTTTTTCTTATTTTGTGCAGTGTACTGACTACTAGTTGTGGGAATCACCAGATGCCCATGATACGATACTAAAACGATACTTGAGTCACAATACGATAGTATTGCAATATCGCCGATATTGCGATATATTGAATATTGCGATATTTCGATATATTGCGATTTCTTACTTTTTCAACTGCAAATGATGTCCCCAAAGGAAAACTTCAACATCTGTCAACATCTGGTTTATATAAGAACAATTTTCCAGTCTGTACATCTGACTTCAATCATTTTATTGCAGCAACATTGTCAAGTAGACAGACCAACAACTTTCATAAAGTCATGTCATAGTTGCATGCACCTTACAAACTAAACTGTTTGTTACAGTCTATTTACAGTCCACCTTAACTGGATGTGTGTGTGGACAAACTGTACTTAGGTAGTTTTTGAACAATGCAACTTCACTTCACTTGCACAAAACATCTTGTGCAGCCCATTCAGTAACTGGGGAATTTGTAAATTACTGTTATGACAAAACTGTTACTGTTGAAACAAAATGAAAATATGCTATCGTTTGTTTACTGCTGGCCTTGGAACTAAAGTTTATAGTAGCCCGGTGGCCTGGCATGGCCTGCAAAAAAAAAAAAAATTTTTTTTTTTTACAAAATTACAAAATTATTAACAACAGTGATTGCTCGACCAACGTGAATCTCGTCGACCAAACAATCGACCAATCGACCTGGAGGGGGCAGCCCTAATACGCACTGCCCCTATGTGCATCTGAGCATGACCTCAGGTGTGTGGCTTCGGAGCCCATCTGTCTCTTGGCTGCTTATCAACCAGACACTGGATGAGTCTGAGCCTTTGTAGCTATCTAGCAGCTCTACCTCCCTGTGCAGCTGGGGTTCCTGCCAGAGCGGAGGAAGGAGCGTGCCGCCATCAACCAGCCTTGGCCGCGCTTAAGGGAGGGCTTCCACTCTCCTGACAGCCGCGACTGTACCGCGGAGGAGCAGTTCCTTTGTGGAAAGGGGATGCTGTGAATAAGTAAGTCATCATGCTGCGTCAGAATCCTCCCACCTCCCGTTTCACAGAGGAAGAGGATTAGGCCTTATGTCGGATGACATTTGGAAACCTCATTTCCATCTGCAAATACACAGGGAGGTGCGTACTTGTGAGTCATGATCTTCTCTGGTTATCAGTGAAGGTGTTGCGGTTCCATTTAAGTTCCCTGGTTATCTCAACTGGCATTGAAAATTGTGCGACCCGGGTAAAAGGCAGGCAGCAATTTAAAGCCAAATGGCTGAGGTCTTTGCTGGTTTGCCACTCTCACCCTGCACAGATGCCCACCCTCACTCACTGCATTTGTGAGATGCAAAACTCTTGACAGCACGCGGCGCAACATGGCGCCAACAGAGCAACAATCTGTCCTCGCCGTGCGTGTGCGTGGAACCCTGGAGATTCATCTGGCCCCGGCCGGCGTTGCCCAGCGCTCGGCCTGGCCCCCTCGCTCTGGAGCCTGGGCCTGTCTGGAGTAACACAAGTAGGACATCTCACAGCATCGTGTTGCGCTCTGGATCCCTGACACAACATGGGGCTGACAAAGGCGGTCAGCAGAGAGAGACATACAGAGGGAGCAGGTGGCCAAAAGGAAGAAGAACAAGCGCAAATTCGCAATAGCTGCGACCGCATATGCAAATTTAGAAAATGGAGCATGGTAGGGAGCCCACCCTACTCTGTCCCCCTGCATTTCTACCCCCCCCCCCCACACACACACATGCCCCCTTTTAGCCAATTGGCATGAACACAACACACACTTGACCTCCATAGCTGAATCACTTGGTTTGTACAAGTAAAACTCTTTTTTTAAGGATTTTACCAAATGCCAATGGAGAAATGAATGGGGGAAAATTCAGTTCCTAGGTCCCATGTGAAAAACCCGGAAGATGGTGGTGACTTTGGCACTCTATATACTCTATAGGACAGTGAAACAGAAAGAAGGAGGGAAACAAAAGAAAGCAGGCTTGGGAATGTGAGCTTTGCCTGTCAGAAAAGGCTGACAGCCAGCAACACGGAGCCTCTCCAGCACCAGCTAATGTCAATGTCCCATTCCAGTCTCATGCTCCACTCCAGATATTATGAACGCTCTGAAGCCCAGTGATCTCCATTACTATCAAACCCCGCTTCATTGAGGTTGTCAGAAACCCCATTAGCCTCAGTGCTGTGTGGTCATTTGGTGGTGTGGCTGAGCAGTTATCAAGTGGACAGCTTATGATTGTGAAGCTGAGCTCATGTTAAAATGTAATTCTCATTTTACTGATGATACTGGTTCTTTGGACTCCTGTCCATTTGAACTACGCCAAGGCTGCGCTCCACTTCAGATGGTCGTATATTGACCTCCGCTTACTCCCTCCGGACAGCAGGCTAAAAAACATCCAATCCTAACCCAGAAAGCAATGCAGCTAGTTTAACGATCTGTTTGACTCTGGCAACAGCAGAGGGCCCTCCCAGGATGAACTTCTTTCATGCCAATGAACGTTTGTGCACAATCGGAGAATGGAAATTGAGCTTATTGGTCATTTGCAGGAGGCAAATAGAAAAACATCCAAACATTGATACAGACCAGGGGTGCGATCAGGCAGGCGACGACAGCCTTTTGAAGAAATACACACTCACTACGTTCAAGAGTCCTCCAGTCATCCTCATTCTAGTCTCACAGTGCCAGCCGTAGATATACCTCCTCTGTCGCTGGAAGCTTGATGATGTCGACGGCGGGCCTGACTACGTGAGACTATTCTCATTCCAGCCTGGCTACAAGTACAATTGACATCAATAAAAACAAATCCATCCCTATTTATGTACAGTATTTAGCCCTATAGCCTGTTCCTTCTTTTGTGCGTGGGTTGGTCTCCATCAACTAAGAGCCAGAGGGATGACGGGAAAAAAGTGTTGAAGGTTGCATGGTGATAATGAGAGATGATGTGTGAACACGTAATGACACTTTATAGTTATTAGCGGTAGTAGTTATGAGCTAAAATGAGCTCCAAACAATGTGTTAATTTGTAGTTGTAATGGGGTTTGCGAGCATGGGTGGGCATTGCAACCACAACCATTGATGCTCATTAGTGAGAGCAGGCCTAATGTCTGTCAATGCCCCAGTTGAAAATAGACTGACTCATCAATACTGAGTGAAATCCTTTTAGTGTAGGACATTTTGGGCCCTCCATCTAGGATCTGACTATAAAACCCTCAAAACAATTCAATTAATAACTTAATTATACTTCAACTATAAACGTTAGAGATGGTGATGCTGAACAATAACTTTTGGATTTGGACTGAAGTGTCAACATTCTGATTGACTTCTGGACTCAAGCCACAGCACAGATTGCCAGTGGGGTTAAAAGGTAAATGGTGTGTGCAGAAGCTTTCTGCAAAGTCTGTGCAATGCATATTTTTTTTATATAAGTTGAGTAACATATCAACATGATCGGTAAGAAAGTGTGGTGCTTGCCAAATATGGATTTGAAAAATTAATTGCCAACATTTTATTATTAGATTATTTTAAAAGCAGTCATGTAGGTAAGCACACAACAATGCCATTTGCCTGTAGTTTGGTTGTCAGAGAGTGAGTGTATAAAATTATGTTTTGTTTCCATCTTCCTGATGCCTACAGTACCAAGATGATTCAAGATTCATACAACAAATTATCATAATGATTATTATTATAATGATCACATTAGCTGGCGATTAAAGTCAAATGACAGCATGCTTTGAGATATCAGATGTTGTGCATTTTTTATGGCTGCCAAAGATTAATGGTCTCTTACTCAGTGATTTGAGTTCAGCTGCCTGCAACTGAGAGTCTCTGCCATCACCTAGTGGTCAAACTGCCAAACTGATCCATTACTTGCAGGGTTGATGTGAGATATCTAAAGCACCAGAAAGACACAACTGTGTTTGTGGTTGTGATCTCTCCTCCCAACCAACACGCAAAGTGAATTTTAATGAGCCTCTATGACTTGAGACTAATTAAAAAAAAATACCCTGTTGAACAGTCTAGACTCTAGTCTAAAGGGAGTCACCCCTGGGTCAAACAAAACAGACATTAAACTCCTGGACCTGCACTGGCTCAACGCTGTAGAATAGCTAATTGTGAAATTGATTTAGTGTTTAAGAGATATTTCCTTGTTCACACTTAATTTGCAGCTTGGCTGAATGCTTGTTGTCTCTTGGCAATAGTAAATGTTTAACATACAACCTAATTACATCTTGCACAGCCTGTTCTCAGACCAAGTTCTACAAAACATTGATTGTATAGCATGGAGTAGCAAGTAGCAAAATTGCCATTCGAGCTCAATGCACCTGTATATACAAAACAGAGGGGATAATTTTTTTATATCGTGTTACTCCCTGCATTTTTGACACAGAATGGCTGCTTGAGGTGCGATGTGAAATAGGCACATACCCCAGCAGAGAAGGTTCAAATCCTTCTTTTGACCTAAAGCCTTGCCATTTTTGGCGCTTTCCTCTATCCATCACCAGAGTCATTTAAAGAGAGAGTGGCACCAACAAAATGCTTGATCGTCACGTGACTCACGTAATAGTGTGTGCGGGGGAATAGTTCCTGGCAGGAAGTACGTTTGATTGTCTTACACAGGACAGATGGTTCTCAACTAATTTGTAGTGGTGGCAGGCCGGGGGTAAAGAAGGAACACTTGCCTGGTGTCCCACCCTAATCAATGACAGTCTGTTCAAACACCTTTTGAATTTGCATAGTGGCCTGATTCACTGATGTAATTTCTTGCCCCCAAACCCAATTGGTTGGTGTTAGTTATCAATTAATCAAAATCTTTGACCAATCACAGTAGCAAAGCAGATTGATCTGGAAACATGTCAGAGAGAGTGACAAAAATCAAGGTGAGTAGTCACTTCCGAGTGTGTGCGTGTGTGTGTGTGTGTGTGTGTGTGTGTGTGTGTGTGTGTGTGTGTGTGTGTGTGTGTGTGTGTGTGTGTATGTGTGTGTGTGTGTGTGTGTGTGTGTGTGTGTGTGTGTGTGTGCGCGTGTATGTGTATGTGTGCGTGTGTGTGCTGTTAAATGAGAATTTCTGTATTTTTTAACCTGGACCCCATTTTCTTTCTTTTTTTAGTGTATAGACGGTTTTAACTTGACAACAAAAACATTCTAAATTGAACCCCCGCTCACTTCCTGTTGCAGTGTTTGCTATGAACATAAAAGAAAAAAAAACATTCAAGTGCAGGACTGACTGACTGAAAAAGGAAGTGCTGTGGGGTTGCGCTCTGGTGAAAACCATCTATAACAAAAATGTGAACAGAAATCTTTGAAATTGGTGCAGTATTGACAAAGATCGTTTCAGTTGGCAGCTGCTTTTGCCACATGCCCCTACTGCACTACCCTGGTGGTCCAGGTTGAAAAATACAGAAATTCTCCTTTAATGTTGAGGTCAAATGTATCGATGGTGAGGCTTGTCAAACATCGTGGATGGCTATGACAATGTACAGGAAACACTCTGGGGACAAGAATGACAATGGGAATCCACGGCTTCATCATAAAATCATAAAAATTAAATGAAAGCTCATAAAAATGTTAAGTCTGGCTCCTTTCAGTTTGGCAGACATAACTGAAAAATCCTGAGCCGCCCAGGTCCCACAAGTCATTATGTGACTTGCCTTTAACTTTCCCTGCAGTGCCGTATACATACATTCATGGAGGGCTTACAAAGGACCTGTCCAAACCTCCCAGAGCTTACACACCAACCATATATTGTAATATTAATGCCACAGGAGACAAGACAACCCTGCAACGATCTGTTGAAAGAAAATAAAAAATGTATGTACTAGATGCACTTGTCCTGAAATCCATCACTGGTAGCAAAACACCCGCTTTGTGGTGAAGCATTATGCATTCATGAGTACAAACTTTAGCGGCCAGAAGGGCTCTCAAAACACCTCTGTCATCTATAGAAGAATGAAAGAGAAAAGGGGGAAATGTACATGTAGCTGGTGTCTAAAGCTTTCCCTTGAGGTACAGAAAAACATCAAAGTATTTTTACACGTGTCCAAACCCAACACCGTCACTCACTCCTTGCCCCTCAGGCAATGTCATGCTTTAAAAGACAGTAATAGGAAGCACAGCTTGCTCAAAAGTTCGATTTCAGGTCAAATGCTGGCAAACAAGTCGAGCTAACAGACGTTCTTGTTTAAAGGACCAACCCACTTTTGTATCATATATCATATATATATATAGAACTTCCGCAGCTCCGTTGTGACGCGTTTTACGTCACAATGCGCTTTAGCAGAAGAGGAAATGGGAGATCTCCGTGAGGAAAACAGAGAGAGAAGGTCATCACTGCCCATGTGCTTATATTACCAAGATTTTTAATGATACAAATTGGGTTGGTTATCGGTAAAGCCATCCTTTAAGTCACAATAAAATAGCATTTGGAGAGAATCTCACTCGTGTAGTTTAATGTAATTTCATGCATTCCGATGATGTGATGCAATGAGGTATCCATTAGGAGGAGAACTGTCTTATATAATGGGTGGCTGGTGGGAGGAATTGTTCAAAAGTCTTGTGGTATCTGATGGTATAATTGGAGGTCTCATGTGATGGGGGGTGGTGGTGGGACGGGGTGGAGGAATCTGTGATGGTATTACTGGTTGAAATGTTTGTGTATGCCTACACACCAGTAACTTTGCGAGGCAGCCGGATTCACAAGATCACAATCGCTCGAGAAATCCATCTTGCCACGCTCCAAGCTATTGGTTTAACTCCGTCCCAGCAGAGGGCCGGACCAATCAGCATCAAGAGGCAGCTACGGGCGGGATTTAGGTGTGACGACAGCAAAAAACAAGCCTGTGATAGACGGTGATAGACCGATGCTTCATCCAATCACCTTTTTTTCAAAAGTGTAAACAGTTTTCCAAGGATGAGTTCCAGATGGTTCTGTGTAACAAACTACGAGAATACAAAACTATTGTATTTTTTGCAGCATTTAATGTGACGTTGGTTTATGACTGAGCTATTACATTTTTCATTTCAATGTAACTTTAAAGCACCGCTGACACCAATTTCAAGATTCAAGTGAAAATCCCCAAGCATGATTTTTCTCAGATGTTCCCTCGCAGTGCCACTGTGATCAAGAAAAGTAAAGTAGGCTGGCAATGAATGAATGAATTTCAATGAATACTGTTCATTCACTAAGGAAGAGCAACAACTGTAGATAATGCCGACAAAACCTAAACTCTGTGTGAGTGACAAATGTCCCTAAAGACATGTCCAAGACATCTCTTCCCAGTCTGTCACTGTCAGATGTGTGCAGGAGAGGCAGTGTGCTGAAGAAGGCACAATGGACAGCAGGAGGCTACAATAACCTAACCAGTAGCTGTTTTCTATTTGACAGGCTGCTGTGTTATTGGGTTAGTGTAACAGACTCAGAGTCAACGTCAATGTTAGTCGAGGGTTAGGCACTGCACAACACGCAACTCACACAAGCGAAAGATGTGCTGAACACCTGTTACAACAAGACACCATCCAAGCTAGTAAATTCAGAGAAGGCTTTCACTCTGACGCTTTTGCCAGTCAAAAGCACAGGTACATTACACGGGCGGCTACTTGCATTTCTCTTCCTTCCCTTTCGAACCGCTCTCTCACGTCTCACTTCTTTGGTCCAATCTTTACATATGGGCTCGTAAAGGGGGAGCCATCATGCCTCTCGACTTCCTTCTCTCTCTCTTTTCCCCGCTCTGTTTCTTGAGTCACTTGTGAAGTCTGTGAAGTGGGCGTCCTCGCTCTTACACAAGCCTCCGCTTCTCGCCTGCCAGGCTCTGGTGTCTATCCATCCATCTGCTGCTTCTCCTTCAATGAAACCACTTTTCTCTTGACTCAACACACTGATGTCGGGCTAAGGCTCTGGAGGCTCAACACCACCATGGTGCCCCCTTACAGGCCTTAACGCAGAAATGCTGGAAATAGAGCTGCTTGATGGAATCGGTACTACAGTTGTAGCGAATTGACAACGAACTGACTGTAGTATTTGTGCAGCAGAACGTTAAGTATAATATAACTGTGTACCAAGTAGAAGTATAAATCTTTGGCTGACTTGACTGCCTGGGAAGCAGTGGTATGCCAAGATATGAAAAGGTGGCTTAATGTCTTTGAGGGAGACACTGAACTCAATCGAAGTCTCAGATAAAATATCAATGGAAAACACAGCTGTAATGGAAAAACATTGGTAATAAGGCTGGGGCGATATATCAAAATATCGCAATTAAAAAATGTGACACAATATGATGGGGCAGAAAAATGAATCATATCATTATGTCGTATCGTATCATGGTTGTATTGAATTGTGAATCCCATATTGTGTATTGAATCGCATTGTGAGATAAGCATATGGCCCCATCCCTAATGGCTAAACTCAAACATTGGTGTAACTGTGCTGGTGGTTTGAGTCTGACCTTGGCTTTTCTGAGGGCGTTCATGATGCTGCCCAGATCCTCCACGTCGAGTACAGAACCAGGTTTCATCTCATCAGTGATGGCTGACTCCTCCTCATCACTGCTGGACTCCATCAGCTCCTCCTGCAGGGAGAGAGGTAGAGCTGAACAATTCCTCAAAAAAAAGATCAAAATCACAATATGGACTTGTACAATTTCCAAATCAGAGAGGCTGCAGTTAATTGCTTATTAGAGAGGGGCGTGTAAAATGGATTTCTGAACCAAGTGTTTCAGAGCTGCAGGTAATCTTTGGTACGATATTGGTGAAAACCTCATAAGTAAGCTGCATTGTGTAGTACCCCTGAAGCTGGGAATCGAACGTGGAACCTCCGGCATGGGAGGCGGACGCTCTAGCGAGGAGGCTAAAACCCATGGACTTTAGCGTCTGTCGCTAGAGCATCTCTTCACTACACAGCACTACACGCTGGCCAGTGGCCACCGTTACACATATGCAAACAGTAAATCCTGCACACTGACATTGTTTCTTTTTTCTTTTGTTAAAAAGACTACTTTTCTTAATTATCTATGACAGGAAAAACTTGTGATGATATGAATCGCAGTTTAAATCGCATTTGCAATATTCTGTCAATTAGATTTTTTTTTGTCAATACAGTATCTTTCAGCCCCAGAGAGAGGAGGACTCAAAAAGAGGGTTAAAAGAAACAGAGGTTATTGAAGAAGAGAGGACAAGGAAACAGCTAGACTCAGAGGGAGGAAGACAGCATGGTGGAAACTGCGAATGACAGCAGGTGGTGTAGAATATTGATGAGGACGGAAATATATACAGTATATATATACACCATAAAGTGTCTTTTCACTTCCAAATGTCTCATCCAAAGTGAAACCAAGCCTATTCCAGATCCGCCTGTCATCTTCATTAAACCCATGACCTATCTAAAAAATGTCCATGATTAAGCCAGGGAGGCCATATGGAAGGCACTTACTGCACGTCATTATCTTCTCTTGGGCTGCCTGATTCAATAAAAGCATATGCATATTTATGGTGCTTCAGAGGATTTGATCACAGTGCGTGGCCTATCTAGACGATGTCACCCACACGTGCAGCGGACATTAAATGGATGAGTGGTACATAGATAAATCACCATGATGCTCCCCTCGCCACTACTCTCGCTTCTGGCTGAATGTCACCCCTGCTGTGCTGCAGACAGAGGGCTACCATGACAACTGGTCATCTGTGTGTGGTGTGATGTGTGTAAAACCAGTTACTTTGTGTGCGTGCGTGTGCGTGTGTGTGTGTGTGTGTGTGTGTGTGTGTGTGTGTGTGTGTGTGTGTGTGTGTGTGTGTGTGTGTGTGTGTGTGTGTGTGTGTGTGTGCGTGCGTGCGCGTGCGTGCGTGCGCGCGCGTGCGTGTGCCTGCTGGTGCGTGCAATGCATGCGTGTGTTCTTGTACAGCTTAGTGAGAACCAATCTGAGTTTTATACCTGGGAAGTGAGGACATTTTAGGAAAGTGAGGACATTTTATCTGGTTGTGGACCAGTGATGTCATTTGTGCATGAATGACATCACTGGTCCACAACTTAACTCAAATCAACTCTCAATAACTGGCAAACTAAATGATGTGTGAGACCATGTGCAAAAATAAATCAGCATTGTTTTTGGGTGAAGTTCTCCTTTAACTTGCGTACACGGGCTGAGAGCTGTCATGGTGATTTTTCATCGTGTCCTCCGCTCACGTGCAGATTGATAAATGCCGAGCCTTGCATGGGGGTGACTGTACAGGCAGTTTTCTGTCATACGTTGGCTTGATAAATGAGGGCCAATGTCATTGTGTGTGTGTGTGTGTGTGTGTGTGTGTGTGTGTGTGTGTGTGTGTGTGTGTGTGTGTGTGTGTGTGTGTGTCTGTGTGTGTGTCTGTGTGTGTCTGTGTGTGTGTGTGTGTGTGTGTGTGTGTGTGTGTGTGTGTGTGTGTGTGTGTGTGTGTGTGTACTTGCCTGTGTCAGTGAATGACGAGAGAATAACAAATTTGTAATATTTTGTCATGCTGCAAAACCATCCTGCCGTTGACGGAAATGAGAAATTTCTTAAAAAGAGACGTGCAGCACATTTTATAACACAAGCCCATCCCTAACAATGCAGGACATCAGTGCTACTTAAATCAGGACATGATAAACTGAGAGTAGCGCTCATCTTTCGGAGACATTCAGAGCGTTTATCTGATTTTAATCACGTTGTTAGAGCGCAACCCAGCGCCGTTATCACTGCCGGTCCACTTCCCTGAGTAGTGTGATAAGAGCTGCTTTGATATCTTAAGTGTCCATATGATGTTCAAAGGCATCATCACAAGACAGAGGGCACCCTCCTAATTACACACACCAACTGCTCTCTTCCTCATTCATTGCCTTCACGCGCTTATTCCTATTCAGGGTCACGGGGGGCTGTGGCCTATCCCAGCATGCATTGGGGAGGAGGCAGGGAAACACCATGGACAAGTAGCCAGTCTACCACCACAAGGCTAATACAGATATAAAAACAAGCACACGCACGCACGCACGCACGCACGCACGCACGCACGCACGCACGCACACACACATGTTGCGCATGAACGCATGCGCACACACACACACACACACACACACAGTCTGCAAAGTGAATGTATCCCCACTGAACTGGGTGTCAGTGGCGGCTGGCCAATAGAGGGTGATATTGCGCCACCCTCCACAGAGAGGGGGCAAAAGAAACAGAAAAAATAAATCTACATTAGACAGTTTGTCCTGCCTGAGAGGGCTGGCTCTGAATATCATAGTCAATCAGCTGCAGTGTCAAGTCATGTTCTGGAGTATCGGATCTGTACAGTCCCTTTAATGCAACTTCAGTCTGGTTGGAAAATCGCACTTTCGGAGGTTCTCTTCCAGCTGTAGGCACGGCAATGCGTTCTCTATGGGCTCTCGTGCTTTCATCATAGGTAATGTAACTGGTGCATTCACGTGCTGTGGGAAGTCCTTCCAACGTGTTTATGAGCTTTAGTAATTCAAATGTGTAAACATCATGGACGCTAAAGCAAAATCTGGATGCAATATAAGGGAGGTTTGATGTACCTACTACCTAGGGATCAGAGTGCTGCTGACCAGGTTACTGACTGAGGTTAAATAAATAAATAAAAAATAACCATATCGTGATATATATTGATATCAACCATATTGTCCAGCCGTATTTTCGGTATAGCCCTACCTGGACAAAAATGTACCAGCTACTACTGTATGTAAGGGTTTTACAAAAGTGGGCTAATGCCAGAGTAATAACAAGAGAAACATGTCGCCCCACCATGAATGATGCAGGCACCCTTTGATCCAATCCGTAAGTGTTTGTCTAAGTTTGAATTGTTTACCTTTAATTATAGTGTCTCCATCAGGAGACAATTTGTGTATTTTTTTTAGATTAGATGCCAGCCCAGAATCGTGCTAAAATGCATCATATACTTCCAAGTTTGCTCCAAATCAGACCAGTGGTGCCTGAGATATCATGTTTGACGGATGGACTGACGGACAGACAGGCTCTATCAATAGTTCTTCATTCTTCATTGATCTCTGTGGGGGGATTTTTGGTGTCGGGGTCAGCTACAAAACAGCGTTCCAGGAGCTGGTAGGGCTTCAGTGTTTTGCACAAACACAGTTCAGCAGGGCAGATACGGGGGCTTGAACCTGGGTGGTCCAGTTTATTCTGTTTAACTACTAGGCCAACCTGGTGCCCCAAAATGTGTGTTCCCAACGTGCAATACTAACACAACAGTGAGCTATATGCAGTGTTATAGTCAATTCACTATATCTCAAGTCCGAGTCCAATCTCAAGTCGAGTCCAAGTCACCAAAGAAGAGTCTGAGTCGTGTCCCCATTAGATGAGTCCGAGTCCGGAGTTAGTAAACATGAGCCTGAATCCACATGTAGGTGGTACACATGTGCCTGCCCTTGCATGAAATTGAATAACGTCACTGTAATATAGCTATCAATACCTTATGCCAAATTATTAGGGCCTATGACAAAAATCACACCCAATTGTTGAAGATTGATTGATTGATTGATTGATTGATTGATTGATTGATTGATTTTATTTATGGATATAGCAGAACAAAATCCAAGGGATAGACATGTAAAAGTGTGAACACTTATTTCCAACATGGTCGCTGGTGCAGGTTTCTCTCCTCTCTGGCACTGTGTGTGCATGCGTGCGCGTGTGTGTGTTTCATCGGATTTGAGTTGAGCCACGGCACTCCCTTGTACAGCCGGGGGGAGGGGCCTAGGTGCACTGATCAAAATCCCGTGCGGACATCATCTCAGCTCGCCTCGCCTCAATCGGACAGATAGACACACATGTCACTTATAGAAGTGGCTGCGCTGCAACAAGTCCGAGTCGGAGTCTCCAACTTCCGAGTCTGAATGCATGAATGCTCAAGTCCAAGTCTAAGTCTAAGTCTGAGTCATCAGTGCTCAAGTCCAAGTCTAAGTCTAAGTCTGAGTCATCAGTGCTCAAGTCCAAGTCTGAGTCTGAGTCATCAGTGCTCAAGTCCAAGTCTAAGTCTGAGTCATCAGTGCTCAAGTCCAAGTCTAAGTCTGAGTCATCAGTGCTCAAGTCCAAGTCTGAGTCTGAGTCATCAGTGCTCAAGTCCAAGTCGAGTCACAAGTCCGGAAAGTGAGTCCGGACTCGAGTACTACAACACAGGCTATATGTACCGTCCATTACCTCAGAGCTGTTGTGGTGTGGAGCTGCCTTCTCCTCATCTGTCTGGCCCTGGCTCTCTCTCCTCTTGTTCTTACAGGAGCCGCCTCCCGTCTTACAGTTTCCACTGCACTTCTTCTTCTTCTTCTCTCCCTTGGCCAGCACCCGCAGGCGGTTCAGGAACTTCACCTTCCAGGCCAGGAAGTCTGCCTGGACGCTGCCGTGACGGCTCTTCACCACGTTGCAGTCGCCCTCTACCCTGGTCAGCAGTCGCATGGCGCTCAGCATCCACAGCCACTTGTCCACGTTTTTACTCACCTGGAGACGACAACAAAAAAGACGAGGGTTAAATAAGACTGGATGGGGTTAAATGCTTGGTTTATTCTCCCAGAGATCTCATAGCAAATAGTTGAAACAAAGAAGAAAAGAGAAAAAAACAAAAATTGATACAAAAATGGAGTAAAGCCTTTTGGCACTGGCCTTCGTCGGGGAGCTTCAAACAATTCATGTTCAAAGCTCCGGTGAAGGCCAATACTGAAACACTTTGGTGTGTAAATGGGAAAGCAAAGGCTCTTTAACGAATTTCAAAGAAGAGTGCATTTTGTTTCATTTACCCAGATAATTAAGCTGTGGGTTTGAAATCCAGTCTGGAACTGGAATATGCTGCCCCCTGCTGAGCTACAGTATAGTGATTAATTGGATTTCAACACTGCGACATATAGTCATAGAAAATTTTTGCTACAGCTACACACAATGTTTAAATGTAATCCAAAGCTGCAGATGGTTTATTGTTGCGTGTAAACTGAGGGGTGACCTCTACTTTGAGAGTTAAAGGGGTAATAATTTAGATTTTTATTGTGTCCCATAGCACAAAATGGTCCCAATATATCTGTGGGGGTTTAATAGGGTTGCTGATTGATACCAGTGACTCAATGATGACTTCACCAGGAACTCAGATGTCTGGCTTTTAATACAGTACTCTCTTTCTGGCCTGCACTCCCCCCTTTGGAACAAAAACTCCCCACTGGCATTTCAAGACGATCCTAGTTGTCTCCTCCCACCTGCTCATCCATGCATTTTCAACTATCATGGTGCTACGAGGTCGCAAGATATTTCAGCTGGGAGGGGGGGGGGGGGGGGGGTGTTATTATTACTGTATTTTGCATGATGATATAGTGCCTCTTCACTAATAGGTTTCTGTTGGCTCGGCTTTAATTAGCTTGTGTACTCATCTCTATTGTGAAATGTGACTTTATTGTTTGTGTCAATAGAGTAGCGCAGGAATGAGTCCGGAAGTAGCACTTCCAGTTCGTAGGGAGAAAAGGCAATGGGATTTTAGTAT
Source organism: Poromitra crassiceps (assembly GCF_964638095.1). NCBI lineage: Eukaryota > Metazoa > Chordata > Actinopteri > Beryciformes > Melamphaidae > Poromitra > Poromitra crassiceps. Next base: position 38,438,075 of record NC_139642.1, read on the forward strand.
GGGGATTTCAGTTAGATCCATGAAATAAGGTCTGTGGTTAACAAAACATTATGAAACGGCAATTTCTGGGTAAGCCTACAAAAATATGTCATCCCTGCGGTACTCTATTACAGGCCACCCTAGCCTTGTATTCTTGCCTGGTAGCCATTCTTTAACAGCTTGCCAGAGGCTACAGATTTGCCACCAACATTAGCCATCTATGGTAACTGCCAGAGACATGTGTAGGAGGATTTAGGTTATATCAATGTTGTTGTAATTCCTAATAGTCACCAATAGGGGTCAATAAACCTCAGAGCGTACTTAATGCCCCTTTGAATTCTTACCCCTCTTTGTCTATATATATACCCATAACTGATAACATAAAAAAACACTGCACACTAATGTTTGAAGAGGATTATCAGATGAGCAAAAACACTGGTTGATTTAAAGATAGAAAGCTTTCTCACCGTATTATAGTGGCCAACATAGACAGAGTTACCCAGACCAAACACTGCATATTGCAGGCCTTTGAGGTAAGTCTTCCCATATCTGAAGTCGGTAGACGCCTCCTCCAGCCATTTACAGAACCACTCAGCGTTCTCCGTGGGCCGCCCATCAGTGTAGGTGGCCAAGAGAAACACGCAGACCGACTTGTTGGTGCACTGTGTAGAGAAACGATCAAAACGGACAAGAGGAATCAGTGAAACAATGCAGTAGGGAATGTCAGAAAAGAACCAGGGAGAATATCTGTACAATGGACTACATGATTATAGGTGAAATGACCTTGATCATTTTGATAGATATTATGAACAAGATTATTAATCACAATACGGTAATCAAATTAATTAATGGTTCTGAAATGAGGGGGGATTAAATGCAATTTTGGGATCTTATAACATCTTGTTCATCTTCAACTACTTATTAACTCATTATTATTTGCTGAAACTAAAATCATGATATACGTTTACAATACCATCAAATATACGAGTCTAAGGCTGATATTTCACAACAGAAGACAGCCGACTAATAGAAAACCAATTCAACGGCACACAGGCAGAGGGTGGAAATAAATCACTCTCAAGAGTAGATACAAAGGGACTACTAAAGTGAAATATGAAGCACACATCCTCTCCTTGGCCCCTTGTAAACGAACAGAAAACTGTCGGAGCATGGCGGTTACTATGCCTCATGTCCAGCTGGGTCTACGTTGCTCAGGAGAGGGTGTCTTCTTGACTGATGGCTGGCCGGTGGGAGTCACTGCACTGAGCATCTACAACTGAATCTAGGTGCCGGCTGCTGCCTGGGGTCATTTCTCTTGCAGAGATTTTCCATCACCAAAAACTGTATCGCCTATCTTAGTGCATAAATACCAATTTCCTCTCCCGCTGTGTACCAGCCAGCCAATCTCCTATTCATCTCTCAATGCACTGCAGGGCGCCTCTCTGCCCACAAAATAAAAAAGCAACGTTGATGAAAATAATCAATCTTTCCTCAGTTCAGCTCAGGACAATGACATGGAAAAGTTGGACTGGAGCGCAACAGTGGCAGAACCTGAGGCTGCTTGTGGTGGTTTGTTACTTTGCTGTTTGGTTAGTAAGCATTCAGACAGCTGTGATTTGTTCTACTCTGATTAACTTTATTCTAAATAAAACATTTCCTGACTGAGGACTGCATGATGTTGTGTACTAAATGTTATACAGATTTAGATGATGACTTACTGTGAGGGCAGTCGAGGCTTGACTTGCTGGATTACTAACCAGCCACAAAGTGCAGTCTGTACAGAGAGTAGACTGGCCGGCTAAGTTTGCTCATCTTACCTTTTTGGCATCTAGCTGATGCTATTATAAAGGAAGCTACAATGAGTGCAACAGCAAATTAAGCTCTGTCACCATCACCAAACATTTGTTGCTGTTGTTGTTGTTGTTGTTGTTGTTGTTGCTGTTGCTGTTGCTAAACCAACATAAGCAACCAAAAGTAAGGAGAGCAAGAGTTAGAGCCGCTGACGACAGATTTATTCCTGTGATGTTGTGTTTGTGCAATTACTGAAAAGTCAGTTCTATGCATGGAGCTCTGCTTTATCAAACTGGGCTGGGGATGGGGGGGGGGGGTATAAATGTGTGGCAGTAACTGTATAAATTCAAATAGCAGAGGAATCTAGTTAATTGAGGACTAACTGCCACATAAGAGTGCTACAGCATTTTGTGAAAATGAAAATCGCCATTTTACTCCAAATCATTATTTGGCTCGTATGACTTGGCCTACCTCATCAGCCAGTTGGTCATCTGGATCATAGTCTTGCATGTCAATCACTTCGGCTGGTATGTCCAAAGCCTTCACCTCCTCTGACAGCTCTTTTGCAAAGCCCTGGACAAGTCAAGTTGAGAATCATAGTTAGTTATTTTAAGATATCTTAGAATACTATCTTTACAATTCACTGTTATTCAGCCGCTTATCTAGCCTTGAACAAATCAATCATAATTAAATCTTGCATTTTACAGGCAGCTTATTGCTTCCTTTAACAGCTTATTCATCTCTTTTGAGAGTGTGTGTGTGTGTGTGTGTGTGTGTGTGTGTGTGTGTGTGTGTGTGTGTGTGTGTGTGTGTGTGTGTGTGTGTGTGTGTGCGTGTGCGTGCGTGCGCGTGCGTGCGCGTGCGTGCGTAAAAGTGAGTGTTTTTACAATCTGGTGTAGGAGTTTCTTTGCTGCTGACAAGCCCCGACCTACTAAATTTCCATACAAACAGCCAAAAGTAAGTATGTAGTGACGTGTTACATCGCAGGTCATGTAAGATGGGTAGTAACCTCAGATCAATATTACTATTCGTAAAAGCTTCATAAATGCAGGCTCACTTTTCGTTTGTGACTGACTGTATGTATGCAACATCATATCACAGAATCACCATCTCATCCTGAGCATGTTGATGTTTTCAAAGAACAAAATCCATACTTTTGCTGTTCCAGTCTGTGAGCCGTAGAAGATCTTAACTCCTGAGACATGAACCACAGTGTCTCTCTCCACAGAATGGCCATTCTCCTTCACAGCTTTGTAGAGCCACGGGCCAACTTGGTTGGAGAAGCTTTTCTAAAAAGCAAACAGAAGAAAATTCATGAAAAGACATGTCTTCTCACACACAGCTGTCTTCTCATGGAAGGACACGGTTTGTCTCCAATATTTGGAATCATGAAGGGTATTTAAAGCTTTCAGAAACTGCTGCAACTCCATAGCATGGCCAGTGTCAAAACTCAACACCTCTGAAAAGATTAACAGTGCAATAGACACAATATAAGACCTAATAAATATACACATCAGCAAGTGACAGATTACCTTCTTAAATGCCATCTTCACAGAGAGCCAGATCCCAAAGACAAGTGCAGCGGCTGAATACAAGTACAGTCTGTTGTGCCATACAGACATGAAGTAGCCCTCACTGGGAATGTGGGCATTATTTGACACTGGGAAGGAAGTGACATACAATATCATTGTTGTGAGATACATGATGAAGTTAACTAGGGCTAGCTACAATGCAAATGCAAATGGATCCGCTATGGTTTTGCTAGGCTAATGCTGATCTTTGCACAGCAGCACGCAACAGGTTTAACAGGTGTGTTTAACATGTGTGGTGTGGGTGGATCAGTGGTTAGTACTAGCCTCACAGCAAGAAGGTTGTGGGGAGTTTGCATGTTCTGTGTGGAGTTTGCATGTTCTCCCCGTGTTTGCGTGGGTTACCAATGGTTATCGTCCAAAGACATACAATTCTCAATTCACCTGCAGCAAATAAAGGGTAGCTAACTAGCCTGCTAGCCATATCAATATTTACTGTACGTTGCGTTTACAATTCCACTTAACGCTAGATTTCAAATAAACTCACCTTTAGTGTCCGACGAAGACACGTGCTTTATGGCATGCAAAAGAAATACGAAGAAACCCTGCATCACACTATGCATTATTTTGGTCCACATGTTTTGCAAAACGAAATGATTTTAATAATTTGTGTCAAAGGAGGTCTTCAGCAGTTGTTTCCGTGTTGTCCTGTTTGCCCGATGTGCATGCTGGGAAGTGTAGTTTTCTGTGGTTCTGAGGTTCTGTGGCTTTGAGTACTTTTTCCCTCCTTTTTTAACAACGACATAGTACGTTAAATAATATTTTCTTGTTTCACATCGAAATAAATCTATTTATTTTTAATTTAAATGTTGGAACCGGCGAGGGTAGTCTATATTTTCTCTAATAGAAAAGAAACCGGAGCGGAACGTTTGTTTCATGTCTCTGTTTCAGAGTGGACACTCATTTATAACACTCATAGCACAGCCACAGTGACGACTGTTGTAATCTGACAGCAATTTCACATTTACCTCTAACTAACTGCATAGATAGAGTATTCTGTCTTCTTAAACTTCAACATGTCTAACGCTATATTCACGCCGACAAATCAAATACGATTGACCAATGTGGCGGTGGTGAGGATGAAGAAAGGAGGGAAACGATTTGAAATCGCCTGCTACAAAAACAAAGTTATGAGTTGGAGATCAGGAGCGTGAGTAACGTTAACGTGTTAACATGACGTTCAAATGATTTGGCTAATGTAACTTTAACCGGTTACCAAGTAACTCACTTCTTATGTGTTAAAATACATTTGTTAATTTAATTTGATAACGTTAGCTGCTGTTAGCTAACGTTAGCTAGCTATAAGCCCACAACTATGGTCAGCCAGTATTTTCACCACGTTTTAATACAGCCCTTCATCAACAACGACATTTCAACGAGATCAAACTGAATCTCCACGTTCTGATTTCTTCCAGGGAGAAAGACTTGGATGAGGTTTTGCAGACAAGCTCTGTTTTCGTTAATGTGTCCAAGGGTCAGGTGGCAAAGAAAGATGACTTGTCCAAAGCTTTTGGAACAGATGATCTGACAGAAATCTGTAAACAAGTAAGTAACAAATAGTTATTACTCAGACTAACTCTTACCCACTCAACATTTGCCACCACAGGCCTATCCAGCATTCTGTGTCTGCCTATTCCTCTGATAGTTTTCATTGTTTCTTCTTTGTACAGATCTTGGCTAAAGGAGAGCTGCAGGTGTCAGACAAAGAGAGGCAAAGTCAGCTGGAGACGAATTTCAGGGACATTGCTACTATTGTGGCAGAGAAGTGTGTGAACCCAGAGACCAAGAGGCCGTACACAGTCAATCTCATTGAGCGGGCAATGAAGGACATCCACTACTCTATTAAGGCCAACAAGAGCACTAAACAGCAGGTGAGGAGCTACATTTGACTTTGGTTTGTTTCCTGTTTATTTATTTTTATTATTATGTTGTTTTTTGTGAAACAACACAAAGGGTGAATGCTGTGCTACTGTAGAAGTACCGATAGTCAGTGGCCTACACACAGTAGAATGCACCCCCTACGCTCCCAGTTAGAGCAGCGGAGCAGCTCTGACAGAGCTCTCTGCTTCTGTGAATGGGTGTCACGAACAAAAATGTAATTTAGCCACCTAAAAGAAGGCTCACTTAAACAAATCAATGTCAGTGTTACATGTATGCTACTGTAAACTTTGACGTCAAACAGCAAGCACTATGCCAAGCACTGTATTCCGCCACGGATGACTTGGGTTCAGAAAGTACTGATACTATCAGCCTGATAGTGAGAGTGAAATCAAACTTCACTTTTCTAAACATTTCAATGATTGTGCGCGTCTGTGTTTTACCGAGCTGTTCAAACATACAAATGTACTGGCCATCATGGCAAAGGCCTGCATTTATATAGCGCTTTTATCCAAAGCGCTTTACAATCAGTAGGTACACTCACCCATTCATGCAGAAATTCATACACCGATGGCGGCAAGCTACCACGCAGGGTGCTGGCACACCATCAGGAGCAATTTGGGGTTCAGTATCTTGCCCAAGAACACTTCGACTTGCAGACTGGAGGAGGTGGGGATCGAACCACCGACCTCTTTTATCCAAAGTGATTAGTGGACGACCCACTCTACCTCCTGAGCCACAGCCACCCCATCATATAGATTCCACCGTCTTCCTTTGAAAGATATTGGTGTTACACTGCTGTGGCTTGTTGCACTGAATATAGACATCAACACTCCACCGGAAAGTTTGATACCATTTCTCTGAAGAGGATTATCTAAAGCCCACCGATAAATAAGGATAAACACTTTCTGAAGAGCACTGCGATACGCAACCCTCAGGTAAGATATGAATGAAACAAGTTACCATATAACCAGTAAAGAAATGTTTTTTTACTATTTCATTTAGAATAACGCTACAGTCAACATTTCGAACAGATACCCACATACTGTATGCTACATCTATTGCATAGGCTGCAGTGAGAGTAAATGGGAAATTGACTGCATTTACTGGGAATGCATTTACTGGCATTTTGTCGTCGCTATCATAATCACCAAATGAAAGGCATTGACATTCATTATAGAGGGTATGCACAGACGTCACCTTCCCACCGGAACACGCCCCCTCAATCGGGACTGAGTGGCAAAAACATTTTATTCTGCAGGTTCCTGCAGGTCATTTATCTTGACTGATTACTGCATTCAAGCTGAACGTTAATGCTGCCACTCAGTGGGTGTGACCCCGCAGTGACTTCTGCCTCTGTGACATCACATGCATACCCTCTATAGGGGATTATGATCTGTTTTTGTATGATGTTGTTGACACAATTGTCTGTCTTCCCTGTCCCCAGGCCCTGGAGGTGATCCGGCAGCTGAAGGAGTCCATGCAGATCCAGAGGGCCCACATGAGGCTGAGGCTGCTGCTGCCAGCCAAGGAGGGCAAGAGGCTGAAGGAGAAGCTCAAACCGCTGCTGAAGGTGGTGGAGAGCGAGGACTTTGATGAGCAGCTGGAAATGGTGAGGGGTGTTGACACATTTTCCAGACTGTGGCTGCATTCGGAGCCGCCTACTATATATATATGGCATGTATTATGCAAACAAAAGCAAAATCTGCAGTAGCCTATGCCAAAAATACCCAGATACCACAAGATTAATGGCGATTGCAACTATTATTATTATTACAAATAGAAATAGAGATGCCAGAGATAATATGACAGAACCTGACAAAACCTCATCATTTTGTGAAGAAAAAGGGTAAACTTTTTTTTGACAGGTGTCTGCCATCTTGTGGTGGTTCATTTTCCCTGCTGCTCTGCAAGCCTCTATAAGTAATGCCAATTAAGCATGACCTAGCATTCTGCAAATTAATTGATTCAACAGTTTCATTCTGCATACTACTATGAAAAGCCTGCATTCTGCGTTCGTTTGGTAGTATGGTAGGCAGTTCCAAATGACTGCATGCAAGATGGGAAATTAAAGCAAGATACAGTACTAGATACCGGCATGATTTTAAAGGTCTGATCTTTTCCAAACAATTCCAAACAATATACAAGTGTACATAAACTTCATAAGCATAAAAGCAAACAGTACATATATACAAGCCATTTTGGTTCTAAAATTGTATTGGTTGCTTGGTGATTGTGAGATGTATCTGACAGTGCGCTGGACACTGTTGCTTTCTCTCCAGTGCTTTCTTTGTTCCAATTCCCATTCTGTCTGTCTGTACTAATCAATACCCATCCTCTCTCTCTGTCTCTACCTCCCTTCTCCTCACTCCCAGGTTTGTCTGGTGGATCCTGGCTGCTACAGGGAGATCGATGAGCTGATCCGCTGTGAGACCAAAGGCAGAGGCTCCCTGGAGGTCCTCAGTCTGAAGGATGTGGAGGAGGGAGATGAGAAGCTGGAGTAACCCAACCACCCAGAACCCTTTAACACACTAAAGCCCAACACCATGGCACACAAACTACAAACTAATTTAAGAGACTGATATTTGAGATCTATTTTATACCAATATAGTCATTCCTGTTTCCTCAGCCTCTGTATCTATAAAGGAATTAGTTCACTTACTGAAAAGATTCCATAAGAATTTATTTTGCCCAACTTGCATTTATAGGGCAGAATGTATTTCAAAAGAAATTTGAGCAGTTATACCTTAAAGCCCCCTCCAGTCAGTTTTCCTACCTGATTAACTGTTGGTGTTCTATTCAAACATTCTAATATATGTTTGTATATTTGCATGTCATCTGATTCTGCGCAAAATAACTTCCATTGTTAAGAACTGAAGGCTAATAGCTTGCTCCACTGCATCCCCATGGCTAGTTAGTTATTTGTCAAAAAAGCACTAGAGCTTTGTCTCTTGCCTTCAATCTTTGTCTGCGCTACAGCCAAGAACCACACATCTGGACGGGTACCAACACCGACATAACGTACATGAGCTTAGCTGCAAGCTGCATTATTGCTTCATTATCAAAAACCGGTCAACGGATTTCAAAGCTGACTAGAAATATTGCGCGCTCATTTCTAACACCATTCTGAGCATGTGCAATTGTGCTCTGCTTTATTATAGTAGTGAGATGCTCCCGTGGAAGAGCGTGATTTGAGCCTGGTGAAGTTGTTACAGCAGTGGGCTTATATAACATAGCTAACAGCTAGCCAGCTATTTAACATACCGGCTCGTCCTCAGTCATGACATGACTTATCACTATTATTATATAGTGTTACATTAAGTCATATGTCATGATCCCATTTTAGCAACAGCTGATTTTTTAAACTTCTTGTCAAAAAGTACAACGGCGAACAGTGTGGCTAATCAACATGGCCAGACTCAGCAACATGAATCTTATTACGGTAGTTAAAATTGGCTAAGTGGTGTCTGTGGCGGCGTCAGTCACGATTGTGATCTCTTCAGTGATGCGTGATGTCGTCAGTGATGTCACTCGAGCAACGGAGTGATGTCATCAATGATGTCACTCGAGCAATTGTGATATCATCAGTGATGTCACTCGAGCAATTGTGATGTCATTAGTGATGTCACTTGGGGGCAGCATCTGTCTGTCAGTTCAGTCTCCACCATGTAGAACGTGACTATGTAGACAACAAACACCACAGCACTGACTGCCCATGTAGAACGTGACTATGCAGCAAACACATGCGCACAGTTGCACGATGGCGCCTAGTTGGGTGGGCGGTGTCTCACGATTTTGGGAGCCCGCGGAGGAATCGAGTGTGCTTCATAGTATCTTAAAAATGACAAAATATACTGCAGGGGGGCTTTAACCTGCAGGTCAGTTAGTAGTTCAGATGGCCTGAATTCACTTATTTACAGAAAAGCATGCTCTTAGTCAGTATCACTGGACCATCAGCAATACTCATTAGTACTTATTGTTTTTGCCTTCCATTTTACTCTGTGTGCCATGTAATCATACTCGATATCCCTATTTTATGCATAGCTTCTTTAACCCAATAATCTATATTTTGTTGTATTAAAATGAGTGTGCTCAAATAAATATTTACCAAGCTATTTTCTTTTTGTTTTACAGTGTTTTGCTAATAATGACTGGTTTGGTGCAGTGATTTGTATCAGACACACATTATCTGGTATAGTAAGCTGTACGTGTATTCACAAACGCAACAGACTGACTTCTGCCTCTCCATACCAGTGCTACCAGCTTGCACGTTTATTTTACTTCTATATTACTTAGTAGTTACTCGTCATTCTAATGTTATAATGAGTGATTACATCTATTTTACTCAGAATTTGCTTAGTTATTTTCCGGTCATTACTGCATAGCCTCTAATTGAAAGGGTTACAGACTGTGTTGTACATACAGTATTGACCTAGCAGCCTACTGTCTAACCAGTAGGGAGAAATAGAGTACCGTGATTTGTTCAAGTTCAACTATAGAAGAATGGTGGACTGGTAAATTCTTGTTTCACCCTACAGTTCACTCAGCATCTATTATTAACAGGGGCAGTCAGTGCCTGTTAGAATTAATAGCAGGACCCTGTTATTCGTGCAAAGTATCACATCATTGCAGTGTTGTAACCCCAGGCAAAATCTATAGACAGTTGCTCAAACAATTAATCAGCCTCTTTGACTTGTTGCACATTACCTTGTGCTCTAAAAAGATTACCGGTAGATTGCATGTATTTTAATTTTATTTTCCCTCTCTGAGTTCTATGCATAGCAGTCTATCAAAGTAAAAACAAATTTCTCAAAATAAAAATATAAAATTCAAATAGTTTGTAAATCTATCCATCCCCTTTCTAAATTTGGGTTGAATTGCCTAACTCTTAAACCAGTTTGTTCAATATTTGGTGATATGTGTTACCCGAATTGTTTTGAGGATTTTGGGGGAAATGATTTTCTTTAAAAATGTTTGTATTCTCATCTTTATTTGTAACAATGCCAAAACGGGTCCATTACATCTTAATGGGAATTCAGGGTGCAAAGTCAACTCTCATTCACAACACTCAAGCACAATATGGAATGCAACAATAACATTCAGCCCTTCTGGAGTAAAAGAAAATAGAGAATAAGTGCAAGTTTCCCATTTTAGATTTCTCATTTGACTTCCATTGTCAAATTGGACAGGACAAAGTGAAATTGCACCTTCTGTGTTGGATTCAGTATTCTTTATGAGGAAAGTGACTGGCCAAGTCTCATGAATAACCTTCTGAACACTGCTATTGATCTGCAAACAGTGGTATCAGGTGAGGCCAGCCTCATCTGGATTATTCATTAACATAAAAGTGTTATTTCTGTCTTTGCATGACGTTTATTCATGCTCAACACGTCCATGTTATAGGCTATTAAAACCACTGCGTTTTCATAATCAAGTGGTGGTTGTAAACACATATACTGTGTTTATGAATCATTTTGAATCCAAGTCATGCATGATGCTTTATTCCACAATGCCTTTTCTGCAAATTAATTCCACTTAGATGTTTTTACATGCTCGACAAACTAAGCAAATGTCATTACTCTCATATAGGTCAAGTGCTGTACTAAGTCTTTTTGGTATCAATTACTTCATGAGGCATCATAATGTATCAAGGTATCAACTACTGTAGTTTGTAAGGTATTAAGGGAATAAATTATAGACTTGCATTTACAAAAGCAGTATGTACAAATGTTATTTAGAAAATAAAGACCCATAAAAATCTGACACAATTGAATTTAAAGTATCAGCATTATCAGTATTAAAAGAATAATATTAAAATGCAGCCCTGCATACATTTTGAATCTGTGTCGATCAATAAACAAAGCATCAACTCTCTCCTGTTATCTCTGCAATATATGACAATGTTGTTCTTTTATATGTTAAGCTCAATAGAAGTGTAAATATAATGTAATAGAAATGTAAGAAACACAGCGGAACAAGATGCAAACATCATCCCATTAACATCCCTATTAATAAAAGTAAGTTCTAAATGTGCTTTTTGGTGTTACTGTCTTTATAAATTAACCAGTGCATCATTAGGCAACATGTCCAGACTTCTACCTCTATCCCTAAGTGTAGCCACACCCACTTCACATAGTTTTGCAGTTTGGTCACTCACACTGACTAAACACATCACAGTCCCACCCAGGGCCGCTGGAAGTCATTTTAAGCAGGGGGTGCTGGGAGGAAGGGACTCTCGGTGGGGCCCGCTAGGGCCCCGCCGAAAAAAAAATTGACGTTTTTTTTTTACATTTTTTTGCCATATTTAGAGGAATATCTCATTTTAAATTAACATTAGGATACTATTGTGATGTAATTATTCAGTATTTTCTCCTTTTCTCACTCATTCAGAGCAAAGAGGGAGATATATAGCATGATGATAATGCTCTATATCTCCCTATTTGCTCTGAATACACCAGTTAACATGACACAGACTTAACATGACAGAAATATTATCAGCAAACTTAATGACTAGACTAACTATTCTGATCTGAATGGCATATATCAAGAAACATTGACTCCTCTCTTTGCTGTATAGTGGGAGGTGCATTTTTGAGTAGGCTATTAAAATAGCATGTCAAGTTCACATTTCTTTATTGCCAGATTAAACAATTCGTATTGGTTGTTGGTTGGTTCAACACAACATGTGCGTGCATGCGCGCTTCTTCTTCTTCTCTATAGCCTACAAGCATGTAACTTCCTTGATTGTTATTGTTGATAATTCTATTTAAATAGGCTACATTTTCATTTCCCGAAACATTCTTAAACAAGAAAGGAACATAGTGCACTGCAAAATATTTTTTAATTACATTTGTAAAAAAAAAAAAAAAAAAAAAAAAAATCTTTTTTTTTTTTTTTTTTTTTTTAAATCTAGGGGGTGCTGCAGCACCTGCAGCACCCCTACTTCCCGCGGGCCTGGTCCCACCTGGCTCCTGTAGGAGCCTGGATCCCTCAGAGAGCCTCTGATCTCTGTCCATACTGGCTGTGTGTGAATGTAGTCTTGTGGATGCCGCTCAGCGGGTCCTCTTCTGGACCAGGGTACCTCCTCTCCTCAGACACCTCGCGCTCCTCAAAAGTGGGGCATCTGGTCATGAGCACCCCCCCTCCAGCCAGCATAAAAATCAAGGAGATCCATCCCAGGTACAGCGCAGCTCCCCAGGCTCTCTCCAGCGGCACGACGGCGCCCTCCAGCGGCTGGCTGGTGTGATAGCACGTCCAGGCGGTGGGGACCAGCATCACTATCCCGGACAAAACAAAGAGAGCACCAGATGCAACTTTGACCTGGCCACGCCTGGGGAACCAGGCAGCCCCCGCCGCGCCGATCGCCACAGCAAAAGCCCCCACCCCGATGGATGCCACGACGAGGGTTCTCCACGTGCGGAAGCTTCCAGACAGAGACATGAGAGACTGGTAGAAGGAGCAGTGCAGGCTGCCATCATGGGCTAAGTCCCAGTGGTCCCATTCCAGCCATACCCCGTCCCAGTAGGCAGGCAGAGTGGCCGTGGTGTTGTCCACCGTGCCGCTCACCGTCCAGAGGGCCATGCAGCGTGTCAGGATGGCACACAGCCAGCCGGTCCCGGCCAGGCAGAACACAGCCAGCTCCATCCACCACTCCATGACTCACTCGGGCCTGCTCCTCCTCGTCACTGCAGGCCAGGCTGCCTAACCAGAAACAGCTGGCAGCACAGCGCCGAGGGGAGGGGAGGGGTGTTGTTTTAGCCTGTGTGTGCATCTGTGAGAGCGTGAGTGTGAGAGAGATAGAGAGAGAAGAACTGTGTGTGTGTGTGTGTGTGTGTGTGTGTGTGTGTGTGTGTGTGTGTGTGTGTGTGTGTGTGTGTGTGTGTGTGTGTGTGTGTGTGTGTGTGTGTGTGTGTGTGTGTGTGTGTGTCTTTTGCATGTCTGTTGAAAGCAAAACCAGTTCTCCGGCATTCATGGAAAGAAGCAGGCGTGGATGGAGGCTGAGTGGGTGGAGAGGGGAAATCCCTCTGTTTGCTCTGCCATGGTTTCATAACAAGTCTTTCTCTCAGTTTCTGTTGAGAAACCAAAACAAAGATGCCACTGTGCTCTGACTTTCCACCGACTGGCTCGTGTTTTTGAGAGGAAACTTACTTTACAGCCACACGTTCTTTGTGATATTGGATGTGTGTCTTCACAATAGTGTAGCTCACACTTCTGTTTCTCTGTGGAGCTGCTGTGGTGACGCTATCCCAAACAACAATGAGACTCATTCTAGGCCATAACCTTTCTCATTGCAGAATAGTTATGTAACTGGCACATTTATAGGCTACTAAAATGTGTATTTCGTAATTCCTTGGGGCAAATTCAAAAAGCACACGAACCTTGACCAAATGTGACAGATGTATTATTTTTATAATTTGACTAAAGATTCTTACACAACACATTTTTCTATTGGATGGAAAATAAGCAGATTCAACAACAGGATTTCTACTGCATTCAAACTTCATGATACACTGTACCTGGGAATTCCATTTGATAATTCATTTAGACAGATAGCCATTTAGAGTGTTCAGATTCATGTCAATTACTTAAGGAATAATTCACCCAAAAACTAAAATTCTTCCATCTACTCATCCTCATGCCAGTTGAAACACAGGTGTAGTTTGCCCATATAACAGGGAGGTTGCCAGCACAACTTCATAGCAGCCTTCTCCAAAACAACTGCAGTCAGTGGGGACCAGGGCCCAGTTGCACAAAGCACCTTAGGTTAAGATTTTGCTTAGCGTCAGAGTTAAGGTGTCCATAAAATAGAATCGGCTGCACAAAACACCCATAAATCTTGTGCTTATGTTTTCCTTAAAATGTTTAACCTTATGGAGAAGATTTAAGGGTGTTTTGTGCAGCCGATTCTATTTTATGGACACAATAAACTCTGACTCTAAGGGAAATCTTAACCTAAGGTGCTTTGTGCAACTGGGCCCAGTTCTTTAGAGTTCCAAAAAGACCTATATTTACGCCATAATAGAGAGCCGCAGGGATGACGTATTTTTGTAGTCAGAACGTGGAAGTCCCAGACTTAATGGTTCTTCACTGTTTCTGTCTATGGGATTATTGAATGGGTTTTTGGCGCGATGCTTCAAATAAGGTCTCTGGGCAACGCAAGCTTAATCAAACGCGAACCACTGTTCAGCGGGATAATCTTCACACATGAGGACCACTTTCATGAGTTTTGAAGCGTAAATGCGAGCCCTAGAAGTAAAAAGCTCGTGCTAAGCTAATCCAGAACTACACACAGTGTCGCATAGGCTTCCACGTCACGTCACCACACCTGTGTTGTTGATGTGTACGCTGCTGTGCACTGATTACTCCGGGCTGAACCAGGTGAGGGAAAGAGAATTTCCGTGTTCGTCCTTTGAAGTGATGACGTTCTTGACATATAATATCCCCGTCGACTCAACAGTGTAGGCTCATTTAGCCGTTTGCTAGCTAGCCGCCCTTTTAACGGCAGGTAAAAGCTTAAAAACTCATAGACGTGGTCCTCGTGTGAAGATTATCCTGCTGAACACTGGTTCGCGTTTGAATAAGCTTGCGTTAACCACAGACCTCATTTGAAGCATTGCGCCAAAAAGCCATTCAAAAATCCCATAGGCGAAAACAGTGAAGAACCCGGAAGTGTTAGCATCGATGTTTTCCGGACTCATTCCTGCGACTCTCAATTTAGTGCCAATCCTAACTACAGCTGATTGAAATAATGACATATATATAGCTTTCTATTCACAGTGTGATTGTTTGGCTTTTTATTTTGGAACTCTAAAGAAATGTCCCCCATTGACATTATGGACTAACAAATTTACCCTGTTTAATTTATGAGGGTGAGGTGAGTAGATGATGACAGAATTTTCGTTTTTGGGTGAACTATTCCTTTAAGCACTGTGATTGACTCGAAGATCCAAAACAGCGCCCAGCCAGTCAAGTGGTGTAAAACTAACCAAAACAGTTGTTTAAGGCACCAAACTTTGCCTGCAGAACCTACTGGTTCTACTTTTCAACCATAATGTGTGTTTGTCATCGATTCACTCTCCCGGATTGTGTTCTGACCCCATGACACACCCTTGCAGCCACCGGGAAGTCTCCCATAGTCCATCCCTGAATATTGCAAAGGCTATTTGAAATTATGGTTGTTATAAGGATGACAAACAATCAAGCATCAGCTCGACCAGTTTGTTCATCACTCTTTAAGTTGTGAAAAAGATCTCTCACGCTTACAGTCAGTAACAGGCCGCAAGGTTAAGAAAAGCCTGACTGTGGCCAACACACTTGAGAAAGTATGGTAATTTTATACCTTTTCTTCACAGCTTCTCTTTTTTTGTATCAAAGGTTAACCCAACCCCCCCCCCCCCCCCCCCCCGAGAGTCAGCCTAATATACAGTACAAAGAAAATATGACAGAGGCCAAAACCAATGTTTATTAAAATCCTTTAAGTCCTCAACAAAATAAATATTGTACAGTAATAGAAAAATAAGTGTTGCAGTGTGATACAGCACATAATGTAAGATGGCTCAGACTGCAAATTTAGTTCCATAGCACACGATAACATAAGTGTAATGCAGGTTATTTTCTGTAGCTACAAATTACAGATGTCCTCTAAAGGCCTCATCTTGTCTGCCTTTCGGAAAAGACGCTATCACTCTACAATTCACAAGGTTCCCTTAACGCCTTATGCCAGGGGTGGGCAACTATTTTTCATGGGGGGCCACATGAGAAACCCAGATTGTTGCCGGGGGCCGAACAAATATTATCATGCCGTAACCCATGGATGGGCAACTTTGATGATAGAGAGGGCCACAAAAAAATGTCCTCGCTACCAGATTTTGCTGAGGGCTGAACGGCGCCAGCGTGAAAAATTTGGGGCATTTGAAGCCAGGTTTAGAGGAATAACTCATTTTAAATTAACAATTGTGATGTCATTATTCAGTCTTAACCACCAATATTTGATCCTTTTCGTCACTCACTCCTATGTCACCACCTGCTCTCCCTGGCCTGCAGGGCTTGAAATTAACTTTTTTCACCACCTGCCAATATGGCTGCTAGATTATAAATTACCAGCCAATTAGAATTTCCACTAGCCGAAATGTTTTTCTTGAAATAAACCAGAATATGAGTGGGTTAATTTCATAGGTTAATTTAAGCATAAGTATCAGTAAGTGGCCCGGGATTCTCAAAGGCTGTGTTGAGGGTCACACAAGAACAAAAATGCACTCTTGAAGCTAAATAAATCCAAAACCAACAACTTAATTATTTAAATTTCTACTTCAATGTAGAACAGTCATTTCTTACACATGAGATTACTTTTAGCCTTTTAGTCATAAATATTAGTATTGCCCAGAATGACATGAACATTTGGACACTTATTCAGCGGGTATATTGCATGTTGCAATATACCATCAAGTACTATCAAGTGCACTGTAAAAAAAAAAAAAAAAAAAATTTTTTTTTTTTTTGTGCAATTCCATCGCGGGCCACACAGGGGGCGCCCGCGGGCCGCATACGGCCCGCGGGCCGTATGTTGCCCATGTATGCCTTATGCAGTAGCGTTTTTGCTGCTCTAAACATGGTTAATTTGTTGACAGTGTTTATTTGCTGCGTTGCATGTAGTTTTAAATTAGGAAATCAGCAACTTTCTTTAAGGGCACAATGGCCAGTTCACAAACAGGCAGGCAGCAACTGAGTCCTGCCCTGTCGCGAGACCGCGCATGCGCCAACTCACACCGCGGGTGTGCCACGTGCCACAGCCGACCAATGGTAGAACATCATCACTCACTCACAAAGTGTGACAGACGAATGAACGGAGACCGATCCATATACGAGGAATCAGCCAAGCAACATTTTGGTAAACAAACCGCATCACTGTGGCAACGGCAATGGAATCCTATGGAGCCTGAGCTTTGGGAGGCTTGAGTGTCTGACTCTAGCCGGCTGACCCTGTTTACATTTTAAAAACTGTGACAGTTCACACAACTTTAACATGACATGCGTATAGGCTATTATACATCAAACTCGTGAGCTAATTCTGCTCTCGCTCAGAATGTCAAAATATAAGTGATGTGATGTATAGTTTTTGAGATATTAACGTTTGTTGTTTGGCACAACTCATACTAGTTAACTGCCGCGGGGTTTCGCATTTCTGGGTGGCCAGTGATGCCACACTGATTCGTCCTATAGTATACCACTAATTAAGGTGAATTCAACACCCACTGCAAGACCACAGCTTATTTCACTGCAATGTAGTCCATGACAGTGGGTTTTAGTAAAGATCTACAAAACAAAATGTGGCAGCATAAATTATTGCAGAATAATTAATCTGCTAGCAGCAGAACAATGCAAGTGTTTGGAGAAGATAACCTTCTTTGTCATGTGAAAAAGGAAAAGGTCAACATTCAATTATAGATATTTAATAATAAATGGCCTGCATAACGATAAACATATCTCATTGACATTCCTATGGTTAAGTCCTAGTATGTTATAACATACTTGTCCTTGATAATTCTTTGATTATTTTTGTAGATTTGGTTGTAGTTGTTATTTTGTTGTACTGTATCACTCAGTGGCACAGCAGTCCATAGTCTGCAGAGCCATATAACAGTCACAGTATTTCTGTCATTATCTGTCACCACAGTGAAGGCTCACACCATCAAAACCACTCATGCAGAGGAAATGCTTCATGCAGTTGTGGGTGTTGCCTTATCGCAGCCTAAAAGAGCATAATTCTCACAAAAAACTAACGGTTCAAGCCATGAGCAGTTTGAGCTTCACTTCGTTTCTTCTTATTTTTTCTTAGCAAACTTTTCTCAAAGCCATACTAAATTACATATTCAGAATCATCTTCCCTTTGTTTCAAAATGTATTATGCATAGGCTATTGCTTAGCCAAATCTAAAAGAATATTAATAACAATAATCTACTAACTTCTGGGGTTTAGAAAACTACACGCCAACAATATTTAATTAGTTACAGTAATTTCCCAAGAGTCTTCTTTATACACTCAATTTGTGGACCCATGCTACTTTTCCTACAGCAGCATGCCTGTGGATAGAGTGAGGTCAGGTGTGTTGGGAGGCAGAAAGAAGCGAGGACCGGCCCTCCACCCCTGTTAACCGGCCCAGACAGGCCTGGATTAAGACAGCATGGTGCCCTGGGGTGACGTTGCTTGAAGTGCCCCCCTTTGTCCACTTGACATGCAAAACAGTGACATTTACTATGCCAATAAAGATCACATATTTACATTAACTTAAACAATACCAGCTCAACACACATACTGCAGACAGATCTAAGACAATGTATTAACCAAGAAATTACACACAATTACAAATTACACCATAGATTGACTTGAGCCTACAAATGCCATTTTAGGTTTTACACACAGAGCTATACTGTATTACATTTGAATCATATCAATGACATCATGCTCAAAATCATTGTTTCCACCCCAATTTCTAAAAGGCCTGAATGATGCCTAAACACCAAACCATTACAGAGCATGACTAAAAAAATCATAAATAATTTACAAAAGTAGTTTGCTCATTCTCAGCCATAAGCTTTCTCATTGCAGAATAGTGATGCAACTGACACTTGTTTGTACTAAAATGTTTATTCATATTAATTCCTCGACGTAAATCACAAAAACATATGAACCACTTAATGTGACAAATGTGACCAATTTATTATTTTTTAATAATTTGACTAAACGTTGTTACTAAAATTTCAAATTTGTTCTACTGAATGGAAAATATATGCAGATTCAAGAACAGGGTTTCTAGTTCAAAACCTATTAGGACACTCGCAACAAATTCATTCTTCAGGATACCTGGGAATTCCACTTGATAATTCATTTAGACTGATAGCCATTTTGAATGTTCAGATTAATGTCAATTACTTATAGCTGTATTGGTCAGAGAATGCATCGAGTAAATATAACATCCATGCCACTGATATTATATCATACACTTGATTACATTTATCTCAGATACTCTGACATCACGTCTTTTCAGTATTCACACCTGGCCTGATATTTCTACCTGCTCCCTTCACACATAGTTCTTGATAGCGTAGCCACTGTTTGTGGGTGTCTTGGCCAGCTTGTACCCACTGGAGGGGTACCTGGCCCGCTGTGGCACTGGCGAGCAGCTGGTGCACAGTACCGCCCCCCCACAGGCCAACAGGCCGGACGTCACAAAGCCTATATATATGGCCGCCCCCAGCTCTTTCTTCAGCACCTCAGGGACGCGTGGGTTGTAGAAGTCACTGATGATGGAGTTGGCTGTCCAGGAAACAGCCACCACGGTAGTGAGGCCCGCCAGGCCGAAGACGAGCCCAGAGCCCAGCACCACACGGGCTTTGACCCGCGGGTGCCTCAGGCAGTTGGTGCAGCGCGCCCCCAGCAGGAAGATGAGGAACCTGTCGTGAAATAATATTTTAAATAATTGAAGAGTACTTTACTGACATTGCATAATGGTTTATTACAGAAAACGTGACCACGGGTTGCTTACATCTTCCCTTTGCGGGTCTAGCTTTATAAACCACAGTATACAGGAAGCAGTGCAAGAAGAATGAATGCTGCAAGCCAGCTAAATAGCAACAGTGCCCCCTCTTCCTTGGAGGATGTATTGCATGGTAGTTATGCAGGTTTATACCCACAAGAAAAAGGAATTATACACAAATAAAAGGAAATAAAAGGAGTTTCACCACAAACCCCAGGCAGCCCAGCACCAAGCTGATGCAGATGAGGCCGCGGGCCGCCTGGAGGTCCGGCGACAGGTCCAGCAGGGCGTCGTAGATCTTGCACTGCATCTGTCCCGTGTACTCGTTGACGCAGGTCATCCACAGGCCCTCCCAGAACACCTGCATCACCACCAGGTGGGTGCCGATGAAGGCCGTCACCTTCCACATGGGCAGAGCGCAGATCAGGATGGTCCCGGCAACGCCCAGCATGGACAGGCTGATGCCCAGCTCCTCCACAGCCATGGGACACTGTGCCCGCTGTCTCAGACCCTGAGGAGCACAGAGAGGACAGGGGGCAGGAGATCATCGGGATCCTCAGCAGGAGGTCATTTAACATGGGCTTCCATAGGACATACAGAACATACACTTTGTTCATAATCGACATGCTGTACCTAGTGAAGTGGGAAACAACCTTTATCCCCAAAGTAAGTAGTTAAAATTTCTGAATTGTTTAATTATTGTTTGTCTAACGGTTAGACAAACAATAATTAAACAATTCTTGACACAGATTAGACTCTTAACCTGTGTAATGAAGTGTGTCATGACTAATGAGGTGGTCAGTAAGCCGAGCACAGTACTTATCAGCTCTGCCATATGCTTCATTCAGTTTAACTGTCTTTAATCACCCAAATGTAATGTACTGCATCAGCTCTAAGCTGTTCACTGCTCATTCCATTATTCATCTTTCACACTTTGTAGAGCAAATAACCCACTTCCCCTTTAGAAAGGAACCTCTAGATCTATTCCATTGCTATGTGAGCAGACCGTCCAGATGGCTGTCCTTGCACTAAAGATTATCAGTCGGCATAACAACATGCAGTGCTAATGCTGATAGTGTTTCCATGTCATTATAAAGACAATTATTCACTCATCAAGATGTGTTTCTGTAAAGCCAAAGTCATTTGCTATAACTCCAGTCATAAGATAAACATTTCGGGAATTTTGTTTTTTAAATTCCATCATGAATACTTTTGTGAATGTGATGCTTGTCATAGTTTCAGTATTAGATAGACTTACATCCCTGACCGTGACACAGCAGAGTTGTGCATGAAGGCAAACGCCACTAGGGAGCAGCATGTTGCCAAATACAGGGACAGAGACAGAAAGCACAACAAAGCTATCTTGCTCTAAATTACACATACATAAGGAATTAATTAACAAATGGCTCATCACTGCAGGCAACAAATGTATTTTGAGAATACAGGCTTGAGGGTGAAGAGATTTATTCTAAAAATTAGACATGCACTTTTGAAGAGAGTGGGGGGAGTCACCTAGCCTGGGTAAACCCATCCCCCACGTGACCTGCTCTCAGACCTGTTCTCAGAGAGCAGGTCACGTGGGGGCTGGGTTTACCTAGGCTAGGAGTCACCTGCTTTAAGATGACACTAAAGTTAGTCATCTTCAGATTTTAGCTTACAAAATACTACAGTTTTAGAGTATTTAATCATCTGTGTTTATGACTTCCAGGCAGCCTTTTTAGGGATATCGGATATAGCATTTTGGAGTCAAAACCTTTCATTTTCAAAAGATAGAGTAAACATTGATTGATGATTTGAACATTGAACATTGGTGAATAGTAGAGTAAATTTTAAGACAGATGTGTTAAGAATCTTGTGTTGTCTTGACTATATTTCAATCATGGAAGACTGACCTCTACAGCATCATTTAGTGCACCCCATGCTGTTCATGCCCCTCGTCATTCGGGGGTGTAACTCCCAAGTGACATCACTGATGAT
Organism: Poromitra crassiceps; assembly: GCF_964638095.1. NCBI lineage: Eukaryota > Metazoa > Chordata > Actinopteri > Beryciformes > Melamphaidae > Poromitra > Poromitra crassiceps. The sequence continues at coordinate 38,459,822 of NC_139642.1, forward strand.
GTCACCGTCACTGATGACGTCACCATTGCCCGGGTGACGTCGACGTGGTTGAGTGGCGTCACTGGTGACGTCACAAATGCCTTTCTCCCGGTACTATATAAAGCCCACGTCACTCCATCTTTACTCACATATCCAATTTAAAGAAAATGCCCAAAAATAGAATCTAAAAAATAATCTAAATATTAGATAATTAATATCATTAATCTCAATCCCATGTATCTCATATTATGGTAGCCTAATGAGTTCTTCAAGTAGCTTTACGCAGTGAAATACATTTATGAAATTAAGTATTTTGGTTTTCCTAAAAAAAAAAGTGCCATTTACAAATTACAAAATTATCTTTTCAGATATGACAAGTGCCAATTACAAAATACAGTAAAATAGTAAAATGTTAGATCAGCTAATGCAGGCAGAACTGATCCAACCCAAACTTCAAAGTAACAACAGGGCTCTTTATAAAGATGACACCCTTCCCCTAAACAATATTTCTGTGGCAGGTAGCACACAAATGTTCTATCCTTCCTATTGGGGCAGAAGACATCAATTAAATACTTTTGCATATCTATAATTCTCAAAGTTATTAGACACTGTTGAAAATCCAACAGCCTCACCAAGTTGGACAAAAAGCCTTTAAATATAAAGAATCAGATTTGATTTGTTGAATGTAGTCAACCTCTGTCTTTACTCCCTTGTACACACATCAGCTAAATGCCTGAGGAGTAAATGTAAATCACTGAGACAACACTAACACCTGTGGCAATGTGAGTCACCATCAGACATTGCAAACAATTCTACGCTCTCAAGACATTTCCTGTGAGAACGGAGTAACGTGACCCACTCTTGTTCCTGATCCCCAGCTTGATAACATGACAAAACACAACACAGGCCTCGGTGAGACAGTCAGCCGACACCAGCAACACAGACCACTTCTCCAATCAAACCAAAACATTCCCAGCATGAATCTAAGTCAAGAGCTCAACTTCCATCTTTCATTTGAGGCTCTGAGGTGAAAAAAGATAATTAACATCCGTTTATATCCGTTTATAGAACATCGTTTTGAGCACACTTCTTTTTATAATATTACTTTTCTGACATTTCACTTTTGTTACCTCCCTTTTTATTCCTTTATTCCAGATCTCTATATTATTTTCCTACAAAACCAAGTATATAATGTATGCAACAAACTTCAACAGTGTTGGATGACACCATGTTTGTTGGCTGGATAGTGATCTCTGAGTTAAGTACCTGACAAACAGGTTCTAGAGTGTTTGGTTTAAATATCCATGGGTGCATTTTTTTGAATGAATACAAACCAGAGGAGTGTTAGATAAACTCGCACTGCAAAGACATTTATTGTGATAAAATCACAAATATCAAAAAGGTGCCATCACAGAATTTAAATTGACATGCATCTTCAAGTTGGAATTAACAATTTTCCCAAAACAAAAACAAAAATACCTTCACCATTATTTAAACTATCCATGGTAAAGAACATTAATATTTACAGAAATCTCAATCATTTAGTGTCTTCATAAAGTCATTCAAAGTGTGATTGCCAGGTAACAATTAAAGGATGAAGTGCATTTTCCTTCACAGTGTGCTGTCTGTGCATCCGTCCTTTCTATCAGGAGCTTTTCCTTCGTGTTTCACAGCTAGTCCTTAAACTTCAAGCTTCTTGTTGAAGACAAAAATCTGGCTCAACCAGGCTTCCATGTGTGCCTTCTTGTCTCAAATATACGTCTTTGAAGGAGTAGAAGACCGGACGGAGTCCTGCTTACTGCGTCCTCCTGAAGACTTATTCAGCAGGTAGTTCACAGACGGAGCTTTGTCCTCCTTGGGGGGACAGTTGGCACACAGCAGCCCCCCTCCCAGGACCATCAGTATCGCGGCGCCCCAGCCAACATAAAGAGCCGCCCCGAGCTCTCTTCTCTGGGCGTCGTTCAGCAGAGGGTTGTAGAAGTCCCTGATGATGATGCTGGCCGTCCAGGAAACAGGGATGAGACAGAGGATCCCACTGATGATCACCACCACCCCGGCCGCCACCGTGGCCTTGGCCTTGGCTGCCTCTTCTGGGATGAAATTGGTGCACTTGCCACCAGCGAAAGCCATGAGGAGTCCTACGATGCCCGTGACAATAGAAACCACTACCAGGGCCCGCGCCGCCTGAAGGTCGGAGCCCAGAGCCAGCATCGAGTCGTACACCTTGCACTGCATCTGGCCTGTGCTCTGGACCACGCAGCTCATCCAGATGCCCTCCCAGATGGTCTGCGATGTCACTATGTTGGTGCCGATGAAGGCGGTGACCCGCCACATGGGCGCGCCGCACACGATGATGACCCCGATCCAGCCGAACAGGGCCAGAGCGCTGCCCAGCATCTGCATCCCCATGGAACCCATCGCCTTCGCTCTCCGACTCTCTCTCTGAGATAATATTTGGAGCCGATCAGGTGTTTATGAGCCTCTGAAGAAAGGGAGGTGTGCTATCCACGCTATTAAGGACACTGTCAAGGTCTTGCCAAAGAATACCAGCTGTGCAGGATTCTTTGTGTGAGGGAACAATAAAGGTGGGGGATTTATTGTATTGTGGGACGAAAATGGGGATTGTGTTACACAGGGTTTTGTTCGCCCTCCCAACAAGCAGAGAGGATATTATGTGACTGAAAGTACAGCAGCTTGCTAATGTAAGCAGCGTGAATGCACTGTGCAGAGCACAGATTGTTTGGCATACCAACACACAGCGTTGACATAGGGGTTTAAAGAATGAGGACACAAGTGTGTAAAGAGCGGGAGGGAGATGAATCCATCCTGCCATTCACTACACACACGCTCAAGGCAAACAGTGATTTGTTTCTGGACATACACACAGAGATGAGTGGTATTTCCATTGGGTGTAAATCAGGGGTGTCAAATATCAGAACCAGCCCACCAGAGGGTCCAATCCGGCCCACAGGATGACTTGCAAAGTGTAAAAATTGCACTGAGAAGTCCTTCAATTCAATGTGATGCACTTGTAAAGCCTAAGAGTTAAAAGATTTCAGGAGCAAGTTAAATATTAAGTAGCCTATTCATGTTTTCTATATCCATCACTAAATGGTCAACTATTTTCATTACCCTTGAATATAGAGAATTGCACAATTGGCACCAATTGTAATGCACCGTTACAGACAGTAGATTCATCATTTGCTAGGCCTATGCTAGCTGAGATAACCCTAGGCTAATTATGTATACACACAAATTGAAAATTTGGAGGTGTAGTTGTTTACTACGTGCGCTCGATTCCTAGGGTGGAGACTCTGGAGATGATGCGACATGGCTGCAGTTATGGAAATCGCCCGCTCAGCATAGTTCCACCCTTGGGTCAGTCAGTGATTGCTGAGTGTACTTGATTTGAAATATGAGTGAAATTGTATAAACATTTTTGTATGGAACAATGGAACAGAGGGACTAATGAACGGATGTAGACTGATCAATAGTCCAATCAGCTCAGTGCTGTGACATCATTGATTATTCAGTGAAAATCAACATGACATCAACAACTTACAGTTTTCCATGATTTTCCATTTTGCTTCATAAATCCTTAACGGGCATGACAAAAAAAATCACTTTCCTGGTTTTGATTCATCTATTTTTAATGCTTGCACAGTAAGAATTGAGACTTTTCTCAGCTTGCTGGTCTTCTGATGGGTTTTTAATTTTAATTTATGTAGCCTTTTTTTTTACCTTTATTTATCCAGGGGGAGTCTCACTGAAAGCAATGCTCTCTTTTTCAGGAGTTCCCTGTTCACATTCACACCTGGAAGCTGACCAGTACAACCACAGTGTGTGATCTCCTGGCCACTGATAAGCTCCATTGAAGTGAGTGGGGTTAAGGGTCTTGCTCAAGGGCACCTCGGTGGTGCTATTGAGGGAGGGGCAAGCACTGCTTCCAGTAGCGGAGCGTACGCCGGGGCAGAGGGTGCGGCCGCCACGGGCCCACTCGTCAGGGGGGCCCATCAAAAATTTTTTTTTTTTTTTTTTTTTTTTTTTTTTTTTTTTTTTTTTTTTTTTTTGCAGACCAGGCCACCTGGCTGGCAACCTGTGTTTTTATTTTTCTTCTTCAGAACAAGCTTGTCTGTAAAGTGGCTTCACTGTAGTCTTTCTTGGACATAATATTACTTGGCTCAGTGAGTGACAAATTGTGTTTTCGGATATAGGGGCTATCAGCTATTTTACAGTTGTGACTTAAAATGACTTTATTTAATAAAGTCAGTGGTGTGAGTCTGAGAGGAATTCAATCAATAGACAATAACATTGGTGTGTTTAAAATGAGATATTCCACTAAATATGGCTAAAACCGATTCAAACATGCAAAAAAGGCACATTTTTCTTCGCGGCCTGGCAGGCCCGGTTCTACGGGGGTGCAAAAGCATGCATTGCACCCTTATTTGTCTGCATGCTCAGTTGAAAAGTAAAAAAATGTATAAATGCTACAGCTGCACACTTACTGTTTAAACTTGAATTATAGTTGTTGTTTTTCTTTGTTCTTTGATGTGATTTTATGGCTTTTTGGCACCTATATGTAACCTTTTAAGGTTGAGATAATTGTATTATCATTATATGGTCCAAATATTTCAGTAAAGCACTTGAAACACTTGAAATATTCTTGCTTGGGTGGTATCATTCTACTTGAAATGATGGTCAAATGCATTATTTTTAGTAAAATAACATGTCAAATTTTTCATGCAGATGCCCGGCCTTTGGCCGGGCATCTGCACCCCTTCCTATCTAGGATGCACCCCTAGTCATCTTGTTCTGGAACCGGCCCTGCGGCCTGGCCTGGCCTTCAAAAAAAAAAAAAATTTTTTTTTTTTTTTTTTTTTTTTTTTGATGGGGCCCCCCTAAGAGCTTCGCCCCCTCTGGGCTGATAGGGTCGCTCCGCCCCTGACTGCTTCCCACCCAGATTTATCCTGCCGATCCAGGGGATTGAACTGACGACAAGCATGCTTATTTAACCTTTATGCCACCACTGCCCCAAAGCCTATATTTTGAAAGTGGAAAAAAATCAAATGTATTTTGCTCACATATTCAGCATTTTTGCAACCCAATCGCCAGAATAAAATGTTGGTTTTGTACATTTCTAGAATCCACGAAAATATAAAATATGAACATTTCTACCACTGAGGGTCCTCTAGCACAGACACCGTCTCTTTCTGGTTACTTGCTCGGCCAAGTAACTGCCTCCCTTGCCTCTGCCTCTGAGACACCGCTGCTTCCTGCCTCGTTACCGACATGGCCTGGTGTCACCACCAACTCGGCCCAGTAGCGAGCCTTGGCTACCGTGACACAGCTGCCGGCCCGGTTTGGTCCGGTAACATCATGTCGCGGGAGCCCCAGCTCGAATCGCTGGTTAAGTTTCAGCAAGCCAAACAACTTGGTTGGGTTTAGGCAAGTAAAACAATGGTTGGGTTTATGCAGTAAAAGCAACTTTTAGTTGGGGTTAGCCAAGTAAAACAGTGGTTGGGTTTAGGCAACAAAAGCAACTTGGTTGGTTTATGGTTTAAACCAACCGGGTGTTTATGGTCGAACCGGATGTCTCGTGACGAGAAAGTTGCAAGTGGGAAATGCTACAGGCCCACCATGTCCCACCCTTTCTCCCTAGTGTGACTTTGACCTACTTATAAACCATCAGACGTTCATGACTGCTGGAGGTGACCTCCAGACTCTATGACATAATGTTAATTATTCATTTATCTAGAAACGTCAAATCTAACATATTTTTGTTCAGAAATGTTCATATTTTACATTTCTGTGGATTCTAGAAACATACAATGCTGACATTTTAATCTGCCGACTGGGCTGCATTTTCCAGTTTGTAGCAAAATAGGTTTTGAGGCATTTGTTCCCATTTCTGCTACTACAGTACCACACTGAAAGACACTTGGCGCCAAATTTTCCAAAGCTGTAAAAACAACTACCGTAATCATGGCCTAGCAGGTTTAGGGACATTCTCTATCTCACAGGGAGGTGAAACAGCAAAATCGGGTGTGTTCGGTGAGGTGAAACTGCAACATTGGGTGTGTTTGCATTGATGAAACATCCTGTACTGCTTTGCTTTTTTTAATCAATTTTGTATTGATTTTTCTTTACATGACAAAGAAAAAAACTAAAAACCTATACATGCACATACGGTACTCAACCAGATTCACTCAGAACATAAGACCCCTCCCCGCAGCCCCCCACCCACACACAAACCCACAAAGATATTAGCTCACAAGTATATGCACTCTAGCTATCATGGCGATGTCCATGGTCCCCATGCACGGCTTCAACAATTGCATTCCACGCCATAATATTTTCTACTTTAGTGCCATGCATACGGGCCACCGGCATCTCCATGACAGCCAGGTCCACAGCTGAAGATGGCCATTGTTCAAAAGGCAGAGTATGAGGAGCCTTCCATCTCTGAGCTACCATTTTTTTGCAGCAGTAAGGCCCAGCAACAGCCAACGCCTCTGCCTCAAGGATAAATTCAACACAGTAAAATCATTGAACAACAAAACAACAGGAGAACAAGGAACAGCCTGTACTGCTTTGCTGACATCATGTTTGTCCTCACAAGTGGACGATGTGATTTGTTTTTAACATGCAATAATAGAAAACAAGAGTTCAATTCAAAAACACTATCCGTTTAGGAGAAGCAATCATTACAGGAAGTTTGGAATTCACTGTCTGTAAAATGTAGAGGATCGAATCTGTTAAAGGCGTTAGCCTATTTGATCAAAAACCAACTTAAAGAGATAGTTTGGATTTTTTGACGCGAGGTTGTATGAGCTACTTGCCGACAGTCAGTTTACTACATGCAGTACTGTACAATGCAGCCAGCGCAGTCCCAGTTTGGAGAAATGGAGACCGGCCACGTCAGATAAGTACAAAGACGATGGGATTTCAAGCAAGACGGCCCAACTTCAACTCACTTCCTGTCATTTTGTCACATGGGTTTTGCTCATGGTTTTCCACGGCCACGGCCACTGAGGAGACTTTCGGCAGGTCTGAGTCTATTGGAGTCACGTGACAATTTATTAAAAAAAGAAACTTCCATACTGCTCACCTGGCAGCATCCAAGTCCCCACAAGCCCTGAGATGCCAAGTTGAGTTGAAAATACACCATTTACATTTTAGCTGAAATATTCACTGTAGCCAGGTGCTCCAAGAAGGTGCAAGAATGTTAGGTGGGGTTACTGTAGCCTGCTACTGTACAGTGAACATTTCAGCTAAAAACAGGGTTTAAATTATGTCTTTCCAAGTCAACTTGGCATCTCAGGGTGTGTCGAGACTTGGATTATGCTAGAGGTTAGATTCTCTGCCCGAACCCACGAGTCCGGCCTGCAGGCTGGGGCCGGGTAGGTCCGGAATTTCCCCACAATTCCTTGGGCCTCTGACCACGAGTCCGGCCTGGGTCGGCGGACTCGTGGTCAGATATAATATGTATATAATTGGGGTAATATTTGTTATGATAATCAGAATGTTATAACATTGTAACCTTGAAACCTTATGTATTCATTAGACTAAACAGACAACATGGATATAGTTTAGATAAACAGCCAGCCGGGCTGGGCTCAAACAGAACAGGCTTGGGTCATGCTTGGTTTTTTGGACCCGATCTAAGCTCTAGATTACTTCAGGTGACCAGTATGGAAGCATTTTATGTTTTTGTTGTTTTTTAATGTTTTTGCTCATGATCCTGTTCACAGACAGTTCTACTTCCCTGATGCGGCTGGTCTCCATTTCTCTGGGACCGCGGCAGCTGCATTCTACTGTCTGCATGTAGTACAATAACTGGTGGCAATACCTCATCCAACCCCACGTCAAAAAATCCGAACTATCCCTTTAAGTGACCAATTATTATCAATAACCCCCTTAATATGGCTCTACCATTCATTCTGTCACCTTTTCACTTTTTTCAAATGGCTCATTTTTAATTCAAACTCTTTCATTGCTGTTTGCTGTATAAGTTGGCATTGCTTCTACGTGCTGAAACTGGGACACTACATGCCATGAGAAAGTACCGGCTGGCCATCAACACTGTAAAACAGGTTCAGCTGGTTTAGCAAACTGCTTGAGTACACTGTGTTGCAGTTGCACCGTCTACAACTCAGTTTCTCCTCTGGGACATCTTTGAATTATTTTTCTTTTCAGCTAATGGTGTTTTCTAATGTGAATGTGATCAGTCATGCTGCTGCCTGACTTGTCACATTCATATTAGAAAACACACCAATTTCCCACTCGTGACACCCATTATGGGTAACTGGGTCATGAGTGCATTCCTTAACCCAATGGTTCTCAAATTGGGGTCAGGGGACCACCACAGGTCCTTGAGGGGATTCCAGGGGGACATAATGACAGAATGTATTACGATTTTGGTCATGGGTTTCATACACTTTCTGTAATAAAAAATCTAAAAAGCTCAAATCTTATCAGATGGGTCCTCTGGGACAAAATCTTATCAAAGGGGGGCCCGTCATCTAATTTGTGTCAGGTTAGCGGGTCTTTGGCTGGAAAAAGTTTTGCCTTTGCCTTAACCCTTCTTACAAGATGTTCAGAGAAGATTTGGTTTCAGTCTGTCATGTTCATCAGAATGTCATTGGAATTCATTGGATGTTGTGGAATACTTCAAAAAAGATTCCTTAGATTCACTGTTCTTGATTAGAGATCAGAAAATGTGAACTATATTTTAAAAAATCCCTTTGACCTTTTTTCCTCAAGTGTTGTTTCCTTCTTTGTCATACTTTCATTCTAGAGTTAAAATATTTTGTTGTATCTATATTGCTCTGGATACGAGTGCCAACTAAATACCTGAAATATAAATTCAACACAAAACAACTAGCCAATATCATATAAGCTTCATCAACATAAAAAGTCATTAGACAATAAGGTATCAATTAAGTAAATGTTTTAATTAAAAATCAATCATAATGAAAAAACTGTCTTGTGATATTGCAGTTGAACACAGATGCTTGTAAAATACACTATACAATCAATTCACAATATATATCAGTCTGTACTGTACACATATTTCCTTCCATCATAGTTCTTCCAGAGTATGAATATCCTAACAGGTTAGATTTACTTAATATACAGAAAAGGTTAGGTTTGATACAAGCTTAATATAGAATGGCTTTCATTCAGTCCAGTCATCGTCTCATGTCGTAAGATTTTTTCAGTGCAGGTAGACACTACACCTTTGTACTGTCTTTCTTCTTCCTTAAGAAAACACTCTCTTGCCTCAGCCATTGTATTCTGAATGACTCAGAATTTGTTGTTTTAAAAGGCTCCTCTCCCTTTGTGGTTCACCTTCAACAAATGTGAGACATGATCCCACAAACTTATGGCTCTCTCTGAAACTCACAATGGAGGAAGATTACCTCAGAAATAATCAAATAATTTACAGTCTTTCTCAGGAGGAATTCAGCTCTCAGACGTAGGCTCTGCTGGTGGCCGTGGACCGGGCCTGGGAGTACTTGACTGGGTAGTTTTCATCTTTGGGCGGGCAGGAGCTGCAGAGAAGGCCTCCACCCAGGAGGAGAAGACCTGCGGTGCCCCAGCCGATGTACAGCGCAGCCCCCAGCTCCCTCCTCTGGGCGTTGGTCATGAGGGGGTTGTAGAAGTCCCTGATGATGGTGTTGGCTGACCAGCACACGGGGATGAGGATGAGGACACCAGCGATGATGAAGATGATCCCGGAAGCGATGGCCACCTTGGCTTTGGATATCTCGTCCTCCACAAAGTTAGTGCACTTTCCGCCCGCGATGCCCACGATGACCCCAAAGGCGGCGGCGATGATGGCGATAACCACCAGCGCTCTGGCGGCCTGCAAGTCCGGCCCAAGAGCCAGAAGGGAGTCGTAGATCTTGCACTGCATCTGGCCTGTGCTCTGGGTCACACAGTTCATCCACAAGCCTTCCCAGATCACCTGCGCCGTCACAATGTTGGCGCCGATGAAGGCCGTGACTTTCCACATGGGCAGAGCGCACACGATGATGGTCCCCAGGAAGCCGATGATGGCCAAGGCAAAGCCCAGCATCTGTCGTCCCATTGACACCATGGCGGAGTCTTGTTATGGTCACTTCTCTCGTATTGAAGCAGAAAGGAAGTGGAGTGTTTCAGCAGCAAGTCAGTTCAGCTCAGTGGTAAAGCTGGTTAATGACTTTGGTCACAGTGTCTTCTGTTATAAGGATGCAGTGTTTGAAGGGTGGAGCCAAAGTCCTCCCCTGACCTGAAACCATTGCATAGGGTACTTTTCCTGCCCAACCGGATTCTTCACATTATTAGTATGCGCGGATGCAGAATAGTTTCGATGAGATGAGCATCAGTCTCAACGGCTCTGCGTAAAGAGGCAGTAAGTGCTTCATTCAAACAATGCTCGCCGTTTGATTGGTCAGGGGAGGTCTGACCACTGGTTTCAGGGTCAAAACAAAAGGAGGCTGGGTGTGAGTCATCACCGGATGTCAGAAGTTACCAGAAAGTTGCTTCCTTCAATTGCTCCTAGTTTCATGCTTTTAGTCATTTCCTTTTGTGTCATCGCTACTTATATATTTGCCAAAGCTTTCTACTAATCTATCAATGATTTAATCAGAAGAGAAGCATTCATTTTGATCAATATCAAAGTTAATTAGAGTATTACAAACACTATAGTAAGCTTTTTTCATTTTCACAAGGGATGTCACCTCTCCTCTTGCACTTGAGAGACTTTAGTGGAGTCATATGTTCTGCTCAGTTGACAGGGAAATGACACACGGATCGATATGAAAGTATTATTGATTTAGAGATAGATCTAATTTGATTGTAATTGTATTCGTTTAGAATACAGTTACTGACTTACTGAATTTACAAAAGGATAAATGTAAATGGGCCTTTTTCTTTTATCTCTCCCTCATTCTCTCTCTCTCTCTCTCTCTCTCTCCCTCATTCTCTCTCTCTCTCTCTCTCTCTCTCTCTCTCACACACACACACACACACACACAGAATCCCTACATAAATTTAATTTCATCTGAGAGGTCACAGCTCAGTTCCCTTCATGTAATTTTTCATTGTATGCTTTTGTATGAAAAGTGACCAATATGATACGGTAATTGACTCCACAAGCACATACAGGTAATACAAATATTTTATTGAAACAGTTTTGAATTGTTGCAATAGAAAATGAGCTATTTACAGACAACATACTCAACACACATTAACACTATGTACAAAATGTTCTGTTCTGTATACTGAGGAAAGAAAAATATCAAGACCGATATCCTCATGAAAAACGGTACAACTACACATTACCATGTTGACAATATTCCTCTCAAGACAAGAGCAGATTCTTACTTCTGAGCACAAAGCAAGAAGAAGAGCACAATATTATCAGATTCACAATAATTAATTAAAGGTCACATTGATTGTCATGAGTGGATTTTCACATCCTAACAAGGGAGTGGAATACATACCAACAGAAACAAATAAAATGCATTTTTTTGTGCAATTTTTACTTTACAGTGGCAAAACAATGCAAAACAACTTCCTGAAGAGATCAGGGCAGAAATCGGAGTCTTAATCTATGGAGGGTCTCACTCAGTTTGTCTAAAGGTACTGTCTGGCAGAGTACGTGGTTGGTGCTGCGTATGGCTTGCTGGGCATGTATGACCCTGTTCCTGTGTAGCTAGGCGGGGGAGCATACACAGGGCCGTAGGTTGCTGGCCCTACATATGGGTAGACGGGTGGTGGTCCATAGCCTGGGTATCCACGCATGGGTCTCTCAGGCGGGCAGGACGTGGTTAGGATGATCCCACCAACCAGAAGAAGCCCGGCGGCCGCCCAGCCAATGTAGATGGAGGCTCCGATCTCCCTCTTCGCTGTCTCAATGGTCAAGGGGTTCTGGAAGTCTGTGACGGTGATGGCCGACGACCAGCACACGGGGATGAGGATCAGGACAGCGGAGAAAATGAGGAGACAGCCGCCCACGATCACCACATTGGCCTTGGACGCGTCCTTATCCAGGCAACTGGTGCACTTGGCTCCGATGAAGCTGATCAAGAAGCCGATTATGCCGAAGACGATGGAGATGATGACCAGGGCGCGGGAGGCCTGCAGGTCCCTGGTCAGCTTCATCACAGAGTCATTCAGCTTGCACTGCATCTGGCCCGTGCTCTGCATCACACAGTTCATCCACAGGCCGTCCCACACGACCTGCCCTGTCACGATGTTGGCTCCGATGTAGGAGGTCACTCTCCACAGGGGGACCCCACAACTCACCCCCACCAATGCCAAGCCTATGAAGCTGATGACCTGACCTGCCGTTTCCTTGCCTATCCTCCCCATGGCAAAGAGGTTATGAGTCTCTGCGGCAGGAGAGAGATGTCTCGCAGCTTACAGCTCAGGTTCTCCGGAGCTCTGTGCTATTCCAAAATGACACAGCTTTCTCGACTGGTGTTTGTCAAAGAATGTGCAGGAGGAGGGGTGTCACCAGGTGAGTCCTTCTGGCCAAACAAGATTCCTCCCTCCGTCACACTGTAGATACTCAGACACAGAAGTTGAGGCGTGGCACACGCATGCATGATTAAACAATGCATTGCTTTTGTCCTCTTAACGATCTTTTGGGGGTGTTATCTCTCCACTTCCCGGTGGCTTCAAAGATCCTGAAACCATCCAGCACTGACTGTGAATGATGATGATGACCGCCTGACCAAGACACCACAAATTGTTGTATTCACAAATAGATTGTTTGCTGGAGCGATTTTAATTTAAAATGGTGGTGTTGTGCCCGATTTCGGAGGAAAGTTTAAAAGTTAATTGTAAACCATGTCTTTATTCTTTCTGCAAAATATTTTCTTTTTTCTGCTGCTAACACTAATCCTAAAATGATGTATTCATATTTGGGCTAAAATTTGATGTACTTTGTCTGATTATTATGCACCATTGGTATAAGCTATACTATCTATAATTCAAATTAAACAAGGGCAGCTGTATTAGAGAGACTGGCTTTTAATAAACACAAAACGTAACACAGAAGCTCAAAATCATGACGCCACAAACAAGTTAGACATGACACTTTGGCTTATGAGAAAAAGAGATCTTTACCATGATTAGAATTGTTTTTTTGTCTTTATTTAGATAGGACAGTATGCAGACAGTAAAAGTGGGGAGAGAGAGGGGATGACACGCAGTAAAGGACCTCGGGTCGGATTCGAACCCACGTCAGCCGCGCAAAGGACCAAGCCTCCATCGTACGTGTGCTACCAGGTGAGCCACCAGGATGCACAGATTAGAATTGTCATTACCACTATATTAAGAAATACTGTAAGGTGGAACATATCTGTTGGAAGACAAATACAGTAGGCTAACTTCTAAATAAATGGTTTATAAAAAAGATAGATGTTTTACAGCAAATACAGCATACAGTAAAATGTGGCACTTTATGATCAGCAACATCACAAATAGGACATGTCGTAAGTGTTCCTGGTAGTCCTGATTTACTGCAACATGGACTCCGCCTGTTGCTCTTGTCCCAGAATGTGCATGTCTTGGTTTTTGGTGGGAGGTGAACAGCAACAGACAGCACAACTTATCAGCGCTCCTGCCAAGATCAGGACACAACATGGGGCACAGCCGAGATAGAGTGCAGCACCCCAAGTGGCGATGTTTTGGTCATCTTTGTCCAAATGGATAGCGATGGCTGTGATGGAGAGAGCAATGAAGCACAGGAAACCAGCCACAAGAAATGCAGCAGCCACTGCCACGTTGATTTTCTTGGCAAAGTTGACACACTTGCACCTGACAAAGCCCAGGATGATGCCGATAAACGCCACACAGATGGAAATGATGACCAAGGCTCGGGCTGCTTGTAGATCTGGAGATATCTCAGTGAGAGAAACAAGCTGTTTACACTCCATCTTTCCACTTTGTTCCGTCACACATCTTGCCCACATGCCCTCAAAAATAATCTGTTTCTTTGCTATACTGAAGTGCACTTTCCACATCGGGAGCAAGCAAATGAAAATTATTCCAAGAAAGCTGATGACAGCGAGGACAAAACCCAGGACAGGCACCACTTTTCCCCAATATGCCATTTTAAAGCTTTGCTGGTTGAAAAAGAAAAGTCAAAGTTGTCAGTTGTCGAGTTTTGGTTGGATTGGTCCAGCTCGAGTCAGTGTAGGAATAGTTTGATCATATCACTGTAAGATATATTGAATACTGAAGTCAACACCCACATCCTGTAAAATGTGCTTTCCAGTGTGACCAGATTCCATCAAGATGCTATAATAAATGGATCGCTGTGTAAACATGTGAAAACGCCAACGGCTCCATCACACTGTTTTGTTTGCTATCCCATGGTGACAATTTTGGAGGAAAGATAAAAGTTAATTGTGACCGTGTTTTTATTCTTTCTGCAAAATATTTTATTTTTTCTGTTCCTAACACTAATCCTAAAATGACATTCTATTTGGGCTAAATGTAGGCTACTTAGACAGTCAGTCTGATTATTATTGTACCATTGCTATAAGCTATACTATCTATAAGTCAGTCAAACTAAACAAGGGACATGTTTTAGAGACTTTTAATTATAGATGCACAGATACTGATATTGGATATGGTGACAATGGGCCAATCTGGTATCGAATACCATTATTTTAATAAATAACAACTCAGTATATTTATATCTATATATTATTTGTTACATTTTGTTTGACAAAGTTAGGAAAGCAATGTTTAAGTCTTATAGCCTGATGTTGCCATGGCTTACACAATAAAGAACGATTAGTTGGGTCATTGCGTGTGATTCCGGGACCGCGGAGAGGGGAGGTTTGTTTCTCACTGGACTCATCTATGAACGTAAAAAGCGCCTTTTTCACAAAAATGTGGGCAGCTTTTTTGAGAGCCCTAAATCCAAAATGGCTACCCTCGCTTATGTTGCAAATTAACTTTTCAATGGTTTGGCCTACAATGCTGCAAAGTACATAATTTCTGGGACTTTTTGGGCCGAGGGATTCATAATTGATAATTTGTGGTTCATGAGAAACAAACATTGGCTCGCTATGGTCAGTAATTTCTCAGGTCAGAAATTTCTGAATGAATTCACAATGTAGTTGAGGTGTTTATTAGAAAACACTGGCATACATTTGTACATCAATATCCACTTTATGGCAGTACAAGGTATTTAACAAAGTAACAACGTTGTAGAGTGCCTTTCACTCTGGAATGTACAGTATATTATGCAAGACTGTTAAGAGCAAGTTGTTAGAGCTCTTCAACCTAGACCCAGTTATAGAGAAACCACGAGACCTCATTAGCTTTGTGGACATGTGGCTGATCTGGAGGCTAGCCATGCCTACGCCCGATGACCACGAGGCTAGGAAGCGGGACAGCTCAGAATACTGCTGGAATGACTACCTTGATAAAATATGCATATCCTCTTCTTCCGCCACACTAATGCATGCTTCCTCATTCCCTTCAGCATCATGGATGATGAGCATGATCGTCGAGCTGCAATACATCCACACAACGCAAATGTTTTCCCCAAGCCTGAAGACGAGTTCCCACGAGCTGCTGGGTTCATCATGGTCAACTCAGGAAACAAGGTCAGACTGCAGAAGTTTCTGATGTCATGTTGTGTGTGGATATGATGTCCCTATCGATGGCAAAATGCCTGCTTAGAAAGCTATGACAGACTTGGACCATGGTGCATATGTCGGGCGTAATGGCTGTTTTTAAATGGCTGCAAATGAGCCATAAACAACTTCAAGGTAAAGGTCATTCACAGTTCCTGTTTCCTATCAGCACAACCATCACGACTTATTTAAGCAGCTCATCAGAGAGCAGTGAAACTCATAAATGGCTATTGAAGTATGACCGAACGAGCCAACGCATATCCAATACATTTCTGAATACCTTCCTCTGTGATAGGCAATTCATTTAATCACTTCTGATTGTGATAGGATCTGTTAATGAAAATGCAAACATTTGGGGCGCCCCAGTGGCCCACCTGGTAGAGCGCATGCTCCACCACAAAGGCTTAGTGCTTCCCATGCCTGCGGTCCGGATTCAAATCAGTCCCGTGGCCCTTTGCTGCATGTCATCCCCTCTCTCTCTCCCTACAGTCCCTTTGTTATCCTTTAAAGGAAAAAGGTCAAAAAAATTATCTTGAAAAGAAAATGCAACCATTTACCCTCATCATGTGCTTTGACTTTCAACTGAGAACTGCCTGGTAACAGGCAGCCTCTTATGGTAAAGTTGCCATCTGTCACTACTTCTACATCGCAGTGTCTTAAAGAAAATTAACGTGATCATTCAATAAGATTATGGTTTATTTACAGTAACAGAACAACACTGGAAACACACAGAAATATAA
Source organism: Poromitra crassiceps (assembly GCF_964638095.1). Lineage (NCBI taxonomy): Eukaryota > Metazoa > Chordata > Actinopteri > Beryciformes > Melamphaidae > Poromitra > Poromitra crassiceps. The sequence continues at coordinate 38,476,188 of NC_139642.1, forward strand.
AGGATTGAGATAAAGTGAGTCAAATACAAAGGTGGAATTTGGAAGGCAACAGATGATCTAAATCAATGTTTTGCAAAAAATAAAAACAAAAAACAATAGGCTGCAGTAGGTCGTTTTAAACAAAGACATCAATGGAATGTACACCATAGCAACAGCAGAGAGTAGAACCTGAATGACCCTTGTTTGTGTGTTTGCCTAGTTACAGTATCTAGCTAACCGGCTGATTGGTTGTTTTTTTTGTCAGGCCTGTAATGACTTAATATTGCCTACTGCAGCTTTAAGTGAATGTTATGAGACAAAGCCTTTGTGAGATACATGAAGTATGAACTAAGGATTTCAAGAGCCGGTTTCATGTCATAGAAGCCAAAACTGATTTAATTTAGAATAGAATAGGCATTTAAATTGTATTCCTGTTAAAATGTCCAGTAGAATTGAAAGACATGCTGTATAGGCTCTTAACCACAATCAAAATCTGCCATCATCCAGCTTGTGGCAAGTGCAAATTTCAAGCCATGAGTATATTGTCAAAAAGTAAATATGTCGATATGCCAAAGCAAACGTATCACTTCAATATTAAAGTTCTCTTTGCTTTTGCAATGAGTCCATGAGGGAAGTGCAAAACGTCTTAGACATATTGGATTGGACTGGGCGCAGCGCTTGACCTCACAGGTGTAAATTTGGGTACATAGTGGGGATGGTGGTCTTTTGGGGGGCAATTCCAGCACAGCAGCCCCCCTCCCATCAGCAGCAGTGCAGCGGCCGCCCAGCCGAGGTACAAGGCCGCTCCTAACTCCCGCCTCTGGGCTGAGATCAGCATCGGGTTGTAGAAATTAGTGACGATGTTGTTGGCAGACCAGGAGACTGGAATGAGACAGAGGACCCCCGAGATGATGAAGAAGACTCCGGCAGCGATGCACGCCTTAGCCTTGGATCGCTCCTCCTCGATGCAGTTTGTGCATTTCCCACCAGCGATCGACAAGAACAAACCCATGATTCCCATCAAGATGGAGATGATGATCATGGCGCGGGCGGCCTGCAGGTCCTGGGGCAGAGCCAGCATGGAGTCATACACCTTGCACTGCATCTGTCCCGTACTCTGCACCACGCAGTTCATCCACATGCCTTCCCAGATGGTCTGCGCTGTGACGATGTTGGCCCCGATGAAGGCCGAGACTTTCCACATGGGCAAGGCGCACACCAAGATGACCATGAACCAGCCAATCAAAGCCATCGAGATGCCCATGATCTGAAGCCCCTGAGAAACCATCTTGTCTGCCCTGTTCCTCACACACTCATTAAAATCCACAAGTCCCAGGAAGAAGAAAGATGGGCGGAATGACGTGGGACAGTATTTATAGATTGTACCGTGAGAGGAGGGGACTTCGACATGAGGGTGTGTGATACCACAGTCCTCAGCTCCTATTTGCCAGCATTTGTTTACAGTACACACAAACACGGGCCCAGTCACCTTCAGGTGTGCTGACCTAACAGAAAACCAAAGCTACAAGGTCAGAGACACAAAAAGCTAGTTTCTTGTTCACCAGCCTGTCTTTTATTCTCTGATACATTCACATTTCAGAGTACAAAGTTTGGCTCCATGTCCGTACAAAGTAAAATGAAGAAATTTGGCTTTTTGTAGATGCAGACCTTTTCAAACCTTCCATCAAAGCTAACTCAGTTTTAAATGCTTGTATAGGGAATATCACACTGGTTCAAGACGACGACTGGATATTTTATCATGGACTCAACTTGTATAAATGAATAACAGACATTAGTAAATGGTGAATTGATAGTTAATTAAACTTTAGTTAATAGTTATTTTACTGTTAACAAACAATGACATATAATGAATGTTTACACAGTATTTATTAACAATTTACAAAGTATTATAAACATCAGTTGCAACTTTATAATAGCCATTCAAATAATGTTTATAGATCTGTCCTCTGTCCCCCATGTGTCCTGCTAACAGAAGGGGACAGGGGGGACACAGGGGCAACAAGGAGGACAGACAGGGACAGAGGAGGACCGAAGGGGCAGCGGAAGACACGGGGACAGAGGAGGACACAGGGGACAGATCTATAAACATTATTTGGATGGCTATTATAAAGTTGCAACGGATGTTTATAATACTTGTAAATGGTTAATACTGTGTAAACATAATTAATGATCATGTAATTGTTTGTTAACAGTAAAGTAAGTAATGACTCAAATTTAATTAACTATCAATTTATTTACTTAATGATGGTTATTATGAAGTGTTTTGCTGTATGTTCATGAAACTTGTATTTCTGATTAAAAGATAGGCAAGTTAGCTTTTTTGGGGGGGGGGGGGTGATTTTTGCCTTTATTCGATAGGACAGTATATACAGACAGGAAAGCAGTGCCCCGTGCACTGCAAGGGGCAGTGTTGTACAGGTAATGACTCCAACAGCAGGGACTGTTCAGAACGATGATGAAAAACATCAACCTCATACTCTACAGAAGCAAAATGGGGCTTATGTTTCCATTAAGATACAACTTCTAAGGTTTTTTTGAGTTTATTGGACAAATGTATTAACAACAACAACACTACTGTACTACACTACTGACTTTTATTGCTGTCCTTGGTCTTAAAAAAGAGAAAAAGAAACTATAAGCCAAGAAAGCCTATCTTTTTTATGATTATATGTTGTTAAAGTATTTAGTTACCTGTGCAGTCATTTCATGTTTTGACTGTACAGTACATTTGAAACATTTTTACTCTGTATGTAATAATCAGAGATTTTTTATTTGTTTAGTGATAAATGAAATGTAAGGGTAAGTTACAATACATAATGAGGTTTTATTTTCGATTTTCGATTGTTGGGATGAAAAAAGAGCGAATTTGAAAGAAAAAACTTTATTTGCTTGTCTTATTATTTGCTCAGGGATGTGTGATTCAAGGACAAAGCCCTGCCTCACATCTTTTCTTTTTCTTTTTCTTTTTACCTCGGAGTAAACTGCAACATGTTAGGAAATCTGCAAGCACATATGAAACGCAACAATTCAAGTTTGGGAAAAAATACAATTTTATTTACAGATTTTTTTAACAACTGCCATGCACACACCTAGCAATGAAATGTGTTAACAAAAAAGGCATAAATGAAATGTTTTACAGTGAAAACCAAAACACAGAGAAAGAATTGCAATGTATTACAGTGCAGCATGTATTATTAATCCCACTGATAGAGCGTTATCTCACTCGGTCCATTCACAGCACACCGTTGGTTGTTTGGGTGTGGTGCACATCTCTTTATCTCAGTAGCGATGCACAATCTCCTCAAGTGCTGAAGCTCAACATATAAGCATCAAACCAAAATGTGAAATCAAAACCAGTGTGCAATACAAATCACATTTTATGTGACAGTATGAATCAAATCCGTGGATCATACATCATTTGAGTCAATAGTCTGCACAAGTCTATCTCAGTCTCTCACGCCTTTCCGATCGGCATTCTCCTCCTCAGACGTAGTCTTTTGGTCCAGTGGATCGGGCAGCGGAGTACTTGGCGGAGTAGCTATCCTTGGGAGGGCAGTTGGCACAGAGCAGTCCACCACCCAGGATGAGGAGGCCCGAAGCCCCCCAGCCGATGAACAGGGCAGCACCCAGCTCCCTCTTCTGAGAACCCGCCATCAAGGGGTTGTAGAAGTTCTGTATGACGGTGTTGGCCGTCCAGGACACAGGGATCAGGCACATAACACCGGCGATAATGAAGATGATGCCAGACACCACACCGATCTTGGATTTGGTGGTCTCATCCTCCACACAGTTGGTGCACTTGCCCCCTGCCATGGACAAGAGGATGCCAACGATGCCAATCAGGATGGCGATGATGGTAAGGGCGCGGGCAGCTTGGAGGTCCTTGGCCAGAGCCAGCATGGAGTCGTAAACCTTACACTGCATCTGGCCTGTGCTCTGGACCACGCAGGTCATCCAGATGCCCTCCCAAGTGGTTTGGGCAGTGACGATGCTCTGGCCGATGAAGGCTGTCACCTTCCACTGGGGAAGGGCGCAGACGACGATGGTCCCGATCCAACCGATAATGCACAGGGCAGTGCCCAACATCTGAAACCCGGCAGACACCATGTCTCCTCAAAAGGTTCTTGCACAGTCGTCCAAAAAGGAAATCCGAAAGTTGTGTCTCTGAAAGTCAGTTATGTCAATTGCTTGAGAGATCCCCAAGTGTGAATGTTTAGGGAAGGTTGGAGCAGGTCTTTTATATACGCTACTCTGACGTGACTGCCGCCACCCCCCCTCCCACCCCGGAGCATGTGGCATCATGTCAGTTTTTGTCTCGTCAGTAAGCGTTGCAGGTGGAATAGCCACATTGTGACTCACAGCCGAAAAACAACCATCAGCCACACCCTCTAAAGTCAATATGTCGCTTTTTTTGTCTTGTTTTCTTTTTTGCACATTTTCTTTCCGTTACACTATACGTCATATAGCAACCGCAAACAGATTTGTATCTCCAACATATACACTTTTGAGGAACTATGAAACACAGCCTTCTTTTTAGCTTGATGAGGGTGATGATGATGACGATACATTTTAGTTGATCTAATTAGTTTTGAAAAGGTTTCATTAACCCAAGGACTGTAGAATTCTCTCTACCCATAGAGGAATAAATTAGCCCTTCAGTTGTTGTTAAAACTTGAAACTGGAGTTGGAGTTACAAGGTTTTCACTCAACAGTGATTACTTGCTTGTAAAGTGGCAAATAAGTACTTTTTACTTTGATGTCAGCCCAAGACAACAAAGAAGGTCTTATGATAGTAATTTCATCTGTCATTTGAGATTTGTTTCCAGGCATCTATACTTGCAACTGAACAAAAGCCTTTTATAACAGAACGTAAGGATGTCTTGAGGCTTGGTTTTAGAATGCTTTTTCAAAGTCCTCTTGTCAGAATGTGGCTGCCTTGTGTTGTCTGATCACTTTTAACCCCAGGTCAGGTCTGATCTTTTCAGATGTGGAAGTTTCAGATCTTTTAGACAAAGGTAGAATACATAAACTACTTTTGTCCATGATACCTTCCCAATCATGCCAATGACACTACACAGAATCACTGAAGAAAAATGTAAAACAGTGAATGCCAGAATATGGTTCATGAGTTGTCACACCTTGCATATGGTAAATAGTAAAAATGGTAAATGGCCTGCATTTATATAGCACTTTTATCCAAAGCGCTTTACAGTCAGTACATAGGTACATTCACCCATTCCCACACCGATGGCGGCAGCTTACCACGCAGGGTGCAGGCACACCAACGGGAGCAATTTGTGGTTCAGTGTCTGGCCCAAGGACACTTCAACATGCAGACTGGAGGAGCCGGGAATCGAACCACCGACCTCTTTTATCCAAAGCGATTAGTGGACGACCCGCTCTACCTCCTGAGCTACAGCCGCCCCTATATATTGAAATACTCAATATAAGAAATAAGCAAACATCAGCTATAAACGTGTCTACATTAATCCCATCTTAGGTTGTTAGTATGGAGATTGATGCTCATAGGCTATGCATAACTAAATTTAGACATACTTGTAAGAAAGTTTTATAAGAATGGTAAAAGTCAAATTCGTGGCTTCCGCTAAAACCATACAATATTTCATAATTGTCAACATTAAATTCATCAGAAAATCTTTCTCGAAATTCTAATGAAAAGTGTTGTTCTTAATTGCAAATCACTAACTGATAAACACATTTAATATCAGGCTACAGATACCTGGGTAAACATGCCAACAGCTCCATCAATCATTTCCAATTACGGTACTCATAGCGGAAATACAGATAATCAAGTACACAATGTGCCCTAACTGAATAACCCAATTCACACAATAACAACATGTTGGGCACAGCTATAGAATGCCCACCGAAATACTTGATGAAGAATTTAAACAAGTTGGTCTGTGAGTGACTAATTGTGTTTCTTCTTATGAATCCTATCCAGACACTCACTGAGAATCACTTAAAAGGAGGCAAAATAGGGAAAAGGAGATTGGGTGAGATCTGACCTTGCAGTGATGTGATGTCAGTCCTGGACGGTTGGAGGGCTGCAGCCTTCTCCTGATGTTTGCCCGGGCAGGAATGTGTGCGCTGTGCTGTCCAGGGGTCTGGCTCGCTCTCTGGACAGGTTTCCACAGCAGCAAGGAGGCATCAGGAAGACGTGGGGCAAACGGCAAACAACACGTAAAGTGATGCCAGTTGTCGGACTGTTGCAAAAGAAAAAAAGGAAATAATGAAAGAGGGGAAAGAGAGGTAGAAAGAGAAACAGATTGTTTGAGAAATGAATGGAGGCAGTGTTTGAGAGCCAAAAGTGCCCTTAGGACTATAATGCCTCTATTTTACCCAAGGTAGGATCATTGATGCTGCTCTGGCCTGGCTTTGGAGATTGGGTTCCACACACAGGTAGGTTCCGCACACAGGGAGGGAGGAATGTCCACAATTAAGACTCTGAGGAGAGATGGTTTCAGGGAATATTGGCTTTTGGCTGAGATTAGACCTGGTGTGGAGGCTCTGATAGCTGATAGGCCTCAGTGGGGCCACTTGCAGGAGCAAAGATCTTAAAATCACATACATAGGCTATAGACAAGGTACTGAAACACACGTCAGCAGTGCTACTTCAGTGGAAAACCCCCACAAATCACTGTATCACAATATGTCCTCAACGCTCCATATCATTCGACCAATCTGATCGTATAGGCTACATACAGCAGTGGTTCTCAACGTCCCTGGAAGCCTTGTGTCCCCAGCAAACTGACACATTGTTAAACTTCACCATTATATAATTTACATCAAGTTAACACTATTAGATCATTTTGATAGTTAAATACTTTTGATCATAGTTTCTCTGATATATCTCTACCCTGAATACAGATATGGAGTTCTGGACAAAATCACATCTGACATTAAAAATATTTGGGTCCAATTGAGACAAAATCTCATGAAACGGGGGTCTGTAGTGGATTAAATTAGGGGTCCATGATACGAAAAATGCAGAGAATTACTGGGCTTTTGACCTATCGAGAGAGTGAATGGCAAAGTCAAAGTGTTATGCTACTGAATTAGCATTCTCAGTGTTAGAAAGCTGTAATGAAGGGCTCAAGCCTCCTCACTGTGGCAAGTCTGTCACAGAATACTTGACAGCCATGAGAAAAAGCTCGAGGGAGCCAAAATGACAAGTGTCAGCATGTGAATGCCAGACAGGCCTGGGCTTCACACTAACGACTCCTATAGACCTGGCTTTGGCTCTCAATCAAGTGTCCAACCCACCAGTTACAAACTGGCTGGGTCACTTTATGTCAAGAGAAAAGGGATGGGTATTATATCAGCCTGGTAAATGGGAAGTGCAAACAGCAGGGTTCAGGTGTTTTGATGCTCCTTACCTTACATCTGTTAGGGAGATGTTTGTATTCACAGTGCCTTACCATTCATACCATTGTTACCATTCATTTTAGTATGTGATGCCCCCAGTGGCAATTAAACCCCTAAAATGTCATAGTGTTAGTAGTCTACCTGTACCTATTGAACTATACAGTACAGGACCTTACAAAAGTGTAAATAGTATAATTTGAACTTATGTCCATGGTTCCATCAATTTCATTTCAAATTAGTTTTTAAGAAGAAGAAGTCTATAATCTGTAAAATTATGAATGTTTGTCTGATTCCTGACATTTGCTTCTTGTAGGTAACACTTAACAGCGTGCATTTATTCTAGCTACTTGCTACAGATTTTCCCATTCCAAGTTCAAAATGGCGCCCTGGGAATCTGGACCATATTCAACGTTAATTATTTGTGATATAACTGGAAATGTCCTTAGTTTCAGTGTTTGGATCACCGTTGATCAATGAATGAAACTCTGAAATTATTAAATGAAATGAAAGTTGAGTAGTTTCATGTAAGCGTGGGCAGTGTGTGTGTGTGTGTGTGTGTGTGTGTGTGTGTGTGTGTTGTGGGTGTGGAGGTGGTTTCCACCCTGTTTGGTGGTCCTCCGGTTTGTGGAAAACAAGGTTGAGATGTTGTATAAGGCCTATTGAGATTATTGTGTAACCAGAATTGCTCAACCAGTTTGTCGTCAATATGTTTTTGGGAAAATATGGTCGTTCATCAAATTGATGTTCCATAAGATTGGGAAATAACACTGAAGGCCAAAAATTATGTTTGGAGGATCATCTCCGGAGACTCCGATCATCTCAGAGACTGTGTCTCTGAGCATTGAGCAATATTCTGTTGAATGGTTTTGTCCTGAAGCAGTAGAGCCAGGTCACGATGACACGATGAGCTAAGTGACATTCTTGCCAGGAAAATGTGTTTTGACTGACCAAGAGTGTATAAAACAGGGCTTCACTAAGACACTGTTGGGGGCTTTCTCACACATACTTCGCCTTCTGTGAGAGCATCCTTCTGCTCTCACAGAATCTATCATCTGTATTATTCTACTTTTTGAGAATAAACCTCACTTTGGAGAAACGACACTGGACTGACTTCTCATTCGAAGAACATTGCATTTCATACAGATAAACCATAGGGTTTTCATGTTTGTTTTGAGAAGAGGGGGCAGGAGCTCAGGAGTGGAGCTGCCCTGTTACAGTTAGGCCGTGTCAGGAATTTAATACCCGACAGTGTGTGTGTGTGTGTGTGTGTGTGTGTGTGTGTGTGTGTGTGTGTGTGTGTGTGTGTGTGTGTGGTGTGTGGGTGTGTGGGTGTGTGGGTAGGTGGGTTGTGTCTATATTTGGTGAGTGATGTCATTATCCTGAGCCCTGAGGCCATTGTGGAGGGACACGGTCACAGTTTCAGTGGGTAGTTTAAGCATGCCTGTTGTTGCAGGATTCTCAGTGAGTCATGCATGTTCAGGCATGACACAACATCACATCACATGACACAAATATGAACATGAACCCGACATCCTCTGTAGTTCTCAGAAAGAGGTAGCACTTTACATTACAGCTCAGTAACAACATAATAATAGTGTGATAATTAAGACATAATAATTACGTAATACCAGGTAATAGCTTGGTATTAACATGGGTATATGTGGGTAATTAGAGTGAAATGTATGTAATAGGCTAACATGGCCAGAAACAAATGGTAATAATAATGGGGAAATTTGATTTCATGGTAATTAAACCAAGAGACGTCTAGAGACATAGGAATTATCTGGAAACCCTTCCCAGCTAGCAATCTGCCGCCCCCGATAGCGGACCGCCAGTGTTAACCAAGCTATTACCTGCTAATTACATAGTATTATTATTACTTCTTTATTATCACACAATTAACACGGTGTTACCAAGTGTTTTTAGATAATAGAGATTTTTAGAGAGAATATGGAATCTAAGGTAGACAATATTTCACACTGTGTCTCCCTTTTAATCTATTATCCTAAATTCTGTTCTCAGGACTCTGACACTCCCTACTATTATTTTTTTCTCATGTTGTGTGTGATCTAGGACTTTAGCTATGTAGCACTCACTGGAAGTTGCTCTGGTCAGTCAAATGTGTAAAATGTAACGTAAATATATTGATATAATCTATGCAAATATAATTCGCACTAGCTCGTTTGTAGTTCAAGACATATGTCATCTTGGTTGTGAAATAGTCAGGGAGTGATGGAGACGGAAAGACGGTTTGTACTTTTGCCTGAGGGAACTTTCAGTTACTCATTTGTGTGAACTGTTGGCTAAGGGAGTTTTTCTGGCTTCTAGCCAAAAAAACAGGTGAATTTATTTGTATAATAGTTTCTTAATTGGATAGCTTTTGAATATCTGCTGCTTTTATCATCCATGCTTAAGACAATGAGGAGATAGGTGTTGAACATTTGTCCTTTTTTCAGACGTTTTTGTCCTTTTTTTTTTAGCTTGAAGTATTTTGAAAATAATCTCTCTCTCTCTCTCTCTCTCTCTCTGTCTGAGCATCTCTTTCTCTCTCTCACTCTCTCTCTCTCTCCCACAGATCTTGAGTCTCGGCTCGTTAGTTATTAATGGCGGCTGTGTGTGGACATGCCCAGTAGTGACGACAGCCAAGGTACCTGCAGCTCATGGAAACTGGTCAGACTGGCTCCCCCTCCCACGACAGGTGGATGTGTAGGAAGGCACTCTGCAAGTGGCTACATGCCTCTATGCAGGGAAACCTTTCATCACACACCTGCACCCAGGGGTTAAATTGGGATGAGTGTGTGTGTGTGTGTGTGTGTGTGTGTGTGTGTGTGTGTGTGTGTGTGTGTGTGTGTGTGTGTGTGTGTGTGTGTGTGTGTGTGTGTGTGTGTGTGTGTGTGTGGGGGGGGGGGGGGGGCTGGGGGTGCATCCAAAGTAATATGTATACATGTTAGCTTGCCTTTACTCCAACTCCCCCTACCAGACCATTTTTTTCTTTTTTAGGGAGGACATGGGATCTTTTGGGTATGTCGTCTGAAATCTGGGAACCTGAAGATTAATTTGAGATGCAGCTCAGCACATGTGTGTCAAGTTTGTCTAGTCATAAATCTGTAATAAACATGTTTTGGTTAGGCATCTATTCAAATGTTGAAAGTTTAGAGTGTATAAGGGCTTAGAACATTAGGATTGAAGATATGATGGCCAAGCCATTCCCCTGGCTCAAATGCTCTTTTCACAGCAGCCATTTTGATGTCTCAAAGCAGGGCAAACGGGTGTAACCATAATAACATTAATGATCGTTCCATTCTATGTAGGTGTTCCAGTGCCGGGGTCCTCATTAATGTTACTGGTTACACCTGGATCATTCTATGTAGGTGTTCCAGTGCCGGGGTCCTCATTAATGTTACTGGTTACACCTGGATTTACACTAAATGGCTGCTGTGAAAATGGCCTATTATGTCTCATAAGTTGTTGCAGCAATTTGGGGCTTGATATCATTAAGTTACACAGATTTGGTGCAAGATTTAACCATTTTGACCACTTGAGAATTGATTTAAAAGAATTGTCAGAATCCCTCCACATTAAGACACCAAGTTTAGAAAAATGGTCTCACTACAATGAAATGGCTACTATAGACTAATGTTATCATTTTATACCAAAGTGAAAGCAATTGCAATGGAGCAGACATTTCGGTCAAATTATCATCTTCGGTGCATACATGTCAAAATGTTTGCAGCAGTGACTTTTTACACTGGACCTTGAACTTTGTGACCACACAGTGTTGCCGAAGAACAAACAGCCTGTATATTCAGCCAAGGATTCAAAATAAGAGCACCTCTGGAGAGACACTTTCCTACCAATCCACCAAATGCTACAAGCTTCCATAGGAGGCATGAACCAATCACATCTGCTGTTGTGATTCAAATTGTATCCCCGACTTGGCTGTGTTCCAACACAACATTTCTTTCTCAGGAGAGAAGAGCTTCCCAGGAAACAGTGGTAGCACGCACCTCCCTAATGCAGTCCTCAACTGGTACAGGGCGGCTGCCAACTGTGGCAAATGATTTCCATGTAAAAACAGGAAAAACAAAAAACAAAATCCTGATTAATATTTGAGGAACTCATACCTGGGCGGACAGAGATAGAAGTATATCTGGGCAGTAGCAGTGAGGCATCCGAAATGGGAGTTTATCAGTGACCGTATCCTCAGCACAGTTAGCCCAATGGAATGTGTTTTCCCCTTCTGTATCATACACAATAATTCATTCAGAAATACAGAAATACACATAATACTTTTTTCTTCTCTTTGCAAAACACCAGCGATATCTCTTTTATAGCTCAGATCATTTACTAAATTAATACAATCATGATCCCAATGTAATTTAAGGTGTTACATGCAAGACCAGACAAAAGGAAACACAACAAACACAGGATGCAATACTGGCTCCCCCTGGCTGCAAGAAAATCTACATCTAGAATACACACAAATAGAGCAGATACAGAGAGAGGCCTGACATCTTCTCTTATACTGAGCCAATAATGCCAGAAGAAACATATTTTGAGTCGGATTACCAGACATGTCACACACTCAAATGTGAATAGATGATTTGGAAACTGTACCAATGACATTTTGTAGCAAGTTCATGGTTCAAATGGTGAATGTTCTGTACCAGATGAATGAAGTCCTAGGAGAAACAATGTTTTGATAATTTAGGGAGGAGCTATCTCCTTCTCCTACCAAGACCTGCAAAGATCTTCAATTTGGCACTCAAATGCTCCAGATGCAGAGGTCCCTGTCCCTGAGGTCCCTGGGGGTGAGATAGCAGTGATTATCCTGACTGTTGACCCCAGCTGGCCTCTGTTAATGAGAGGAACGCCTACCACAGAGCCACCTGTCCTGTTGTGTAAAGGACAAACAGAGGGATCCTTTGATTCTTTTAGCATTCAACATGATAAAAGAGTGATGCTGCCTGACACTGAGGAAGACTGTATAGTTGAGATATGTTCATTGTGAATGCTGAATACAGACACAGCTCATTCTTTTTAATTTGGTTTTTGAGCCTTTTTCACTTCACTTTGCCTTTCTTTTCCCCTTTTTCCCCTTCTCCAAGACCGATTTAACCAACATTTTTAGAACAAAAGCTAACCACCGTAGCAGACACAGGTAAAGAGAGCGCATACCTCACAAGATGGCGGCGCTCCCATCCACAGTGTGCCATGCCTTCGCATTCTCAATCGGCCATTGGCATTGGTGGATTTTATCTTATCGGCCGATGAGCCGTTTGTACTAGTCAACAATGCAAAATTCGGCCATTTCCAAGATTGAACCAATATATCTGTGCATCACTAGTTAGAACAGTGGTAGAATCAAACTTTTTTGTAAAGATTATTTATTACAAAGTTAAAACAGCGACAGGGAAGATTGGGAGGTGAGGATGCAACCAAGGTCCCAGGCCAGACTCTAACGTAGAGACGTTACGTTGACACGGTATGCGCCTGCTAACACTGATCCACCAGCATGCACCACATATCATTACTTTAATACACTTATAAATTAAGATGCATTGGGCCTGTGTTGGCACTTATTAAAGCCTATAGGTAAAGGCTCATGCATTTTTGTCAAGTTGGCTTGTCTGTCAAGAAATCTCATGAAGAAATGTTTCAGTCTAAAACTAGGCTGACTCTGGGCCTCTGGCTGCTGAAGTGCCCAAATAATGATCACATGCAAAGGGGATATTTACTGGAGGGAGTAGCTGCCCAGATGACAGATGATACCATCACATCCCTACTATGTGTTTATCATTTGACTTTTGCCATTCCCATATAGGGAATTTAAAAAGTTTATACTTATGCCAGTTCATAGACTACCAGTCAAATATCCTTAATGTATTTTGTTTAAAAACCAGCTTTGAAATAAACCTCTCCAGACATGGCCAGTGACGGTGAGGCCTCTCCTGAACTAAAACCTGTATTTTTTTCTCCCAGGAGGGATTATGTAGCTGACTAATGCAGAATACAAGGCCTGTCATTGTTTGCCTTTACCTTGCTTGGAAATCTCATTCAGAAGGTGATTCAGCATTTCCCTTCAAGGTTGTCATATGTCACAGATGCACAAGGACTCTTTCTCAAATCTGAAATAGAGATTTAAAAGGTACACTGGTATGCTAATGTCTATAGCAAGTCTTATATTCAAGAAATGACTCCATAAAGACTAATGTGTAGCATTCTGATATCAAATTGATCTAATAAGTGTAAATGTGGCTTTGATGGAAGACATCACTGTCCTACTAAATCTATATTTTAACTCTTTAAGAACTGCTATTCATGCCTTTGCATTAAGAACATGGGCAAAAAATTTGTTTTCAAGCTGACTACTGATTTCCAGGGTTTCCGTATTTGACACCACCGCCAGAACGGACCTGACCAGAAAGTTAGTGAGAAATTCTAAAGGGCCCCAAATCCAAGTATGATTTGAAAGTAAACACGATGCCACCTTAAGCTGACTCCACCTTCAGTCTCCTTAGCCGTATAAAGAAGGTAGAATCTGTTTCTCCCTCTCTCTTTCTCTCTCACTAAAACCCTTACGAGGGACCTTGAGCCAACGAGATCCGATATCGCCTTCATCTCAGGAGGGTTGAGCCTGTGGACACAGAGGGCCTTCTATCCCACTACGCCCAGGAAGACAGGCTTGTTCAGCTCCAGCCCAGCCTGCTCCAGCTCCAACGATGTACTCAGCAGGCTTGGAGATCCTGGGGATGATCCTGGCGGTGGCCGGCTGGCTGGGGGTGATGGTGGCATGTGGCCTGCCAATGTGGCGCGTGGCCGCCTATGTCGGTCAGAATATCGTCATCTCTCAGGTGATCTGGGAGGGCTTGTGGATGAACTGTTCAGTGCAGAGCACGGGCCAGATGCACTGCAAGGTGCATGACTCCATGCTGGGGCTGCCGGTGGACCTGCAGGCAGCCCGTGCCTTGGTCATCGTCTCCATGGTGCTGTGCATCGTTGGTATCGGCCTGTCGGTGGCCGGCGCCAAGTGCACCAACTGCAGCCCAGATGTGAGCAGTAAGCCGCGGATCGTGCTGGCAGCTGGAGTAACCTTCTTGGTGGCTGGGCTGCTGCTGCTGGTGGCCGTGTCCTGGACCGCCAACGCCATCGTCCTGGACTTCTACGACCCACTGCTGGAGGAGACGGGGAAGCGAGAGTTTGGTAATTCACTGTACTTTGGCTGGGCTGCATCCTGCCTGCTCATCCTAGGAGGAGCCCTGCTCTGCTGCTCCTGCCCCCCAAGAGCAGCCGCAGTGCAGAGCCGTGGCGGCTCCGCGCCCCACAGGGTGGACTACTCAGCTGTCAAGACCATGTCAGTCAATGGATACACCAGGAGAGACTATGTATGAACATTTGATGTGGGTTCAGGTGAAGATGCAATAACCAGTGTTAGGAAACTTGTCCTGTCATGGATGTGCAGTAGATGAGCGATGCCGCAGATGTTTGGTGGCCTGGATGTTAATGCAGCATCTATGGTTTGGAAAAAAGTTAGAAATGACTAGTACAGTATGAGCATTTTTCTCTAGTGGTGGGAATCAGTGTTGTTCATATTTTATTTCAAAGATTATTGATTTTTACTTAGACTTGGTGTTTTTTTTGTCTTTTGTATAAAAAAACATCAAGATTGTTACTGTTCTTGAAGAAATTCACAGAATGATGCAATCTGCATACTGAATATTTCTGATTGAAGCCAATTTGATAATATTTTAAATAAAACAATGCAAAAGCCTCCACTTTATTTAATTTTAGTCTTCTTCTTTTACAAGCTTCGTGATTTGAGTCATGACTCATGATGCATGTGTAAAAATGTGTGATTCTGCATTGCCAGAAACTTCTTATCCCCAAAAATGGCTTTACGAAGAACTGGATATTGGCAGGAAATGCCGACTGATGACTCAAATGAGAAATTGTGTCGGAAGTATGGAGAAATGCCTGTACAACACAGTCTGACCAAGTAAGAATCGGACTGCTGCACACACAAATTAGGTTTTTTATTTCAATGCAAATGGGAGCAGAAACAATGTGTGGTTTGTTTCAGAGGAGCGCCGTCTGCTCCCCTCTATTGTATCCTGTCCTCTATCTGTGAGAGTGAAACCGAGTCAGAGATAAAAGCCCCCATCTCCACGGGAAGTAACCCACACTGTAGTCTATAGGTCAACAAAGACCCCATTGATCAGTTGGCTTGTGACTGTTTACCTTCTTCCACCAGGTGAGACCCAGGTGAGAGAAGTCCACATTTTTAGAGGTGTACCGTACGGATCAGCTTTTACTTTTTTTTTTACATTCAAAATGTTTGCAAAAAAGCTCTGCCAACCTGTTAGAACTTGTTAGCAATAGAGCAATATTGAGCAGGTTATAGGGAATTAAACCACCAGTATACTTCTGAGTCCTTTCAAGCAATTTTACAACATATTTTACTAGCATACTTGCACAGTGATGTTAAGATTAGGGGTGTGCCCCCAAAAAATCGATTCATGTAAGAATCGCGATTCTTATCTTCCACAATTCTAAATCGATTATTTTTTATTGTTATTTTTTCATTACTTTAACTTATTTTTCTTGAAGTCACTGAGAGATACTGAGATATTTTTTTATTTCTGCAAGTTTAGCGTGAATAAATGTGTTTGTCTTAAGTTTGTGTGTACTGTGTTTACATTATTGCAATTCGTTTTGTTTTTGTTTTCAAATAAAAAAAACTGCATAATATTATACACTTTATTCTGCTTTCATCCCATATTTTGCTGCAACACCTTTCTTAGCACACAGCACACAGTAGATCCTGAAATCCCCCTATGTACTGAATCGACGATCGATTTTGAATCGGGAATCGTTTTGAATCTAATCGTGAACCCCAGGAATTGGAATTGAATCGTATTATACTCAAAAATTCACACCCCTAGTTAAGATCCATTATTTTATTCATAGCTTAGCATTCTGAGGACAAATGCTAACAGCAAGATGCCGCTATTTCATCAGACATAAAAACACATTGTGAAAGTTTTTTTTTTTTTTTTTTTTTTTTTTTTTTACTTAATAAAGTTGCCTGGACTTGATTAATGGGATTAGCAATCACAAGGAAAGGCTTCTAAATGTCCTGAAGCTCCCCTTTAGGTCAGCACAGGCAGTATTGTGTTACTGGGCCCACCTGCCTGTGCAGTCATGTGTTCTCTGGACAACAGGCCACTGAGCAATGAACACAAACCACAGGATATATTGAGAGCACCGACTCCCACTTTATGGGAGGACATGATATTTCACAACACATTCCTGACAGATTACATCTGCATCACATCAGCTGACCTGAAGCACATCACTTCCTCAGAGAGAAATTAAATCTTGGAGCTTTTTTTTTTGTTTTGTCCTCACAGTTGAGTTCCGTGGTGACTATAAATTAAACCATTTTAGAAAATGATTATCTGTGTTGTTGAGGTACCCCCATACATTTGCATTAAGTGCCATAAGGCTGAATGGCCACACCACTGTGCCATGGGCTTCAAGGTATGTGTGCTTGTGAGTCTGGACATGGATGTAGACTGCAACTTGACTTATTGGCAGAGGCAAACTGCCAGACAGTTATTTCTAGTCTACTCTAGATGTGAGCAGCATGTCCTAACTGAATCAGGAATGGCACAAGTCAGAATCAGCATATTGACCCACAAGTGTTCTGGTCAAACACTGCACGCTTCATTCTGAACTCAATGAATTCCACACTGCAATAGCGGAAGAGGATCCTGGTCACCTATGTAGAAACTGCTGGTGGTCCTGAATTTACGAGGGACTTCTCATGTGGCACGTGTAAACCCTGATGCTGTGACCTACAGAACAAGGACACTGATAAGATCCCCCACCCCCAAACACACACACACACACACACACACACACACACACACACACACACACCCCCAAACACACACACACACACACACACACACACACACACACACACACACACACACGCACCAATGACCCACTACTAGTCTCTTTGTTTGTTCCTTGCTATCACTATAATAAACCTGTCTATGCCCTCACAGTAATAGAAGATAAGTATTTCCCCCCAGGTCTTTTTCAACTTCAGTCCTTTGTGCAATGATCAAGACATTAAGTGAGACTTACATCACTTCACTTCCTGGAGAATGAATCAGTAGCATAAAATCTCATCAGTGCTTTTCATCAAAACATGTCATGCTTGTGTGATTGTGAGAAACGTAATCTAATTTCAGAAGACAACATTGTGAAAATAAGAGACAGGTGTTGATAGTGTCCGCAACTGAAATTGCCGTAAATAAAAAGCTAAGCAGTCAGGTTTGGGAAGAGGCCATTGTTGTTTGCACTGCAGCTCAGGCATGTGGCCTCAGTTAGTAGCTTTCACAGGGTTATCAGTGAGACAGAGTGGGTAGCTTTCACAGGGTTATCAGTAACTAAACAGACTGTCCAGACTGCTAAAAATAGCCTACTTATTTCCATATTACCATATTACATACCAAATGTACCCAATTCAAATAACAAGATTCTCATCGACAACTATAGTTTTTAAGGGCCGCTAAGAGTTAAATCAATTTACATAATGAACATTATGGCAAAGATAATTATTTCCAATGAAAGCCAAAGGTTTAAGCTCTCAAATGGTATTTCATGTTTCTATCTGCTACAAACGTTGAGAAGTAAAGGTTTTCATCCTCAAAATAATTCCTAATCGCACAGATCGTCACTGTCTGAAGTGCAGCTGGAAAACTGAGGGGGGGGGGGGGGGGGGGGGGGGTGTTGTGGGGGGTAAAGTTTTGACCTTACGTGTGACAGACCAAACAATTCTCTGCAAAAAGGGAGGGAAAGTAAAATTGTTTTCGACCCCTACAGTAGGTCAAGGGAAATTAAGAAGATAAAAATAACAAGCTTTTATGTGACTCAGTTTTCACAAATAGGCCTATTTGGACAAATTATTCCTTATTAGTACTTTTTATCAGTATGTTTATTGATTTTCCTTTTTAACAGAAGGAGTATAAGTCAATGTAGCTATCCTAAGCAAAACATCAGCATAAGACTAGCAGCAATAACCGCACAAAAAGAAGAAGATCATGGGGGGGGATAAGAGGGCCCTGCTGAAAGAGTCCAACCTAGATGAGTCTATATTAATCTAGATCTAGATGTATTGAAGACACTGATATAAGACTGATATCACATTTATTTAAAAAAAAAGGCAGAAGTAGAAAAAAGTAAAGGGGAATATACGCAACATTAAGATGCAGTCTTAATAACACATACTATGAAGTTTTCAAACATTTTTGTCAGAATTGAACTCATTTCTTGGAGAGACTATTCTGGATGATGAGTGGGATGATGTATGGTCGAGCTCTTCGGGTTGTTTATCCACCAACAAAGCCAGGGAAATGCAATTCAGGATTATACACAGGCTTCAAATCACTCCAGTAAAACGTAACAAGTTTAACCCTTCTCTCTCTAAATTCTGTAATAAATGTAAGGTTGCTGAAGGTTCATATTTCCACTGTATTTTTGTTTGCCCTGCTGTTCGTGACTTCTGGGTCAAAGTGTGTAGAGAAGTTGATATTATATTCGGGAAAAAAATTGCACTTGGCCCTGTCTCCTGCATTCTGGGACTACATACAGCAGCATTGGGCCTTGTTTCCTCTTCATTGAAGCTGCTCAAAGTACTTTTATATAGTGCAAGAAGATGTGTTCTCCTTCAGTGGATCTCAGACTCAGCCCCAACAGTTTCGCAATGGATTCGGAGTATTATGGAACTTCTCCCTCTGGAAGCTATCGGCTTTTGGCTTAAGGATAGGCCTTTCAAATTCTTCCAAATCTGGATCCCCTTTCTGGACTACATTGGAGAGGATAGGGCTCGGGCCCTCCGGAGTGGTCTCTGTGGACTGGCTTGGTCTGACGTGTGACGTGTGGTGGGCCTTTGTCCATTTGCTGGGTCTGCATACCCCTGCTGTGTTTTTTGTTTTTTTAACCTTCTGCCTGCTGTGGGTGCTCTGTGAGTTTGTTTTTGTTTGTGTGTTTGGTTTTATGTTTTGTTGTTTTTGTGGAGATTGTATGTGTTGTGTTGTGGGTGGCTGGGGACGGAGGGCATATTATTTGTTATTGCATTCTTTGATGGCTATTTGCCCCTCTGATGGTTAAAAAATGAATAAACATACTTAAAAAAAAAAAAAAAAAAAAAAAAGAATTGAACTCATTTCAAATGAAACAATAAGTCAATCAAAACTTCAATACAAACTGTATAATGGTCAACATTTGAAATCTATCTCAAGAAAGGAGAACAATGAAGAACTGGCAGGAGTTGATGTTGTGCCTTCCACTTGTAATCATTCATCCACACATCTTGAACCTGTCTGTTATCCTTTAACTAGTCAGAGCTGAGTTACAGGCCCTTTATTTGCTCTCGCCCCTCACCCACACAGTCAGGAGAGCTACCGGGGCCGAGGAGGTTGAATGATTAAGCCGAGGCCGTTTACATGCCAAGGCTGGGTTTGGGGTGTTCAAACAGGGTGGGACAGAAAATGATTTGAACTCCCTTCTGGCCAATAACCAAGTGACTCCACCTTCCGTTGTGAACGCAACCTGCTTATATGAGAACTCCAGAGCACTTTTTACCACTGAGATACAAAGACACATGTGCAGTCTCGCTCTTAGAAAAAGCCTTCAACAATGCCTGCGGTTGGACTGGAGATACTTGGAGTGACTTTGGCTGTCCTGGGATGGATCTGTGCCATCGTGTCCTGCGCCTTGCCCATGTGGAGAGTGTCGGCTTTCATTGGGGTGAACATTGTCACGGCGCAGACCATCTGGGAGGGTATCTGGATGAGCTGCGTGGTGCAGAGCACGGGCCAGATGCAGTGTAAAGTGTACGACTCCATGCTGGCTCTGAGCGCGGACCTCCAGGCCGCCCGCGCCCTCACCATCATCTCCATCGTGGTGGGCATTGTGGGGGTGTTGGTGGCCGTGGTGGGGGCCAAGTGCACCAACTGTGTGGAGGAAGAGGCGGCCAAGGCGCGGGTGATGATAGCCGCAGGAGTGGCCTTCATCCTGACCTCCCTGACCCAGCTGATCCCCGTGTCCTGGTCGGCCCACACCATCATCATGGAGTTCTACAGCGTGATCACACCTGAGGCGCAGAAGAGGGAGATAGGCGCCGCTCTGTACCTGGGCTGGGCATCTGCCGCCTTTCTGCTCATAGGGGGGTGCATCCTCTGCTGCAGTTGCCCCCCGCAACCCGAAAAGAGGTACGGCCCCCCGTCAAGGATGGTGTACTCTCCTCAAAGCAGATCGATGGCCCCGAGCACCTATGATAAGAGAGACTACGTCTGACCTCGCACCTGCTCTCTTCCCATGCATTTCCCACAGAGGAAAGAAAAATTACTGCTCAGAGACAACTGAGGGGCTTAATATTTTTTAACAACCAATCCTTGACAAGGAGGACAATGCTGAGTATTTTCATGGTGCCCTCCTGGACAGGGCGACATCAACCTTAACTTCCACTGTTAAATTTAAATTTGTGTAACTTTGAGGCTGTTTGAAGCACTGAGGCTAATGATGACATGTCAATGACATGGCTGCCCTGTATTTTATACTGTATTGGAATAACTGTAAACGTTGTAATCGAAATATTTCAGAATAAGTGAATCTGCATTGCTACTGTGTTTTTACTGTATGGCCAGACTGACTAAATTGATTCATATTGTGTTTTCATTTGTGTTTTGTACATGAAACATCAACTTTGATTGAGAAGTTGCTTGTGAAGTGAAGCAACTGTATCACATCATTATTATTTTTCTATACTTTTTCAATACTTTTCTATGCTAGCTATTCTAAACTGGAAAATATTTAAAAAGAAAATGTCTTCCCAAAAATAGCAAAACCAAAGAATTGTTGTTCTTTTGATGTTTGTCATGTGTAAATCTTCCAATAAAAAGGTCTTGGTTTTTTGTACTTAATTTGCTTTGATCATTTAGACTTCATTAACTGATGTATCTGTTAGGCACATGGCACACCAATCAAACATTCTCCAACAACTGCCAACATTGTTGTTGGCAGTTGTTGGAGAATGCTTGACTGGTGTGCCATGTGCTTTAGAGAGTATGGTGGTTACCATGGCATATGATTCATCATTAAGCCTTCAAGTCACAGGAGCATGGTCAGTACAAAGTGTTCTCTAAAGAATGTTCACTAAAGAATGGCAACTATTCATCATAACAAAACTGAAATCCACGCAGAAATCTGAAACAGTACACTCAACAATATATTCTGTTTGGCCTCTGTATAAGGGAAAAATATCTAATCCCATGCATCCTGAATATCACACCACTATTAAGTTGACAACTTTCTGTCGCTCTTACAGGCACCTATCTACCTGCCCGTCCATATGTCTGTTGGCTCAAATGATAACAAGAACCGCTACTTTGTCAGCTTCCACACACTCAACCATCTGAGCAGCCTTTCCAAACAAAGGGCCTGTGTCATGCTGGAAGGGGGGGGGGGGGTGTTGTCAACGCCAGGTCACAGAATACTTGGGATGCATGGGTGGCGGGGGGTGGTGGTGCTATTAGTCTGGTTTCTGGGGCATTTGTAGGCAGACAGTCCCGGCCCTGAAGAATTTCAAGGGCACTCTAGTGACAGACAGACAGCCATTAGGGCGCATCAAACACAACGCTGTTGTCAAGTTAGGTAAAAAATCATCTTAATGCCAATCTGTCTGATTTTCGAGTTCTGACTACAATTGAAGGATCCCATGCTTCTATTCAGAACATTCTTCCACCCTTATGAAACCCTTCAACTCAAACATGCATGGTCGTCAAGCTGAAAACAAGCCTGTTTTTCCGCTCCTGAAAACTTGCCATTTTAGAGACGCAATGTTTTCACTGGACAGTGATGATTAAAAACATGGTTTGGGGGATAGCTTGCTACTGAGGAATGCAGCTTCTTTTATGAGACGTTTAATCAAATGTGCTTTGGAGCTGCAGAGTGGAGCCTGGTCTTGTCATGAGAAGGTGATCTACGAGTTACTAAATGCCCTCAAATAACTCACAACTCTGTTATTAGTGGGCTGTGCTGAGGGCATGCCATAGAAAAGTGATATCATATATGTACACGATCAGATTGTGCTCACTGCCTATATTTATAGCAAGACATCGAAAAGAGTGAGATTTTTTTACATAACACTATACAATCAAAAACAATTACCGTACAAACATTTACACCAGTGTTTCCCAACAACTGGGCCGTGGCGCACTAGTGGCCCTCAGAGCACCATCTAGTGGGTCGCGGATGACCTCTCACATCAAGATATCAGAATGTTAGCCTATCATTTATTTGGGAAGGTGTCCCACAGAAATATTAAAAAAAAACAGTAGTGGGCCTTGAATTACAAAAGGTTGAGCTCCCCTAATTTAAACTATTACTATAAGCCTTAATCCATTTCAGAATTACAGTTGCTACATTGTTATAATGACACATCGGTGCCCTTTCAACTGTGAAATGCCTTCTTTGTAGCCGGGGCCATTGTGAAGCGCGGTCATGTAAGCTGATAGCAGAAAGCCTCGGATCCTGAGCACGTCCAGGTCCTCCGTCCCCTTGGTGATGTCAGCTCCTCGGAGGACTCCTCCCCTCCACCTGATTCGTCTTATAAGGGATACTTGTGAAGCCCAGGCACCAGATCATCACACACTCACTGATGCAACGGCTGAAATTAAGTTAATTGTCAGTTGGCTCTCTGGTTCGACTCCCTCCTCCCCCCCCCCCCGATCACAGATCTTCTCTTCTCTCCATCCCCTCTCAGGACTGACACACATTCAGAGGCGGCAGCAGCAGAAGAAGAGCTTTCAGCATGTCTATAGGCTTGGAGCTGATAGGGATCTCCTTGTGCATCATGGGATGGATTATTGCCATTGTGGCGTGCGCCCTGCCCATGTGGCGGGTGACCGCCTTCATCGGCAGCAACATCGTGACGGCTCAGATCATCTGGGAGGGCCTGTGGATGACCTGCGTGGTCCAAAGCACGGGCCAGATGCAGTGCAAGGTGTACGACTCCATGCTGGCTCTCTCCCAGGACCTCCAGGCCGCCCGCGCCCTCACTGTCATCTCCATCCTGCTCGCCATCCTGGCCGTGCTCATCGGCATCGCCGGGGCCAAGTGCACAAACTGCATCGAGGACGAGTCATCCAAGTCCAAGGTGATGATCATCTCGGGGGTTTTCTTCATCGTGTCCGGGGTCATGCAGCTCATCCCCGTCTCCTGGTCGGCCAACACCATCATCAGGGACTTC
This sequence comes from Poromitra crassiceps, assembly GCF_964638095.1. NCBI lineage: Eukaryota > Metazoa > Chordata > Actinopteri > Beryciformes > Melamphaidae > Poromitra > Poromitra crassiceps. The sequence continues at coordinate 38,499,901 of NC_139642.1, forward strand.
TACAACCCACTCCTGACCGATGCTCAGAGGAGGGAGCTGGGGGCCGCGCTCTACATCGGCTGGGCCGCGGCCGCCCTCATGGTTATGGGAGGCGGGATCCTCTGCTGCTCCTGCCCGCCGCGCGAGAAGAGATACAACCCCTCACGAATGGCATACTCTGCTCCACGGTCCGCAGGTGGCCCGGGGTTCGAGAGGAAAGACTACGTATGAGTAGAAGTTAAAGGAGGGAGGAAAAGACGGTTTTGAATCCCAAACCGGCTCTCCACACCGAAGTGATGGTGTGCTGAAGAGAGAGGTCGAGGAAACTAAGAGCAAAGGAGACTCCGCGATGAAGGATGTGTTTGATTTAGCCTTTTTACTGTTAAATATAACGCTTTTCAGAGACTGGAATAGTACGCAAAGGTCATTCGACTGTAGTGTTCCTTTCGTTGTGTTTTGTAAAAAAAACAAGGCGAAGAAATTATGTTTTTGGTGTTGTGGCTTTTTGTTACTGCTATTGTTCAATCAGAACAGAGTTATCTCAGTCACGTAAAGTCGACTAAATTTAATCATCAATGTACAATCATTATGCTTTTGATACAATCGTTGCTTTTTCATGTTTACCATGGAATATTATTTTATGGACGTTGCCATGACTACTGTTCGTTTGTCACCTTCATAATGAGTAACTATAACTATGTACATGTTATGAGTATGGGAAATATTTTCTATTTCCCAGTTCACAGCACAAGGAAAATGCATCCGAGTCATATTTTATTTTCAGCATCTTATTCTGGTGTATCCATTTTTCTCTGCTATTGGTAATTTGTGTTTGTGTTATACCAGAAGAGCTCTGTGGTGTAAAAAGGCCTACTGTATTTAGAATACCACAGTAGCGGTCAAGACAGATGACAAGTGTATTCAACACAGGCTTTAGTGAAGTGTGTGTGTGTGTGTGTGTGTGTGTGTGTGTGTGTGTGTGTGTGTGTGTGTGTGTGTGTGTGCGTGCGTGTGTGTGCGTGCGTGTGTGTGGACAGAGGACTTTGAGGCAGTACAGAAGCACCTGTGTTCTGCCACAACATGAATCATCTTTGTGTGTCATGCTGCAGCACTACAGGTATCTCACTAGCTTTTTTTAAACAATAAAAAATAAAGATCACTGTTTTTTAGGTGTTGTCCTGTTTAATTTCAAAGTCATTTCATTATATTTAGGGTTATGCTCCATTTCAGATGATTTCACACAGCATATTCATTACGAACACTATGAGCTTCTCACAGCCATTATGCAGCACGGAAAGGTGAGGAAAATGCCGGGGCCCAGGATCTTTAGAGGTGTCTTTGTAAGAGAAGCCTGTCATTCGATCCTCAGGGCTACGTTACCACCAACTGGCAACTTAACCATGCTGCCTCTAAACAATTAGCCACAGGATCAGTTCACAGGCAGAGGTGAGAAGTGGGAGCAGGGAGCAGTGGAGAAGGGCAGTCATTCAAGGCTATACAAGCTTTATCCATTTAGGAACACGCCGACATTTTGGGAGATTCGCCTATTTGCCATCTTCCCGATAGTCAAACGAGAAGATAGATGCCCTTCTCTTCTCTGTGAGTCTAGTACTGTAGAAAAATAGTGGCCCACCCCACCCCTCCCACTAGTTAGCTTAGCACAATGAATGACAGTCTCCACAAGCGATGAGATGCCAAGTTGACTGTGTGTATGTATATATAGACTGTGTGTGTATACACACAGTGACGTAGCTCGGCTGCTGCGTGGCCTCACATGCCCTATAGTGTTGCTCACTAAATGTTATTGCATCAGTGATGTCACAATGCCTCCTTGTGTGTGTGTGTGTGTGTGTGTGTGTGTGTGTGTGCCCCATTATGATATCACTGATGACATCTGCAGTGTGTGTGTGTGTGTGTGTGCCCCCCTGATGACATCACTGATCAGTCTTGTCACAATGCCTCCTTGTGTGTGTGTGTGTGTGTGTGTGTGTGCGCCCTTATGACATCACTTTTGACATCATCACTGATGACATCATCACTGATGACATCACATCATTAGCTACTTAGCCTAATTTAAAAATCCCGCTCTGTCAGGTCACCCGCATGGGTGTCCTTTACACACCCTGAAGGTTTCAGCCTGATCACACTTCAAACGGCATAGCTGTGGCCGAACACAGAACTTGAAACGGACATTGTCCACATACTCAATTATATATATATATATATATATATATATATATATATATATATATATATATATATATATATAAGCTATAAGCACAGTAGTTGTTGAGGGAAGGGTTAGACAGCCCAGATTTTCCTAGCTTGCTGCCTTACTGATGATGACCTTCTGGTCACAAGCATGTCTCTTTAACTGCTTGCACTGTGATGTTCCCCTTGAATTCCCTCGTAGTTTAAAGTTACAAAAAACATCCATATTCTGTATCTGCTCAGTCCAATGCTTCACTGAAGCTACAGCTGCTTATACTGAGTGGAATATTCAAACCCAATTGATGTCACTTTTTATGGTTGTAGCAACAAATTGGGGGGTCTCTTTGCGCATCATTTTAGGCTATAGGCTACACATGACCTGTAAATCTGACATGTTTGGTATCTTTGGAAACCTTGGAATCTGAATTTAAAGTAAAGCTCTGTGGGTTTGAAACATGTGCTGTAATTGTGGTGTAGAAGTGTAACCTCTGTGCTACCACTGGCCACTCTGTTTTAAATAATATCTGAATTATATTTATTTAATGCTGAAACACAACAAAACTCCGGCACATTTTCAAGTCCTGGTGGTGTATGTGAGTTAAGCCTTCTGGTCTGAAACACATCCAGTCACACTTTACAAAGGCAACAAGTTGAAAAATTGATGAAGCATCTTATAGTAAATATGGGAGACGGCCATAGACTACCAATATCACCTTACCAGCCAACTAGCTGTTGTCTCTTCCTCCCATATCCATGTCGCTTCTGACAAAGGCTGTCCAACTACTTGACATATGGTCATGAATGATTATAGTAAATGATTAGATCAGCTAAATTCTAATGAGCATTTTGGAGTCGTTTCACTGATGTTCCTCCCCAGAGCCAATTATAATGAGAGAATAGGAGGCCAGTGCCTTGCTCAAGGACACTTTGACAGAACAGATAGGCTGAAGCATGATGGGATCAAGCCTGTTGTATAAGATTTTAATGAAAGCCAAATGTGGCATAATGTCTGAGTTTAGAACTTGTGCATATAGAGGAATCAAAAAATATATATACTTTTTGCATTATGCACAAATGGCAATTTATTTTACTTGTTACCTTCTGCATTCCCTATGCAAATAAAACAAATGTGAACAACCAATAAACTGATTCAAATTACATTTTAGTTTTAGGTTTTTATTTTCTGTCATGGCCGCGGTGTATTTTGATTTGATTTGATTTGATTTATTTGACATTTTCATAAAAAAACTTTACAAAAATAAGGTGCAATAAAAAAAACAGTCAAGGATTACATAAAAAAGCTTCCGCTTATTTCCATTATGGTCCTTGTTGGTAGATGTTGGTATGATGGTGTGTTCTGCCATTCAGAAAATGATAGAATCCCATGTTTTGGTTTCGTGGGTCCTAAATAACAAAGACAACGTTTCAACATTTCATACATGTTAAATATCTTTTGATTGATTTGATGTATGTTTTGTGCTTTTCTTTTTCAATATGCATGCCACAGTGTCAGAGAAGCCAAGCACTTTCCAGATACGTTCAACATGATGGCTGAGCTGAGCACCTGAGCAGCACACTCATTTTCAGAATGCTTGTCTGTGCGACCGTGACGCAGCTTTGGAAGTTGTTAGGCTAATCATTGATTCTGACACACTGTGCTTTACGGTCGTTCAAAGTAGCATACTGGAGAGCTTTGGTTTCCATGCTTCATGAAGCATAAGCTTGAGGTTTCTCTGCTGTTTACAGCTGTTAGTCTAACAAGAGAGTCACGTGTTGAGTAGCCAACCACACAATGACTCAGGTTTTGAGAATAACTATTGATACAAACACACATGATGAATCAGTTAACTATCTTGAAGTTTAAAGTTTTTGTTTGATAGAAAATAAAATCAAATACCACTTTACAGTAATATGGGAAGGGTTTCATACCAAAATGCTACTATTTTGAGGGAGGGGAAAAAACAACATAATCATCTATACAGAGTAGCCTACACATACATACCTGATTTCATCCCTACAATAATGAAGTTGATTATGGAGCCGAAATGTTATACTTTTATAATGTGTCAAGATAGTCAATTAAATGAGTCAGAAAGTGTGACCCAAGCAGAAAGTGACAAATTGTATGCGACAATTAGTATAAAAAGAAACATTACATTAATCGAGTTACAAAAAGTAAAAATGTAAACAAATGCATTTAAAAGTTCACTTTACAGATACAACATTTCAATAATTTATTCATAGCTTAAAGCCAGAACAATTTTATGGAAATATTAATTGACACATTTAGTTATTTTTTCAAAGCAGATAGCAGCCTATAGTAAACCAAAGGTTCCTGAGGCTGTGATGATGAAACTATATCTGAACCAACATCAAATACCCAAACTTCTCTGGTTTATATAAAAAAAAAAAGGGGGGGGGGGTTCAAAAAAAGAAACCTTTCCATGAGTTTCCCTCGTCATGCTCTGCTGGCTCCATGGTCACATGACCGATACTGGGGAATGTGAAGGGCAGAGAGGTTGCTTGGTACCTGGAGTCAGACAGAGAGGGCCCCGCCCCCTCGGAGTCAGACAGAGAGAGGGCCTTCCTGTACCCAACCCCCCAAACACAACACAGACTCACTGTGTCTGCTCGGTGGGAACAGAAACTCACAGAGTTTTCTTACAGCGCCTGCTAGAAATCTAAATCCAAATCTAAGCCACAGCAGACCCACAGAGGAATCAATACGACGAGCATGCTGTCTGGAGCCGGCTGCATGCTCGGAGAAAGATCTGCTGAGTTCTTCAGGTTGTCTCCACATGTCTGACCCTATTCCCTATACAACAATCTGTTGAAGAACCCCTTAAAAGGATGCTCAGGTGGGGGGAAAAGTCAGGAAAGTTCTTGGCAGGTTTTTACTATACTTTTTAAGTGGTGCAACTGCTTCTATGAGTGACTTTGTCAGTACTAGGCATCTCGCGCGCTCGATTCCTAGGTTCACCGGCTGTGCGGGCTCGCCCATCCTGCAGCTCGCATTCGCAGCTCAGCCGCTGCGCGGCCTTGCCGGCAGCTCGGCTGCTGAGTGGCCTTGCCTGCCCTATTGGCACGCACACAATGTCTCCCTCTCTCTCTCCCTCAGTCTCTCTCCCCCTCTCCTCCTCTCCCTCAGTCTCTCTCCCGTCCCTCTCCCTCGGTCTCTCTCCCCCTCTCACTCTCCCTCTCCCTCAGTCTCTCTCGTGAGTCTCCTCAGTCTCTCTCGTGAGCCTCAGACTGATGACATCACTGATGACATCATAACTGACCTCTTCACTGATGAAATCATCAGTGGTGTCAAAATGGCGGCATTGGACAATTAATTATTGACATTTTAGCTGTATAGAGCTTTTCATAGTCATTTTATAATATGTCTGAGGAACATGTTGATATTCTCATCTTGTTTTCCTCTGTCATTATGCCTTTGCATTTCCTGCATTAACCTCACTAGATAGTGGTAGCTACAGTGTTAGCCTCGGTGGCTTCTAGTCAACTGTGCATGTTCACGACGTGAGCACTTGAATGCCAAGCTTATCGTGTATACAACTCCCGGTCTCGTATTCACAGTAAACACACAAGCCCAATTGAAGAAGCAAAACAGAGTCCTAGCTCCCTTTTTTTTCTACAGATGATGAGCATGAGAGTTCACCTGGAGTTCACTTGAGATGCAGTCACCTGGAAGGGGTTAGTCAGGGTTAGGCAGAGTCACCTGGGCGAATCCATCTCGTGCGAGTGATGTCACTCAACTGGAAGTGATGTCACGCAATTGCTCGACTGTGATGTCATCAGTGATGTCACTCAAGCAAATCTGTGAAGGAAGTGATGTCAGTCGGGCAGTTGTGTGTGTGTTGAATGCATTTGTAATTGCTCAAACCAACCGTGGTGTCACCAGGCAGTTGTGATGTCATCAGTGATGTCACTCGAACAATTGTCTTCTTCTTAGTTAAAATTGGTTAAGTGGTGTCTGTATGTCTGCACCGCTTTGGGTGTGATTTTTTATTTAAATTTTATTTTTAAAGAGTTCTAAGCTTGGCCAATAAAGTCTCATCATGGCATAATTCAGTTCAGTCTGTGTGTATGTGTGTGTGTGTGTGTGAGTAGAATTGTGTTCGGTCACAGCTTTGCCATTTTACGTGCGATCAGGCTGAATCCTTCAGGAAGAGTAAAGAGCATGCACACCTGCGGGTGAGCCGGATTGTTGAATTAGGTACTAGGGCTGACTAAATGGGCAAAAATGGCTAATTAGTGGCCAAAATGCCTCAACACAGGTTCAGCACCATGGAGAGCTAGCTCAAGAGTGGAGCAGCACACAGGTGAGTGCAGTTTGAAGTAGCCAGTGAACTCTGGACCAGCACACAGGTGAGCTGAGTTGTAATCAGCCACTGCAGTAGACTATGAAAAAACCCTCTGGGAAGAGAAAGGAGAGGCTGCATGCCAACTCTGTGAGCGAGGCCTGACTAAATGGCCAGTCATGGGATGGGTATTCTGCTAGTTACTAGCAGAATCTCTTTCTGTTACTAGTGGCTAGTAGAACAGACGGTCACGGGACATGTGTCAGGTAGACCGCTTGCATATTTGTGCCGAGAGCAGAGATCAGCAGTAATAGGCCTACATATTAAATTAGTTTACTGTCCAATGTCGGAACCCTCATAGTTCTTATTTAAAATGTTAACAGCTTCTAGTATGATTTTTTTCCTTCGGTTTGTCTTAGCGGTTGAAAACAAGCAACATACAATGTAAATTAGCAACAGGTGTGTGTCATCTCAAAATGTAGGCCTACTGCATGAATGGTCAAGAGTCACAAGTCCAGGATCAAGCAGCTGAACGGGGTCAAGGTGTGAATAATACGATGATAAATAATTCAGTGGTCTTGTCTTTACTGAAATCTTAAGGGAGTGCTGCTGTGCAGATAAGACAGATTAACCTACCCGCTTTGAGCCACAGCGTTACTCACTTATTGGGTCAGGGTGTACTGGACAAATCACCGTGTGTGTGTGTGTGTGTGTGTGTGTGTGTGTGTGTGTGTGTGTGTGTGTGTGTGTGCGTGTGTGTGTGTGTGTGTGTGCGTGCGTGCGTGCGTGCGTGCGCGTGCGTGTGTGCGTGCAAGTTTAGGGTTAGGCAAGTAGCAATCTGGGAACCCATCGGTTAAAAAAATATATGTATTTTTTTCCCTAACTGACTTTCAATGCAAGTTGAAAGTCTGTGTTGAGAGATTAGGCAAGTAGTTGCTATCGGCCCTTTTCAGGGTGGCCATTTTGTGTTGAAGAGGCAGGGTAAACACAGGTGATGAGGGTTTCCAACTTCCAATCATGGAAGTTGGAAACCATTACTGTTTTGCTTGCACCTGTCTACCCTGCCTTTTCAACACAAAATGGCCACTGTGAAAAGGGCCTATGGTTAGGGTTAAGGAAGTCTCCAGGGAATGCATGAAAATACCCCAAAAGTGACCTAAGACTGTGTGTGTGTGTGTGTGTGTGTGTGTGTGTGTGTGTGTGTGTGTGTGTGTGTAACGTTAGGGAGTGTTCAGACCATTAACTCATACAGTAGGCTAGGTGAGGCACATTGAGCCGGTGCACCTGCTGATAAACTGCTCCGTTGGTTGAAGGAGTGAATGCCTCCCGTACATTCCAGCAGAGTTTCATCACTTTCATCACCTTCCAACACAGCCAGTGTGGGTTTTGTGGTTGAAATAATCCAAAAACAAACCATGAAGGGTAGTCTCAGGTGATGGTAGCCTCAGGAGAGATGAGGGCGGGCGGATATGACCAGAACTTCAGGTTGCTGGTTCAAATCCTAAGACGATAACACTCTCCCTAAACTAGGTGTAACAAGGTGTCTGATCGATATATTCACTGTGGTACTGAAAGAGTTGAGACCAACACAACACACAATGCAATAGCCAAATTGAAAAGATGCAAGGAAAATAACATCCAAATACATGTCTCAATCTGTCAAAATATTGCACTTCTGGCGCCCTCAAGTGGTCTTTCTGGGATACTTCAATTACAGGTTCCATAGGGGAGTAAATAGATGTTTAGTTTCTGACGCTGTAAAAAGTTAAACCAGACAGGTCAAACTTTTTACAGCGTGATATTGGGCCAACTCTGTTTTCTCTCTCTGTCACTCTCTGTCTATGTCTCTCACCCATGGGAAAGCCAGGCTAAAAAAAATTACATTTCAGCTGTTAAAAATGTTCAGAGCCTTTCTGAACTGTTAACACACACACTGTGTCTTTCAGGGCATCAGTGACATCACTGGTCCACACTAACTCAAATTAATAACTCATTAACTCAAATCAACTCTCAATAACTGTCAAACTATTCATCATTCATCTAGTTTGACAGTTATTGATAGTTGGTTTGAGTTAATGAGTTATTAATTTGAGTTAGTGTGGACCAGTGATGTCACTGGTCCACACTTTAACACTCAATAACTGTCAAATTAAATAACAGACTTCAAAACAGTTTACAGTTTTCTGATATACTACTGATGGTCTAATGATACAAAGCTGGTTGAAAATGGGCAGTGTTCCTTTAATGGTAAATAAAAAGAGAAAAAGAAAAAAGGGCAGATAATCATAGTTTTGTAATAATAACATTAAGTAATAAATTAAATTAAATTCACAATAAACTCGTGCTCTCATCACATACTTAATTTGTTATTTTCCTTTAACTGGGAGAGACCGGAGGACATGCACCAAAGAACCATGGGCCGGATTTGAAACAGGGTCTCTGCAAGGAAAGAACCTTTTAACATCCTCACTCAACCCTCTTGATCCAACGCAGCCCTGCTGCTGAAGACGGACTGCATGGCTGCACCATGGACATCACACACATTTGGACTTAGACTTTTAAATCTTACACAAATTATTATTGGTTTTCTGAGGTAGGGACCAAGTATGAGCCCAGCTATGGTTTCATGTCCTGCACATGGTTTTGTTGTTTTCGTTTTGTCGTTTCGGTTTTTAAAAATGTACAAATAAAAAATATAAAGTTGCGTGGAAACCAACTAGCTAATACTTCAATCGTAAAGAATGGTTCATTCATTTAATAAGCAGTTGTACAGAACACATTTAGGAGATTCATCAACACGCATGCGTGAGGGGTACTATTGGTATGGCAAAACATCTCAAAGGGTACATAAGACAAAAAATGTGGGGTTTGGGAATACTGTCTTACAGGATTTTATATAGACTGTTTTAACTTGACAACAAAAACATTCTAAATTGAACCCCCGCTCACTTCCTGTTGCAGTGTTTGCTATGTACATAAAAGAAAAAAAAACATTCAAGTGCAGGACTGACCATTCCGTGAAAACCGTCTATACAGCTGAGCGGCGAAAACAAAAGTAACGATGTCGAGTGAATATTTCTGCAGTTTGCCGAATGCTGAGAAAAAGGAAGTGCTGTGATTTAGCCCATTTGATCTACCAGGCAATCTGGACGCCCTGCAGTCTGCCACCAGAGATTTCATAGGTTTCAGCAGGCCCATTTGACCGCTGTTCAGATAGTTAAACAGTTGCTGGATTGGTGGCCTAACTGTGGGGGCTGAGACAATCACAGACACCTTTCTTGTTTCAATGTCTCCCTGTCTCTCTCTGTTTTGTGTAATATGACACAGCAGGCAGCCACTAGCCATTTGGCTCTAGCATCCCCGTTGGTTTAATTAAAGTATCCTGCAACATTTGGTGCACCAGCATTTTCAGGGTTGCTGCCTGACTTGCTGCGTTCACTGAAAAGATGTCACTGAGAGCTTTCAGTTGAATTGATAATACTCATAGTCACCGGACATCACACGTACGCCCCTTTGGCTCCAAGCCCTCGATATGGAAGTGTTGGGATGCTGCCCATATATATGCTCTCGACACAGGGACAGCTTCTTCCCAACTGCCATCCGCCTCTTCAATGAGACCCCTAAGCCCCAGCAAATCAGGATTTTGTCAGTCCCTCCCCCCACCCCCTGATCACAACTGGTTCTGCAACATTATCCCACGGACACTACCCCCCCCCCCCCCACACACACACACATTATATGTCACTCAAAGGACTTTTACTTTCCACTTCATACTTTGAGATTGTTTTCTGTTCTGCTCCATCTTCTGCTGTTGATGTGATCCCTGCCTGCATACTAGTTGCACTAAAGTCAAACTCCTTGTTTGTAATCTAATTACTCACTATGGCTATTCAAATTAATCTTGCTCTTGATACCAACCTGATGAAGGTCAGACAGACCAAAACATAATACATTTCTGCAACATGCGAGAAAGTTGTTTTCATCTTTAAATAGGAATGAGGCAGAGAGACTACAGCACTAACAACACTCTGTGATGTCTCCTTCCTGCATAACACCTTTTAGACTCACAGCTTATGCACACACACACACACACACACGCATACACGCACACACGCATGCACGCACACACACACCCACACCCACGCACGCACGCACGCACACACACACACACACACACACACACACACACACACACACGCATGCATGCGCACGCACGCCCGCACGCACACGCACACACACACACACACACACACACACACACACACACACACTCTCTCTCTCTCTCTCTCTCATGGCTCATGATGAGTTGCAGGTGTCTGTGGACTGTGGTCACAATGAGTGAAGTGTTGCTACATGGTTCGGTTGAGATATTGTAGGAGGAGCCAGTGTGTCACAAGTTTTAGCATAAAAAGCCAAGAAGTAGCCTAACAGACAACTTTGTTGAAGCAAGGGTGACGGATGAAGGATGAAGACCATGAAAACTGCCATCGGCATCACTTTTCTGCTGCTCTGTACACGTAAGAAATTAACATTATTTCTCCTAAATCAGTGATAATAAATATGAGTGCATGTTATGATATTTTTGTTTGCATTCTGTTTTGTTTCAAGTTGTTGAGTCATGGCAGTCTCCTAAGAACAGACCAGAAGACGACAAGGATTTTCCATCCATGAGGAAAGATGACATGGAGAGAGCCGACCACCTTACAGAGGAGGTGAGAACCTGTGACACACAAAGCACTTTTCAAGAGGTCGCATTTCAACATGTTGCAAACTCAACATCCAGCCCGTTGACTGACTCATCACCATATGGTCAACCTATAACACATGAACTGACATCTTCATGGAAACATATCTGAAATGTTTCATTTCCCCCCCCCCTTTACAGCTATCACAGTCCTCTCACCTTGTGCTCCCCGGTTACTGTTATGCCTGCAAATACATTATCTACAATGTTCGGAAGGAGCTGGCCGGTGCAACGGCAAAGGTAATGAATATAAAATGACATCATACTGGTTCATATTATATAACAGTACTGTACAATTATTTGTTTGATCAAATTTAATAATCTTAACTATGATGACACATTGACCAGGCATTCATTTCACTACAACTGGATATATATATATATATATATATATATATATATATATATATATATATATATATATATATATATATATATATATATATATATATATATATATATATATATATATATATATATATTGTTGAGTCATGGCAGTGCCTGAGTATATATATATATATATTATATATATATTATATATATATTGTTGAGTCATGGCAGTGCCTGAGAACAGACCAGAAGACGACAAGGATTTTCCATCCATGAGGAAAGACGACATATATATATATATATATATATATATATATATATATATATATATATATATATATATATATATTATAGTCTCTTTCACATATGTTTCCTTATGTATCATTGTGTCATAGGCTACATAACCTAGAAAGATCAATATCCCCTATTGGGGGGGTGTGGGGCAATCCACTTCTCTTTCCAGCAATTCTGGCAGTTTTCATTATTTCCTATCAATCTACAAACAAAATGTGTATTTAAAAATTGTAATACATACATTTTTATTTGCAGGGTGAAATCTCAAAGCTGTTGGACACTGTCTGCAATAACCTGAGCAAAACCACCAAGGTCATCTGCAAGGAAATAATCAAGAAGTACAAAGCAAAACTGATTGATGCTTTAGCGAATAAATCAAACAATAGTTTGCTTCCAAAGGTTGTGTGTGCTAGCAAGCTGGGTCTCTGCAGCTCATCTACACCTGCTGGCCTTTAGATAGATAATGTATCGCTGATGGTTTTGGTCTGCACTGATTGGACTGAAGTCTAGCATTGCTGTTTCAACTTTCATTTGAATTTGGAGATGTGTGAAATTCGTACATGCATACTGTGCTGCACTTGCCTTTGCAATAAAGCATTACTGAAGCTATATTGTATCATGTCTATCTATGTAGTGGTGTAATTCTTCCCATTTCTTTACATACAGTAATGTTGAGACTTCCAATCCTTTTAGTTATACAATCAAAAGTGAAAACAAAAGAAAACCTTTGACACACAACCTTTGAAACACACACACATACACACGGTATACATTTTTTGTCATTAGTTTAGGCTTTTTTTGTTTCAGTTTTTCTTCTCTTTGCTTGTAAATGGCTCAATTTCCTTTTGCAGGTGCAAATACCAAGAATGAGGCAGAGACCACCAACACTTATGTCACAGTGTCTTCCTGCCATTGAGAAACAGGACATAAACTCACAGCTCATGCATAGAAGCACACACACAAACATGGACACATGCAAAGATGAGCAAAAATATATCCAAAAGTGTTTTGATACAAATTACAAATACTTACTTGTCTGAGAAATGTAATTAATTACAAATATATTTTGTATTTTGAAAATACAAAAAAAAAAAACATTATATAAAAAACTGATAAAGAGCTGAACTGACTAATCGTTGCAGCTCTTTATCAGCTTTTATAATGTTTTTTTTTTTGTATTTTCAAAATACAAAATACATTTTTGTAATTAATTACATTTCTCAGACCAGTATTTTGTATTTGTATTTTGATACATTTTTGAGTAAGTATTTGTAATTTGTATCAAAATGCTTTTGGATATATTTTTGCCCATCTTTGCATGTGCCCATGTTTGTGTGTGTGCTTCTATGCATGAGCTGTGAGTTTATGTCCTGTTTCTCAATGGCAGGAAGATACATCTGACTGTGTCTGTGACATAAGTGTTGGTGGTCTCTGCCTCATTCTTGGTATTTACACCTGCAAAAGGAAATTGAGCCATTTACAAGCAAAGAAAAGAAAAACTGAAACAAAATAAACTAATGACAAAAAAGTATATACAGTATGTATGGGTGTGTGTGTTTCAAAGGTTGTGTGTCAAAGGTTTTCTTTTGATTTGACTTTTGATTAGCTGTATAAAAGATTCAAAGTCTCAACATTACTGGATGTAAAGAAATGGGAAGAATTACACCACTATATAGATAGACATGATACAATAGCTTCAGTAATGCTTCATTGCAAAGGCAAGTGCAGCGCAGTATGCATGTAAGAATTTCACACATCTCCAAATTCAAATGAAAGTTGAAAGATCCGGGCGTTGTGGTCGGGGTGGATAGAGGGCGTAACCGTAAGCACTTGCCTTTCACACAACCCTAAGTCACATTTAAAGTTTTTGTTATGTAACCCACCCTAACCCAAACCATAACCCTAACTTTAACCAAAAGTTGTTTTAGTTGCCTAACATAACTAAGTGGTTTTATTTGCGTAATGTTTTCAAATTAACTGAAACTCACTCAGCAAAGATGTCAGAAAGAACTGACATTTTCGAATATAGCTACTTGCATGTCGGCTAATTTGAAATGTTGATATGCAACGTACTTTTGGTTCACAAATGTTAAATGTCATGTAGCATGTGGTTTCAGTGGCATGCACAGACATTTTGGGGGGCAGGTGCTCAAGTATAAAAAGGGCACCCCTCTCATAATTATTATTAAAAATACAGTGTGGTGTCCCTGGACTGACATAAATAAGTGTTCCTTGCATCTCCAGCGTTTCACCATCAGTGACGGGTCCAAGTGTGTTTGTTTGTTTGTTTGTTTGTAGGGAGGGAGTGTATACAGACACATCAGGGGTACAACATTATAATGAATACCCTAATGAATACCCTGTTATTATCCCCTATTATGTCAGTCACAATCCATTCATAATGTTGCTTGTGTCCACCTACCCTCTCTCTCCTTTCCCCATCACAACCACTGAGATCCTGCTCTCTCTCTCTCTGGGCTGGCAAATGTGTTGCATTTGGGCATGTGCTGGCCTGGCCTGTAGACACTTTACAAGTATTTTATGGAAAGCTATGGACTGCCATTTCACTTGACAAATGATACATTTCATAATGGTAAGTTGGATTGCTGTATTGCCGCATGATGTCCTACAGCAACAATGTTTGTAATGTAATTACGGTATCTAACTTTAGTTTTACTCCATTTATACTGTCACTGTTATCCTTGTACTGGATCTACTGCAGATATCTTTTCATAACATATAGGCATTGAAACTCAAATACTGCAACAGCAAATTGAGACAAACCAAACCAACCACACACACACACACAATTTCATTTTCTGTTTTGGTGGGCATCCAACAGGCCCGCGTTACTGCCACCTACTGCTTCACAATGTTCCTACACTTAAGACATGTACATACCCTGGTACATACAGACTCAAGACTCATATTTTAAAAAATCAAGGAAAAAAATATTCACTTTCGGTAGTAAAATAGACAGCACGTAAGCTGAAATAAGCTGAAATATTGTTTAATTTGTTTTTATTCAACAGTTGATCAGGGGAGAGCGCGAACGCAGTCCCCCACTACCAGAAATTATGCAGTTGAGATTCCCACATTTGGGGAATTCAGTCGGGTCAGCACAGCCGGAGTGCAATGGCTGAGCCTCACCAAAGGTGAACCACCTTCTTGATCATGGTGTCTCCCCTGCCAGGTAAGTATGAGTTGTACACCACAGAGACGTCATCCACAGACAAACACCTCTGACTCTGAATTTCTGAATGTTTTTTGTAAGGGTAAGGGACAATCCATGTCCAAGGGCCAGCGTGCTCTCAGTCAACACCCGGGTTGTGGTTACTTACACTGCCTCTGAATTTGCAATCACCACAGTAAGAACTGAATGAGATGTCCAATGGTGTTTTATTATCTACACACACACACACACACACACACATGTAAGCCACTCTATGTATTATGTTAGACTGTCTTCAGTACAGTTGGCAATGGCATAACACCTGTTTATCTGTGAAGTGACATGTGGTCTCTGCATGAAATAACAGTAGCAGTAGACTTACAGTTTCATCATGGACGCACATAATCTTTCAGTCCACAATGTCTCCAAATAAAAAGGAATCCAAGGAAGAATGGAAAAGAAAGAAATGCTCTGCCAACAGAGGTATAAGAGATATATCATATTGTTGAGTCATTTTATTTTGTATCATCTTGATACTGAAGGACAAAAGGTCGGTACTGTCATTGTTTAAATCACACTTTTTGATGTGCGTGTACAGCACTTCACTGCAAGCTTCCATTGTCTACTTAATGACTGAGGTATGCAGCAGCTGTAAAAAAACAACAACCCCACAACAGCTAAATGGAAACAATGTATTTTAATATGACTAGAATATTGCACACTTATATCCAACTGTGCACACCACGTATGCATGAATGCAAACATACAGTACGTTAATTCATCAGTCAACCAAGTGGTGGGGAAAGAGGCGTGCTGCCAGGGAAGGAGGCGTGCTGCCAGGGGAACACCGTAAAAAGATACATTCACCATTGTTCCAAATTATTCATCCTCATTAGTGCAAAGCTGTCAGCAGATCAAACAAACTGTATTGCCACAAGACGTCCCGTCATACACAGCTTCTGTTCAGATAGGGTGGAAACCCAGGAAAACAATAAAGTCGCATTTTGTTTTAAATAGCATATTAAGCCACATAACCCTGTTTAACAGTCACAAACAGCATGGTCAGCAGCCGGTCTGTCCTCACAGCTCTTCCTCTCCGTCATATAAATCAAATCAAATCAATCATCAAATCATTCAGTGAAGTGTACAAGTAGGCGGCGTTGTCCTCTTCATAGATGATCGCCACAGTCTCACCAGCATCCGACACAGCTGAAGTGGTCTGTGTGTACACCTGTTAACAGGGAAGAGAACAATGCGCTAATGTTATGTTTTAACATTATATGCACTGTTTGACATTTTAGCATAAAGAACGTTTTCTTATTTGGAGAGAGAGAAAAATCACACACAACACTATCCTTCAGTTTGATATTAAATTTCGCACCCTCTCAAGTAACTGCAGTCGTTCCTCGTTGAGCAGGTTGTTCTGCCTCAGCTGGCTGACTGTGTTCTCCAGGCCCACAAGTTTCTCCAGGTGTCGACGGTGTCGCTGCTGCAGCACTTTCACCTTTTTCTGCAGCTCAGCCACGATGGCCTCCAGCTGCTCCTTACTCAAGCTGTTCTTGTGGTAGCTGGGAATGGATGAGATGTGAGACGGTGTAAGAGCAATAACAAGTAGTTGAGTCATTGAGATCACAATGAAGGCTGAGTTCACGCCCCCCTTCATGTTTGACTGACTACATGTTAATTGTTAAGCATATGAACTATGAAGTTGCAGAAAAAGAGGATGAAGGCTCAACAAACCTTCCCTGGATGAAAAGAAGTGCAGAAACATACAGTATCAGATGTTTCTCTGAAATGAGTGTTAGGAAGTCAGTCCAACTCACCAGTGTTCCTCCAGCTGGTTTTCCTGCCACTCGGTAGCTTCCTCCTCAGCCATGCTCCCGTCTCCCTCGGCGTCAAGTCTTTCCATGGTGAGCACCAGGGACGCCGGGGAGGCCGCCACGTGTTTGGACACTATGGGAAGAGTGGATGTGATGGGCTTGGAGCTGAGTGCGGACGACAACACCGTATCCGGTGGGACAGCGATGTGCGCCGAGGTTCCATTTGCTAAAATGTTGGGTATCGTCTCGAAGTGAGCGATGACCTGAGCTCTGTGGTCGTTGTGGATGAGGGACGGCTCCTCCGAGGCAGAAGCTACATCTTCAACAGCCAGAAAGGTTGCAGCCTCCTCCGTCTGGCCCGCGGCACAGTCGTTCAGCACCAGGCCATGGGTCTGAGTCAGTATGGCGGCGGTGATCCCAGCGTTCACCAGCTCCTCTTGCACTTCACCAGCAGGGCATTCGGACAATACCACCACCTCTGGGCTCTCACCGTCAAAAAAGCTCAGATCGTCCACGGTCTGGAATAATGTTACAGGGAAATTAGCCCCCATATCTAATTCATCCAGTGCCACTGGCGGATTCAGGTCCAGCTGGATGGAATCTGCAGATTCTGTGACATCGCTCGATTCCATCAGCACGGTTTCCCCCGGCTGCGGGTCCACAGTGATTTCGTACAGGTGAACCGTATTGACACAACTGTCCAGCTCTATGGTGTCAGCTGCCACCGTCCCGTCATCTGACATCACTATCCTTAGGTTACCGTTTCCTCGAAGACGTTTTGAGGTCTTCTCACTATGATCCTCGCCTTTCCGTTTCTAGGAATAAGCAGGCATCCGTGTTTATGAAACAAAGTAACACATTACTGTTTACTGCTCACCTCAGCAATACTAACCAATAGCCAAGAATCAAGATTAGAGATGCACAAGACAATAATGATTCTGATTTCAGAAAGAGTGACATTTCATCAGCACAGGACAATGCATGGAAAGTCTGTGAATACACATTAAGGACAGGATCCAGTCACAACCTGTAGATCCTAGCTAAAACAAAAAGCACTCTGACAGTCTGACTCACTGATCAAATAGAAATGAACTTATTTCACATAGCAGGAACAGATTAAAAAAATTGCACCAAGGCAATCGGCAAAAAGGAAAGTTGCAATGAACTATTATTATATCAGTGGCACACACACACACACACACACACACACACACACACACACACACACACACACACACACACACACACACACACACACACACACAGTACTGTATTTAAAGAGAGAAAGACTTAAGCAAAATCACCCTCTTCCTCCTCTCTCTATCTTTTTTGTTGTTTCATGTTTGCTGAAAAATCTGAAATATCAACATTCAGCAAACTAATTGCAATATGATTACTTGTTATTTTCATGTTTGTAATGAGAGAGTGCCTGACAGTTTCTCTGCTGGTCTGGACTTGACAGACTCTTGGCCTCTTCTGACTCAGCTGTTCCCTGTCTATCCTACACTCAATGCAGTGTCGCTTCCCTTCCGTTTGTGTCTGTGGTTAAATGTCACATCAGAGCACGCTTCTGCTTTACCTCGGGCCCCTGGAAGACTGTGGGCACGGCGTCATTCTCCAGGTAGCGGATCCCCCATCGGACCTTAAAGCATGAAGCTGTAAAATGTTCGTGGCAAATGTACTGGTGTCGGGAGGGAACCCAGTTGTCACGGCCCATGTTCTTCAACCACTGCTGTAACCGGTCAGGCTCCTGTAGAGGGAACCTGTGACACACACACATTCAGTTCATATCAAGTCAAGTGTATAACCCAATTTTAAACCAAGCAAATACATTATTATGTGGCAGTGGCGAAACCTCCGTGGCACAGATACAGGAAGTGACCTGGAGTTAGGGTGTCTCTTGTCAGTACCAAATTTCCTGCGCAAGAATCTGTTTTGCACATGTGCGAGTGGTCCGCCATCTTGGACGGCAACGGCACATAGACAAACTAAGTTTATACGGCATGGGGACATGCAGTTTTATATTAACAGGACGTGCAGGCTGCTGTTTGTTTCATCCAAACAGATTACCACTCTAAAATCCATTTGCTGTTATCACTATTTTTGTTCATAGTAGTGACTTTAAATGTTTTCATTTCATTTTGTTCCTTAAATACCAGGTTTAAAATACAATGTTAAAAGGAAAGCCCTATTTCTTTTCTGCAAAGGGCAAAAGTTTCACTGTTACTTTCTTTAAGAGACTCACTCATGCGTCTCTGACGCCACCTTTTGGACAAATTAATGGGGTGAATTTTTCTTTTTCTTTTTGCCATGGATCAAACCATTCTAAGGAGTTGCAATCTGTTTTAATAAACTTCCAGGTAAAGTTGTTGCACATAAAGCTGACACTAATGTACATAATGGACACTGGTGACTGAAGTGTTGGATATAAACTTTTTTGTCTGTCAATGTATATGGATATAACAATGATAAAGAAAGAAAACAAAGCTTCTTTTGAAAATCACAAAGGTGATTATTGAATTCAAGTCATCCTTCCTAACTGAATATGTATTACTGGGTGGCGACTTTAATTTAACACCTGATGAGTGGTTTCACAGATGGCCATCCAAATATACAAACTTTCACTATAACCCAGCTATCTTACAATTTAATAACCATAACCATTTACTTGATATTTGGAGAAAATTAAATTTGCACATAAAACAATTCTCTTTTATTAAACCTAATGCAAGCAGCAAGTCAAGAATTGATTTTTGGCTTGGTACAGAGGCAGTGATGAGGTCTACATTTAATTCTTCCATTAATTCTAGACTTTGATTTTACTCATTCTACTCTAACATTTTCCAAATCTCTAAAATGTATGAAAAAAAAATGTCCAGAAATTATACTTTGCATTTGAGCACCTTAACACGTTCAGTGCCAGCGACGCCATATGGCGTCATTAGAAATTTACCGTACAGTGCCAGCGACGCCAAATGGCGTCATAACTCCAAATTGTTTTTTTGACGGGGGGGTGTCGATCTAAGCTTCTTACGTCGCCTCTAACAATATTGTAGCTATTGGAGGTCGATAACCTATTTTACAAACCCATTAGGTGGCGACAGCACTCTCCTGATCAGAGAAAAAGGAGCCAAACACACAGAAATAGTCACTGGTGAAAATGAGGAAATCGCATTGCATCCGTCCGTATGCATCGACGTGCCTCCATAAACGAGCACAACGCCAGCTGTGCCCCCAGCAGCAGCATCCGCTGTCACAACTGAGCACTTCCATGTACGCTGCAACAGCACATTCACATAATCAGCATTATTATTCCGAACTGGAAGCATGCCAGCCCGTGACAAACACACGGGAACCAAAAAGCTGAATGTCGCGCACCATTCACTGTGTGTGCGCAGCAAACTCAGCAGAGACTGAGAGCCACCAGACACATAAGACACACCCAGGAGGCATGTGCAGTTGAGGGGGAGGGGGGGGGGGGGGGGGGGGGGGAGCACGGAGAGCAGCAGAGCAGCATACACTTCACCCAGACAGACCCAGACATCAGAAAATTAGCTTCAGAGTCAGAGATGTGCTTGAAATGTTTAATTTCACAAAAGGCTCATTATCTCAGCTCGTAGAAAAAAAGGTATGTTTTTCGTTCAATCAAGCTATCTTCTCCGGCTCATAACTAAAGAACGGAAAATGGGATCAATAAACTTTTTTTTTGCAGGTGATAGAAGAGAGTCTCATCGTTATTTGTGCGTGTTCAGTGTTTACATAGTAATTATTAAAAAAATTATATGACTGTTTTAAAATGCATTGCGGCCTATGTGGCACAGCAAGCAACCTTTTGCCCAAGGGCCGTGGCACTGAAAGTGTTAAAATAATTTAACCACTGGGATATTTTTTTGTCTCTTTTTCTCTTCTTTATTTATTATTTCTTTGTGTATTTTTTTGTTCTTTGGTTTATTTGACTTTGACACATGTACTGGTCTCAGCCGGTCTCAGCCTACTCTGTTGTATAGAGTATACTGTCATTGCCATGTTGTTTGTACGACAAACACTGCACATTTTTTAAAACATTTAAATGTGTTAAATGTGTTTTTTCTTTTATCTGTTTGATTTTAAATTGAATATGAAGGAAGATGTTTTGTTCTTTCACCCCCCCCCCCCCCCCCCCCCCCACAAATATCAGTGTTAACCTCAAAGAGTGATGTGTATATATGACAATACTAACTAGATAACTACAGACAGACCAAACAAGGGCAACTTCGGCTCAGGACCACCTGCGTCATGTAGCAACAACCAGGCGACCTCATGCAACTCAAGCCCATTCAAGGCATCTTTCAACAGCCCAAGTTTGGCACTGATGACATCATCGCTCAACTGAATGAAAGTGACCAGCAGCAGATCCTGCTGGGAGAGGGACAGACAGCAGGTCTAGCTGCAGTATGTGACCGCCTGTCACAAGTCTCACCTTACTTTTCTGACCAGAGGCCTGTACTACGAAGCTAGTTTAACAGATCCGCGATAAGTCCCTTTGATCTGGTTTGACTGAACAGGATCAAAGCTATCTAGTTAACTGATACTACGACGCTGGTTTTCTACTAGGTAAGTGGACCTGGGATCTGCCTGTGCACGCGCACGTTTTTCGCTCGTGCACAGGCGCGCGTCCACACGAAAGAGGTGCGCTAGCCAATCACATTATGAACAGCTGAGTTGATCCACGCCCACACCCATTTCCACACCCATTTCCTCGTTCAATGAATGCGCAGTGCATGATCAGAGTTTTAGCGGATATTTAATGTATCCGCGATTTAATGTCAGAATGAAAATCCGCGTTGGATAGTCTGCTGAAGGGCTGTCTAAAGCAGCAGCTTGTATTCACATCAGTCATTTGATTTACTTTGATCAGCGATTTCTGTCTGATACAGCTGCATTGATACAGCAGCAACAAATGTAAATGTGTAATCTCAGTCTATACATTTCCACAATCTGTAAGCCTATTTAGACCATAGATTTAGAAACGCATGCTCAATGAATAATGATCTCTATCACTCATGTGTGTGGTTGCACTGATCGAATAATTCATATATAAAATAGCCTAGTATAAAGCCTAATAGCCTACTATAAAAGAGAAAACTGCTGAACTGAATTGAGACGATGCGGGCATAGTTATCATTGATAAAAACTAGCCTATTTTTGCTCATATATTGGCATACAGCCTACAGGACACAGTTCCAGCTGAAAGATGCAAGAATAGCCTGCATATTTAGTATTGGGGCTATCCATATTTATCCCATATCTATATTATATGTATAGGCTTTTCTGGCATGTAGGAGAATATCACCCTCACTCCATTTGAGGGTCCATTCATGATATGCGCTGCGGTGATTAATAGTGATCATATTTCTCCACGCATCGTTGAGCTGTTAAGACATAAAGTGGTAAGTAGGCTTAATTTAATTATGTAGCCTACAGAGCCACAAATGTTTTGCTTGTTCTATTCTCAGTTGACTGCAATCTATTTTTCATATGGCGATCTTATGAATGGTGAGTGACTCCAGAGAGCCGATTATATGGGTCTCTCATGGATTTTGATCTTATCCTCTGAAGCTAACCTGGTCGCGACCAGGTTAGCTTTGCAGCGTCAGTTGCCATGGTGATTGAAAGTTAACTTGCTTTGTAGTACGGCTAAACCAGGTTTAAACTCAAACTTACTCGGATAAGGCATTAAACTAGCTTCGTAGTACAGGCCTCTGGTTGTTTCACTTATCAACTGTTTGTTTATCATTGTATATATCATTCTAACACTGTATGTATTGTTAATAATGTCATAATTTGTAATAGTAGGCTAGTACAATTGTGGTATGATGCTTAATTATCTGTATTGATCTGCCAGTATCATACTCTACTAGCAGAACTCATTCTGTCTACTAATGTATCCACTGTTGAGTGTTTACTTTGTTGTTAGATCAGTTGATTGTCCTAAAACGCTTTGGCAATTTTGTTATTCATGCCAATAAAGCAATTTTAATTCAATTTAATTGAGACGGGGGGGGAGAGAACACGCAATTAATTTATCTTTAATCTACCTATGACTGTTGCCCAAGATTCAATGGGACTCGGAAAAACCTCCGGGTGTACCCTTTATAACTGAGTTGAAATCGCCTCAAAGGTCAACAAGAGACGAGCTCCGGGGCAGCAAGTCAAGTTGTCAACACCATAGGACATAGGTCAACACATCCAGATACAATGATGACGATATAATGACATGGTATGTCTGGTGACCGTTATTAAATTGAGCTAGCAAAACATGTTGTGAAAGAACATATTTAAACACTTCGTCAGTGAATAAAAACCATGATAAACATGTTGTAAAGATTAACTTAGCTAACATCCGTATTAAAGTTAGCTAGCTTAAATGACCGTAAGTAAACACTTAATGTAACGTTATTCATACTTGTAGAAGCGTTTCCTTTCGTTGCCGTTTCCAGAGTCATTTTTGCAGTTTGGGACAGAACAATATTTCGGCATCTCTCTTCTTGCTGCGTCTCCGTTTCCAACTCACTCCAACAAGGTGACGGAGGATGGTAAACGCGTGTTGTCAACTTCTGACGCATCGTTGACGATCAGCTGTTTGACGCGTGGCGTGACGCAAAATACACGCGACCATACATGCTGAGCATGCGTACATGCTCTTCAAAATGGATTGGCCGGAGGGACATGCTCTTCAAAATGGATTGGCCGGAGGGACATCATGAGGAATGATGATTGGTTTTGCTTAGGCATGGGGAGTGATGATTGGTTGGGGTTAGGGTCAGAGGCAGGGTAGGTCCCTCCGGTCTATAGACGGTTTTAACTTAACAAAAACATTCTAAATTGAACCCCCGCTCACTTCCTGTTGCAGTGTTTGCTATGGATATAAAAGAAAAAAAAACATTCAAGTGCAGGACTGACCATTCCGTGAAAACCGTCTATACAGCTGAGCAGCAAAAACAAAAGTAACAATGTTGAGTGAATATTTCTGCAGTTTGCCGAATGCTGAGAAAAAGGAAGTGCTGTGGGGTTGCGCTCTGGTGAAAACCGTCTATACCATACATAAACTGTATAATAATTTCACAAGTAAAGTTAGGTGAGATAATGTGATATTGAGAAATAGTTCTTCAAATGTTAACTAAAGCCCACAAATGCTGAGTTAAAAACAAGACCAAACTTCATAAAGATAAGACTTGTGTTTCTAAAATCACTGGACTGGATTTTTTTTATTCAATAACTTTCTCCAAACATGTACACGGAATCTTTAAATGATACAGTATATATATACATACACATCAGTGTACTTTTTTCTTATCTAAAAAGTTGAGGGCCATTATACAATGCAACTGTGCGCTTTGAGAGATGATTGGTTTCTGGACGTTTGTGCATTGAAGAAATCCACACAAGAGGGCAAGTTACTGGTCATTAAACATGATGTATTGGAGACTGGAGTGCCACCAGTGTCTACCTCACACCAAAGCTAGATGGGAGAGTAGAGTGTGCGGGGGCTGCTGGGTGAAGGGCACAATGACAAACAGGGATGACGTGGAGAGCAGCAGCGGTACCTTCCTCAGCAGTACCTTCCTCAACGGGAAGCAGTGCAAAATAAATGTCAACAGTTACATGATTTAACCAGCTAACCACTAATGGCAAACAGCACTGTTCAGAGTGTACCCAGGGCCAATCAGTGCTGTCTCCAATGAATACTCAATATCCTTTCTTTTTTCTTGGGGGGCGGGGGGTATGGGAACATACATCCAATTAACTTTGTTATCCTGTAAAACAATGTTTTTATAAACTGCATCATACTGTAGGATTCGTTCAGAAATACTGATAAACATGAACATGCTGCTCTCAACCCATTTCAGGATGTTCTATGGCTGTGTACGCAGGTACACAGTACCATGCTGTTTTACAGTGCAAACACACCAGGCCCACATGCATAACACTGCATATTTAGGTGTAGAAATCTAAGCCCAAAAAAGCTCTAAAAATGTCACCCAAATTTACACTTACATTATCCTTTTTTTTGCCACATCGCACTAGTCAGATTCAGAAGACTGCATACAGTTACGCACATTCTCACAGCCCGTGAAACCTGTGGGAAGTGGTGCAGCACACTTTTCGTGTGTACACATGGTTTACATTTGGCCCCGGGTCCGAAAGCACCGCCAAGCGTAAATTAAGCTCAAGCAGGAGCCTGGCCGTTCACTGGCGTCTGGTGTGTTTGCACTGTTGAAGTCAAAGGCTGCTCCACGTAAAAACCAAACAATCAATTCCATTACACATCTTTGGTACATAACCAGCTATTTTATCCCATCTGCTGAACACATCATAGAGTCAAATATTTAAAAACCAAGCAGCTCCAATGGGATGCATCTGCAATTCTCAGGGTAGTTTTCTTTACCCAGTGATGGAACACATGAGCGGGCAGATGGGCAAAGGAAATTGGGATTATTATTATCGTTGTTATTTTTTTCCAGTTTTAACCGATACATGAAAGAACGCGCCCGATTCTCGACCGGGCTGGTCTAAGCGATCTCATCCCATCTGAACTACACCACGTGTATTCTGAATACAACTAGTGGAGGTTTTCGGGAGAGGGATCCCTTAGGCTAAGCATGAACAAGAGCTAAGCACTGGAAGGAGTGAGGTGGCCAGGGTGGTTCAGGTCAGGTGGGAGGTCGTCAGTGTCGCAGACAGACTAACAGCGCCACTACATCATCCCCATCTGCATTAGCGAGTTGGCGTACGCCATGGGCTTGACATTCGGATGAGGCTGTGAAGAGAGTTAGAGGGGAATAAAAGATTGATCACACTTCAACAACTTTCAAATATTCAAACAAATAGGTAGTAAGGTGCACATCAATGGTGTGAAAACACAGAACCAGTGGTGCTCGTAGAGGGCACACGATGTATACCTCCACCAACCTCTCTACAAAGTTTTGTGGTTTTTCGAAAATTTAAGTGAATCTGTTTGGAACTTAGGCACCTTTATGTGATTGGCTAGCTATGCCCATTACCACATCCCCCCTTTGGCCAGTGGGCATGGAAATGTAATAGTCTTAAAGCTGTAGAATGATTCAATAAGTCAACTAATCTGCAAACCAGAGCACAAGGAATGACTTCATCTATACAATCAGAGATCACTTTAGAGACATAGAATACTGACCACAGCAGTGAACTGGTGAAATTCTGGCTTGAGGTCAGATCCCCTGAGGTGGATATAAGCTCCTTTGTTTCCCATCTGATCACTGGGGGGAGACAGAGTACAACACACAACACTATTTAACTCTCACTAAAATGAAACGTACCCTTCCACCATTTTAGCTCATTCTAATTATCATTCATACCATACCTAATTGACATATCTGTGCCGCCCGTCCCCACCCAAAAGTTATTTTCTTATATTTTTCTATTATAATCACATTACATTTGCTTCCAGGAAAATTGGAAATCTTTATTGGTGACTTCATCATGTACCAGGAAGCGCATTTCAAAATTCCAACCAATAAAGTCAGATTTTATTTTAACAATCATCCCAGCAAATAAATCTGCCTCTCTCCACAACTGATATCCCATTGGTTTACACTTCATTATATCCTATTTCAAAAAGGAAATAAATCACATTAAGGCTGCAGCAAAATGCTCTCAAAATGCAGGTTCATTGTGACTAAAGGTGAACTCTGAAGTCCCAACAGGCCACAAGAGTCTTGGCAACAGTGCACACTCAGCAAGGCATCTCGGTTACGTACCAGTAGTTGGGTGCCGAGAACACGGTGATGCACTTCCCTGAGTGAGTGACCTCGTAGCCCTCAGCCTTGACCTCATGACTACGCACAATGAAGTCCAGCTTGTTCTGGTCCAGGAAGCGCTCCGTTACATCCGGCCCAAACTGACAGCTCACTCCTCGCTTACTGACCGACCGGCCGTTCTGTGTTGGCACACGAAGAGGGAACAGCAAGTCTGAATGGTGAGCTACACACAACGCAACCTGTGGATTAAGGGTTCAAATATATGATGTGGATCTTAATGACGCCCAGGGGAACTGACCTGAGGCTGTGGATCTGACCACAGGAGATCACACATGGGACCTGTGAAGGTAAGAGCAGAGGAAGGTGTGTGAGTGTACCTGCTTTTCATTATTGAGATTGTGTCTTACTGCCATTTAGGACTGACTGGGCACTCGGGAGTCTGAACATACCCGAGTCTGGAGGCTGTCTGTTCCTTTCAATCTTCCTGAGGTCTTCCAATGTGACGCCGTCTTCACTGAAGAGCCCTCCATGCATCACCTGAGGGGGAGAAACGTTTGTCCACTGTACTTGTTTTGAAAGTGTATTATCTTTTACATCTCTGCTTAAGACTCAATTTGATAGACAGACTTTTATTACCAGCCGCGACAGCGTTGGCTGGTATTGTTTTCACCTTGTGAGTCTGTGTGTGAGAGATCAAGGCAGCGGGAACTACCACAGAAGCGTCTGTCTGTCTGTGGACAGATTTTGTGAATGCAATAGCATCAGAACCCTGCAAGATACAGTCACGAAACTGCACAGGTATGTTGACATCAAAATTAAGGCCGATTAATTAATTTCCCTCTCTCTGGAGCTACAGGTTGCTCCACCAGCTCCTCTCAACTCGTCTCAACTGCAGCCCAACTGCGGGTGCTCCGCCCCCGACTGATTTGCGTGGTGGTGGCTGTGCAGCTTGTGCAGCACTGCACATTCGGCAATTAATCGGCCCTAATGACTTAATTAAAATATCCAGCTCCATTACAGTATGTCACCTGCAGGGGTGCTCTTTACACTTGCTGAAAGATTCAGTGCGATTGCACGGCAAATGGCATAGATGTGGCCCAACACAATTTTGCACACACACACTTTGTATTCTTATTATAGGATTAAGAAAGTGTGCGCACAGTACAAAAATAGCAAGCACTGTGATATCCAGGGTAAACTGTAAACAGATTTAATTTGGAGGTCTTACTCTATTCTAGGTGTCCGGCTGAGTTTTGAGATGAATCGGCGACTGTAACCAGTGAACAACAAAGTTAATTTCACGTGCCTGGTGACAGCTTTCAGCTAACGATGTCTCCACTTACCAGTACTTTGCTGTTGATGCACTGTGCAATAGGCAGCCACTGGAAAACCTCGCTAAACAGCTGGAACATCTGGCCTGTGTACTTGGCTTTGACCTCCCCTTCAAACCCGTACATCTGGTTCATGTTGTCCGTCTCGTGGTTACCTGTAGACAACGATCATGTGTTCTTGCACAAGTACAACCCTTTGTTTAAATACCTTTAGTTTCTGTACTATAGACAAAATCACAGTGTTGTTTACAATAACGTCCAGGTAGACAACGCCGGCGTCACGTATGTACATACAATTTAATGGAGCTGAGTAAACGGGGGCGGGGAACAACTGAGATAAAGAGAAAATGGTTGAGCCTAAAATGCAGGTTTGATGCTTTCATATCATTAATTAACAACACTTTCACTAACGTTAGTTTAGAGGCCTAATTTACCTGTTGCGCCACAGATTAAAAACAATTACAGCTTGAGTTCACCCAAAACTAGCAGCTAGTCCGACCGGCGGTGAGATGTCACTATTGGGAAGATTTGGTTTATCAATACAGTACATAAAATAAGCACAACCAAACATCAGATAGGTTGGACCACCGTGTTTAAATAGGGTACCATATAGCTTTAACGTTACAATTATGGCCGAAAATGACAACAGAAATAAACAATAAACAAGTTTGTGATATCTCCACAATTTAAATCAATCGGCAGGTGTCTACCCGGAAGTACCTGTTGTAACTTGTTAATGTAACGCCACAGTGATTTGGTCTATATACTAATACGATGACATTGCATTAATTCTAAAAACTAAATGAAACATGTAAATAAACTAGAGGGCACTCGGTAGAGTGCATAGCTCCGCCATGGCATGTTACCCCATTGCCACGCCTCCTTTTGGCTAGTGGGCGTGGAAAGTTAATCAGCTCGTCCTTGGCCCATGACCAGCCTTTCTACAAAGTGTTGTGGTGTTAAGGTTCTTGCACACAGAGTCCGAATTGTTCGCTGCGTTTTTTTAATCCGTCATCCGAAAAAAACACGTCACGCACAGATACCTTGCACACTGAGTCCGATGCGTTAATTATCCAATATTCGTTGCGAAGATTCGCAACGAAAAGAAAACTACCGCGATCCTATTGATCCACAACTGGCAGTGTGTCTGTGTGGCTCTCTCTCCCCCCCCCCCCCCCCCTTCCCCATACACACACACACACACACACACACACACACACACACACACACACACACACCGCGTTCCAAGCTGGTCTGCAATCACCCGGCGCATTCTGTCTTTTAATTCCGAATCTCTGTATTCCTGCTTTGTCATAAAATGCTTTGTGCTGGGAGACGAACTGAATTAAAGGCCGGCTTTACCGTGGGGAATATGAATATATATTAATTCTTAAAAAATCTTAAATTTCGAATCCGTTGAAATTTTTGAAATTGCTTGTTCACAGCCAGAGAAAAAAAAAAATGAAAAAAAAAAAAAAAAAAATTGGGCCAGGTGACGCGTTTCGCGTCGAAACGCGTCACCTGGCCCATTTTTTTTTTTTCATTTTTTTTTTCCTCTGGCTGTGAACAAGCAATTTCAAAAATTTCAACGGATTCGAAATTTAAGATTTTTTAAGAATTAATATATATTCATATTCCCCACGGTAAAGCCGGCCTTTAACTCATTCAGGGCCAATGACGTCTTTGACGTGTTATCAGGAATAGCCCAGAGGGCCAATGACGTCTTTGACGTGTTTTTGTTTTTATTACTGCAGGGCGTAGTTTAAACACTTCCCCAGCCTGTCACATGGTATCAGGTCCCTATCATCTAAGACAACACGTGAACAAACACATACCGCAGCTGTTGTTTTGAAATTGAGCAGGAGGAATATCAGAAAACGATAAGGAGCTTGCCTTGTGCAGACAGGAGAAACCCCATTGAAACGCCCCTCGCGCGCTGCAGGAGCTGGTCGCTTTCCTGTGTGCCAGCCTTCCTGTGTGCCAGCCGGAGAAAACCGGAGAAAGTAATCCACAGATGCGTTTGATCATCGGAGGAATGAGGAAATGATCGATCAGCAGTGATCAGAGGGCGGTGAGGACGTGTTGAATAGCCGAGGGGAAAACGGGAAGGATGCAGGGAGGATATGACAGGACGAGCAGCACACGAACAGCTAGGCAGGCAGAAGCCCGCTGCCCGTTCTCAAGAGCTTCATGAAATCGCTGGACTGCGTGCCCTCCAGTGTAGTGTCTCTGCTCCAGTGTTGCTCCTGGCCAATCCCGGCGCCACAGGGCGTGGTTATTGCTTATCCTATGTGGGGTTAGAAATCACGCAACGAAGGGGGATCGTGTGTGTGTGTGTGTGTGTGTGTCTGTGTGTGTGTGTGTGTGTGTGTGTCTGTCTGTCTGTCTGTCTGTCTGTCTGTCTGTCTGTCTGTCGGTGTGTCTGTCTGTCTGTCTCTCTGTCTGTCTGTCTGTGTGTCTGTCTGCACACTCACTCACACTGCTGTATTGTTGAATGTAAAAAAAAGCACTTCATGTGTATATATATATATATATATATATTTTTTTTTTTTTTCATTTGTGTCATAACGAATAGTATTTACATGTCTGATGTCAATACAGTTCAAAATAAAAGAATTGAGAGCGAGTTCTGCTTGAGAATGTGTATTTTACAGTAATTGCATTTGCTCCTGTTTGTCATCTGAGAGAGAGACATTTTGGGTGAAAACAGGGTGTATATAAATGGATATAAGTAGAGTACAGAACATGCTAAAAGCTAACTTTTTTTTTCCTGGTGAACCCAGAGACGTACATCTTCATTTTGAGGTATTGCAAATCACTCTGGTGCTAATAGATAATTTACTGTGGGTCTTGAAAGATGACCAACAATTATGAAAATCTTTGGCCTGTGCTAAATATTGGCGGTCCTAAACTGGCCCTGAATGAGTTAACTTCTCAGGCGCCATTTTTCATTGTGAATAGCAACTGGTCTGCAATCACCGCAAACCACTGCAAAGCAGCTCTGAGTGGTCAAACACCTGTCAAAACGATTTCATGGATGCGGAAAAACGCAGAAAATCGAACCTCGTCCGAAAACTTAAATGACGGACGTAATTGTCGGACTCGGTGTGTCAATGATGATTGACACAAATGAGGTCATATTTTTATTTTTTTCGTGCGTCAATTTCGGACGAAAAAACGGACTCTATGTGCAAGGACCTTTAGTGTTACATGTATCTGTTTGGAATTTAGGCGCTTTTTTGTGATTGAACACACCCATTACCACGCCTCCTCTTGGCCAGTTGGCGCAGAAAGTTAATCACCTCTAACTTGGCGCATGACCAACCTTTGTGCCAAGTTTCATGCAAATCCGTTAGGCACCTTTCTGTGATTGGACATGCCCATTGCAACACCCCCTTTTCGCCAGTGAGTGTGGAAAGTTAATCAGTTCTAAGTTGGCCCATGACCTACTTTTCTACAAAGTTTTGTGGTGTTACGTGAATCCATGTGGAAGTTACGGTAA
This sequence comes from Poromitra crassiceps, assembly GCF_964638095.1. Taxonomy (NCBI): domain Eukaryota; kingdom Metazoa; phylum Chordata; class Actinopteri; order Beryciformes; family Melamphaidae; genus Poromitra; species Poromitra crassiceps. Next base: position 38,531,364 of record NC_139642.1, read on the forward strand.
GAATACGGTAAGCGCCATTTTGTGATTGGCCCTGGCCATTGCCACGCCCCCTTTTGGCCAGTGGGTGTGGAAAGTCAATCACTTCTAAATTGGCCCATGGCCAACTTTTCTGCAAAAATGTGTGGTGTTATATGAATCCGTATGGAAGTTCGACGCCTTTTTGTGATTGAACATGCCCATTACAGCGCCCCCTGTTGGCAGTGAGCGTGGCAAGTTAATCACATGACCAACCTTTCTGCAAAGTTTCATGGTGTTGCATGAATCCGTTTTGGAACTTAGGCGCCTTTTTGTGATTGAACACACCTATTATAGCGCCCCCTGTTGGCCAGAAAGCTAATCACTTCTAAGTTGGCCCATGACCAACCTAACCTTTCTGCCAAGTTTCATGTAAATCCGTTCATAACTTTTTGAGATATCCTGCAGACAGACAAACAAACAAACAGGGGCCAAAACATAACCTCCAGCCAACTCTGTTGACTGGGCCTTTGACCCAGCCAACTCCATGACGGGGGGTAAAAAGGTTAATGAAGGAATTTGGGGGATGAACCTTGTGGCAGCTTCTATGCGTTACGTTATGTGACACACAGTAACATACCCAACTACAGCACACAGCTGCAGATATGCATACATACACAGACCCGTGCACAGGCACAACATGAGTGTTCTCACCCCTAAGCAAGTAGAAGCAGTCAGGGAAGAGCAGCTTGAAGCCAAAGAGGGTAAGAATGACCTCGACAGAGAAAGAGCCTCGATCCACGAAGTCGCCGTTGAACAGCTGAATTCTGCGGTTAAGCGCTATGACACATTTGACGTTTTAGGCATTTTGTTATACAGAAAAGCACAAACCAGAGGAGCAACTGCACAGGACATGCATTCAAAAGCTGATGTAATACTAGATTTAAAAAAGACAAAGGATACGTAAGGGTTGGTCTGTGAGGGTAAGCCGTTCAACTCGAAGATGTTGAGGAGATCGTAGTATTGGCCGTGGGTGTCCCCACATATTGTTATCTTTTCTGTCTGCGGTAGAGGGAAAGAAAAAACCTTGAATAGAATCCAAACAAGAGGGTAACAGTATAAAACGCATGTCATTAACAAATAAGCTTCCAGGGTCACAGGAATATTTCAATATATTTATTGTCAAAGTGCTGTGACTCCGACCCAGGCAGTCCTTACTAATGATTGCTTGTACTCTTGGCAATCAATAATGTAATATTGTTCTACTGTTGCTCTCATTGTACATCACTCTGAATAAGAGCACCATCTTAACACATGAAATGTAAATGTAAAACTTCATGAAGCTACAAAAAGAGTCCTATACCCTCCATGGTCAGATTGCTGAATGGACACAAATAAGAGCAATTCTGTGTTACTGTGTTTGCGGTTTTACTGTGCTTTTTAGATATTGAATGAATTTAATATAAGATATGTATTGTGCACTGCGATGCAGTTTTCTCATTTTAAACTGAGTGCATATGAGTGACACATGTATTTTAATGTATAAATAAAGGACAATTCATCCATTCCAGTATTTCTAAAACAAATGAGCACGTCCTCACCTCTTTTAATGAGATTTCTACAAGACTTGGGAGTTTGGATAGAAGCTCTTTGACTTGGACCAAAATCTGAAACGTTAAAATAAAATAAAAAAGTAAAATTACAATTGACAACAGTTTGCTTCAACGCGATACTTTTAAATAAAAATGCATGTTTACCTGATAAGCACACTTTCTGTGTAGCTTCTTCTGGTCCTTGAACCAATCCATCATCTCCTTCATGAACTTCAATGTGACCTTCCCGTCTTCAAGTTTGGGGCCTGCATACTCATCCTCAATCGCTGCATTACAAAATATTGTTAATTTCAGAATGTGAAATAGAAACATCTCTACATAAAAGCACAGACAGTATTCACCTTATGTGAGAGCCTAAGAATTGTAAACACAATCGCAAGTTCTGATTGTGTTTACACTTCCTGTGACTCAGTGGCGTGCACAGACTTTTTTGGGGGCCGTGGTGCTCAAGTGAAAAAAGGGCACCCCTCTCATACTTATTTATAAAAATATATATATATAGTCATTAATACAGTGTGGTGCCCCTGGGTGACCACACTTGGAAGTACCCACTAGGCATGGGTCGATTTCCGGTTTTACCAGTTTGGTTCGGTGTACGAGCCTAAATGAATACAGATGGGCTCATTGAATCCACAAGAGTCTCATCTTTCGAGTCATACATACCCAAATTATGTACAAGACCTTTTATGGAATTTATAGCATACTGCATGAAAAAAACCTCCCTGTTTTTGCCTAAAATTGCATGGGATTAACAAAGTGGACATGTCTGTAAGGGGGTGGACTGATGGGTAGGTACCCATAGAACCCATTCTCATTCAGATATCTTGAGGTAAGAGATCAAGGGCCCCCTTTGAAAATGGCTGCCAGTATATATATATATATATATATATATATTAGGGCTGTCAGCGTTAAAGGAGAATTTCGTTTTTTTTTAACCTGGAGCCATTTCCTGGCATTAATTATGAATTGGCCACTCACCTAGCGATGTCTGCAGCGTTTCTGGGCGTCCTAGCGTTGTTTTGAGATCAATATCGTCCAAGTCAGTGTAAAATGGAGTTGATTTGGGGCCAAGTGGTAGCCTGTATTTCCTGCATCTAAATAGCTATTTTTCTTCCCGTTTTCGCCACATATCGCCATAATCAGATCCGTCAACATCCAGCCGAGTGTTATTTCACCCCAGGCTGTTTCCTGGACTGCACACGGATCAAATTACCTCAAACGTGATCTAGGTCACCAAGTCTCGTGAAGTCCCGCGATACTTTCCTGTCGACTGGCCAAATACAGGCAGGACGCTTAGCGGTCGTGGTTTTAGCGTAACCTATGTGGGGTTTGGCGTAACCTATGTGGGATTCGAAATAACGAAGGTTATGCCAAACCCCACATAGGTTACGCCAAACCCCACATAGGTTACGCTAAAACCACGACCGCAAAGCGTCCTGCCTGTATTTGGCCAGTCGACAGGAAAGTATCGCGGGACTTCACGAGACTTGGTGACCTAGATCACGTTTGAGGTAATTTGATCCGTGTGCAGTCCAGGAAACAGCCTGGGGTGAAATAACACTCGGCTGGATGTTGACGGATCTGATTATGGCGATATGTGGCGAAAACGGGAAGAAAAATAGCTATTTAGATGCAGGAAATACAGGCTACCACTTGGCCCCAAATCAACTCCATTTTACACTGACTTGGACGATATTGATCTCAAAACAACGCTAGGACGCCCAGAAACGCTGCAGACATCGCTAGGTGAGTGGCCAATTCATAATTAATGCCAGGAAATGGCTCCAGGTTAAAAAAAACCGAAATTCTCCTTTAACGCGTTAATCGCGCGCTGATCATAACGCGTTTTTTTTTATCGCGTTAATCGCATGCCGCTATTTTGTCCCTTCGCACACCCGTACTTGTAGTCAAGCCGTTCGGTTTCCTGTCTCCTGCTTGTGGAGGCAGGCATGGAAGAGAACGACAGCAATATGCTTTTAAATGGCTCGTTTTACTTCCCAAATGGCACAGTGGATAGTCAAGAGCCGTAGTTTGCACCTTGTGTAAAACGGAATAAAAATATCACCGAAGTACATCGAGTTTGAGGCGAGCGATCACCTAAAAGTAGCGCGAGACTCCTCACTCATTCTTCCTTCAGAGTCTCGGATGCGCGGGTCCTCTAACCACTGGGAGGTCGGCTCCAATGGCTTCACGCGATATACACGTTATCAATACACAGTTTCCAATACCGAGCCATTATTCACATGGAAGTGCCAAAGTTTTTAGCTCAGACACAGCCTTCTTCGGCTGTGTCATTTTGGGTTTCGACTGCTTCACAGCGCCGCCGCCGGAAGTATCGGTTCTGGAGCGTTCTGGAGTGTTTACAATTATTGTGCATTTATTTTCTATTCAAGATGCATTTTGTAGACATTTTGTGACCTCCTGTCTACATTGCACTTCTATTGAATTGAAAATAAATCTAAAATTCAAGATCACAAAGTACATTTATTTGCATTAATTTGATTCCCAATCACGACACACTGGTAATAATTATTAATATCTAATTAAAAATGCTTTAAATGTGCGATACAAAGATGCGATTAATCGCGATTAATTATAATCGCACGATTAATCGCGATTAAGAAAATTAATCGTTTGACAGCCCTAATATATATATATATACACACACACACACACATACATATATACATATACATACAGTATACATAATATATATATATATATATATATGCCCATTTATGCTTTTATTGGAATATACTGGCATCCATGTTTAGATTTCAATGTCAATACTTGTTATATACATCACGTAACACAGTGAACTTACTCATGTTTTCAATGTCTAGGGAGTCCACAACAGATTTTTTGGTCTCATCGCTGGCAATGGCTCTTTCAAAAGCCTTCTGTTTCACAATCTTGTTGCACTCCTGATACTTCATCTTTGCATCCTTGTCATTGGGTCGAACCCTCACTACCTGTCACCAAAACATGGAATTAATAACACAAGCACATTTGTTAATTAATGGTCAATCAAGGGAGACTGCAAATGATATGTATTGATTGGATGCACATAGAGCCATTATAGCTGCAAAGGACAGGATATAAGTAATAACCAAATATATTTATTATAAATGATGCATCTTAATTATGTAAATAGTTTAAATGGGCTGAAAAATAATTATTGCTGTGTGGTCAATCTACTTCAAAATGCATGCACTGTTTTTCCATATACATTTCAAAGATCTATAAATACATTAGTCCGACCTCTTGGATTCATATGGATTAAGTCTTAGGTTCTGCATTCAATGGTGCTTGGCCTATTTAACTTAGACTGTACATTTATATTTAATGCCTACTTAACACTCCTCTTATTCGTGTATATATCGTATATATTGGACTGCACTTGCAATGTTGTGATTTTGTCTTAGATATTTCTCTTGTTTTCTTTTATCTCTGAATATTGACATGACCGCTACGCTGCATACTTACACGAAGAAAAATTCCTCATATGTAATATTGCATATTGTGGCAATAAAAGTGATTCTGATTCGTCAGACTCAAGACAATTACTGACTGTGGCATTGAGTTCTTTGTTGCCATAACCCTGATACATTTCTATTGTTCATTATGAGAACAGCACTTAATAACAATAGACACCAAATTAGCTGTGTGAGTGCCTTCAGAGTTCAGACTAGATCTAATTGGCACCCTCAATGGATTAAAGGATAATCCCCAAACTGGGATGAAAAGACTACATGAAGATCCTAACTCATACTGGGATGTAAAGACTACATGAACATCCTAACTCATAATGACAGATCAACAAATGGGGCTAGAGAGCTCTTGCAGTTCATACCAAAAATAGTGTCAGACTATATGGCTAGTTAGTTGCAGAGAAAGAAGTCATATTTTTTTACCGTCTCATAGTCCTTAAGTGCAGCCTTGAACTTGCCCAGTGCCATGTTGGAGGTGGCCCGGCGGTAGTACCCCTTGATGTAGTTCTTGTCTATCTCCAGGGCCTTGGTGGCATCAGCCAGGGCATAGCCGTAGCACTCTGTGCGTAAGTATGCCAGGCTTCGGTTGCTGTAGAAGATGGCATTGGTTGGATTGAGCTCCAGGGCCTCTGAGTAGTACTTGATTGCATTTTCATAGTCTTTATCTGCAAAACAGATGTCACAACAGCATTGAACACAATATTAGGGTTGGCACCATGGACGATGGCATCTACATCAGACCATCGTGATTACCTGTTAGAATAATTTTTTTTTAATTTTAATTGATTTAATAATAAAAAAAGGCCAACTCCACTCAACCGCGATGCGCGAGGGACGCGCGGGCAGCATTAAACAAGTGTACCCTATCCCCAGTTCAGAGAAGCGGAGAGCAGGAGGGGAGGATAAGCAAAAGTCGGTTGTGTTGTGAAAGAAGAAACTTCAAGTTCTTTCCTGTTTTCAACTCATGAAGTATCTCCATTACATAGGCTGTCTGCTGCTGTGTTGCTATCTCTCCTTAACATAATGTTAGGTTCAAAACTGAGCCCACATGAATCAAAAGTTAGCCGCCAATAATTCTGCCCGTTTTCTGCCAGCTAGTTAAATTCAACACACACACGTTGTTGGTCAGGATCTGTAACGTTAACGTTATTTGTTTTGCACCTGTCAATATTGCTGGTAGTGATAGCCTACTGTTTTGAGTCGCCTGGCTCTGTGCTGTAGTAGTAGCCTATCCAAGCCCGCTGGTCTCTCATGACATGTAGAGCTCAGCTGTTCTGTTGTGAACATGAACGTGCATTGCAGCAGCGCAGCCAAACGGCACCGTAACGACTTCATAAATCATTAATTCACCCCCCCTTCCCCCCCGGTCAACGGCGATGCCATTGTCCATCGTGATGTTTCACTGTGGAACCATCGCAATGGCTTTTTGGGTGACATCGCACAACCCTACACAATATATCAGAGTGCAGTCATGGGAAACGCTCATTAGCACCCTAACCTTTAGTCCAGGGGGTTTCAAAGTCTGAGAGTGTGGGCCTTCCCTCAGAGAAAGCATGGAAAATCACTTATTATTTTCAATAGAATGTCAGCTTTAAAAATGGGTTTGCCCTGCTTGCTTTCACACACCACGGTGGTGGAAATAAAATTGGAATAAAATGCCAGTTCTAAAATTGGAAGTGATGCATGGAAAACCTTATTGATGTGACATTCTCATTCTCAACAATACCAAGAAGGAAATAGTGATGTACTGGGGGCAGGTGATGGATGGCATATTCAAATTGCAATGGCTCAGAGTGCTTAGGAGCCAGTCCGATCGGTTATCCTATTTCTCATTTTATACATATCCATCAGACGCAAGGGAATCATGCCCAATCCTACAACAGAATGCCTTCCATCTGCTGTGACTCATCATACAATGTCAGTCCTATTCACGGCCACATGGAGGGCCTCCTCACTCAAAACCCCTCGCCTACTACAGCGTAACCAAGGTACACACACTGAAACAATGACAAGACCCTATTAGAGGCAACTATGGGAGACTTTGTGAGCATTTAAAATGTCACTGCTTTGCGATTTAACTTCACCAGAGTTTACATAAGATACCGCAAACTTAGCTAACGCTGGCCCGAGAAAGTTGATAAAGAACTTGACTTTCGTTATCGATGCTTGATATCTCCAACTTGAACTCTTGAACAAACAGAACAGACTTACTGCCGCAATATTTACCTCCATTTAACTCTGAATGTGAACTATTCGCTATATCACAATTCAAATGTAGACCGATTTCTAACATATAACGGATGGATCAACACTAAAAAAAACTGCCTTGCCAGTCTTGCAACAGATTAATTGATCGTTTATCGTGCAGTGGGTCTGCCTTGTTGCTGGCTAACAGAAAGTTCTAGGAGCTAACATTCACGTTAGATTTGTCCCTTATCCCGCATGATACAAACAAAACGGTGGAAATCTACCATATGGAATTAAAGAATGACCAAAGAGGGAAATGTAACGTTAGGCCAGATTCGCAAATACCACGGGGCTTGTTTAAAATCCAGAGACATAACTATCTAACATTAGCAAGTCAGCGGTGCACCATACACACGCGTGATGTTAGATGCTGCTGCTAGTTGTTGCAACCGAGATAGCTGGTTAGCTAAATGCTGTGGCTTAGGAACATCATCCAATGAATGGGAGTTTACAGTTAGCACGCTCTCTAGCCAGCATTAGCTAGCTAGCAACCGGCTCCGGCTGGAGCATGGGGCGGCAGAAACGTAAAGTTATTGCTGCTGTAATTATATGCCACACATTTCTCTATTACACTCTGTTGTAATAAGATATCAACTTGACAGGTTTGACAATTTACCTTTAAAGTAACTATTCGCCTTCTCCTTGAGTAGCTCTGCATTTTTATCTCCCTCCGCCATCTTCTTCTCACTGCCGTTTTCCGGTACGTGCGCCATAATGCTCGACAGTCGCAAAGGTCGCAAAATATTTCGTAGTAGTGTGTGTGTGTGTGTGTTTGTGAATGCAATTTACGTTTTACACTAAAATCATACCTGTTCGATGATGCTGATTATTATTATTATTATTAATAATAATGAATTCGATTAAATTAGTCACTATGAAAATCAAAACTCCTCTGTCCACCAGATGTATTTATTTTTTGCCTAGCCTCATCTAGCCTGTTTTTGTTTGTTTGTTTGTCGTTTGTTTTTAGTAAATTATTATTTTCTTACCTCAAGTAGCTTAATTTTCAAATTATTTAAATGTAAAAGATCAACATGTCCGGCGTAATCTAATGTTTAGGCTACACTACTGTATGTTTCTGGGACAGTGCAATAACATTTCAAAGTTACCCAGATTATGACGTGTTTCAGTTTATCAACCAGCAGGGGGCAGTACGGATCTTCACTGAAATAGGCCTATACCAGGCAATAAACTCATGGGCACACATCAGCTTATAGTAGGCTACAAGACTGCTGATAGAGGGAACTATTTCACATGAGGTTAACCAGAAAAATACCAATGGTGACTAATGTGAAATTATCACCTCATTAGTTTAGGATTAGGCAAATGATTCATGTGGATTTGGACTTTGCCTGTCATTTGCCTTGTATGCTGTATCTCTCCCTGTCTGAATCATGGCAATAACATTCAAATAACAAAAAACACAGGCCTACCTAACACGAAAATGAAACCTCAGTCATGTTTCCTTGTGGTCTTCTCCGACATGCCTGGAGGTTTGAGGATGCAGTGGTGGAAGTTTCGTGCCATCTGAACGCAGCATGTGGGCTTCTGGCAGCCGCAGATAATATCGAGTGAGGGGACAATATGGCACAGGTGCACGTCTCTGCAACTTTACTCACCGGCACATGGCTGACGCACCCCGGCCTCAAGTAACCGCTTTGCAACAAACATCACGCGACCTTAAACAGAAACATGTCTGAGCCAAAAACACTTTTTCCTTTTGCCAGAAAATTGATACTGGAGTCAAAAAACACAGTGGGTTTTGTGGGTAAGTGGTCAGTCACAGCAGGATGGAGAGAGACGTCCGTCATCTGGATCAAAGGAAGAACCAACCTGTCAAGGCAAGTTTGTGGTTGTGTGTGTGTGTGTGTGTGTGTGTGTGTGTGTGTGTGTGTGTGTGTGTGTGTGTGTGTGTAAATGTATTAGAGAAGTTCAATACTTGAGCAAAAATGTAACTTGAGTAATTACTACTTTACGAAATACAAAGAAGTATCGAAAAACAGTAATGTGGGTAAATGTAATTACTTCCCTTGGTGGAGGGTGGGGGTCAATAGTATGCAGTATATGTATAGTATATGCAATAGTCTCACATAGGCTACTACACGATAATAATAAATAGTAGGAAACCCAGGATCGGCCCTATATGTAACGTATACTTCAGTCACACCGAGGCCTTGTCGCTCATTGGCTCCTGGCCCTGGAATGTCACTCGCGTCCCCGTGACCTCCGTCCGTCTCGTCCTCCAGTTGCTCGTATATTTGCGCTCCTCCATTTAGGTTTGTTTTAACTTTCTCAGGACCTCCGAAGCCCACGCTCATGCATCTTTGCACCCAGGAGGACGGGCAATTTCCCTCCTCCGTCCTCCCACTCACCACATTTTCTACCTCTCCCTCCCTCCCACTCTGTCTCTCCCACACACTGTCTGCATTTACTCTCGTTTGGGGGCTGAGAAGTCTAGCAGTAATGTCGTTTTGCGCTCATTCATACTTGTGGTGGTTCCGTTTTTCAATTTTTCTCTTTTCCTTCTCCTAGTAAAACCATCAGAGACGTAGACGTGTTATGGCTGGGCTGAGAGACGAGTCATAATCTTGCTATAAGAGAAAGTGAACTCATGTAAGTGTTGTAAGTGTTCGGCAGGGTCACAGTGAGTCACCCGGCTGATCGCTCTCTTGCTCGCTGCTGCGGGACGTCCCATGTGAGTCAGGGCACGCAGACTGGACTGGGCTGTATCCTCTGTGTCACATGCTCTGCTTGAGCCGTGGGTGTGAGCGGGTCCACTTTACTCATGTCCCAAAGTCAGACTCAGGTCTTGAGGTAGAAGTGTCGAGTTAAGTCTCAAGTCGAAATTTAGAACACCAAGTCAAGTCCAAGTCAAATCTAAAGTTGTCTCAACTCAACACCAAGTCAAGTCCATGCATTCATGTCAACTCTAAAGTCAACATCAAGTCAAGTTCATGTCATTCATGTCAACCCTCAAGTCCAGTCTCAAGTCTGTAGATTTATCAAGTCAAGTCCATGTCATTAATGTCAAGTCTCAAGTCTAAATGTAGATCACCAAGTCAAGTCAGAACAAATAAGAGTCCAGTATCAATTTAATATCTTAAAGAAAATTAAATATCTAGGACTTTTCAATGCAATATGGTTTTAATAGGATAAAAATGAGGTAAGAGCATCATGAGTTTGATTTCTATAGTCAGTTTCAACTTCAATACATTCAATCATTCCATACAAATTCCATCTATCTATCCATCCATCCATCTTCAACTGCTTATCTGGGATTGGGTTGCGGAGGTAGCTGTTCCAGCCTAGCCCTCGGTCTGCCCCGTGATCTCCTCCCAGCTGGACGTGCCCGGAACACCTCCCCAGGGAGGCGACCGGGTGGCATCCACTGTGTCACATAACATAAAATAGAAGCTGCCACAAGGTTCATCCCGGAAAATCCTTGATTAGCCTTTTTACCTCTGCCACGGAGTTGCCTGGAGGTTATGTTTCCGCCCCTGTTTGTCTGTTTTTCATCCGCTGGAACAAATCTCATCAATTTCAATCTAAGTCAACTTAGATTGAAACACAAGATCTCAACTCAAGACTTTAGAAACCCTTTCAAGTCATCAGAGTCAAAGTCAAAGTCAAAGTCAAAGTCAAGCTCCAAGTCACCAGAACCCATAAGTCATGTGACTTGAATCCCCTGTCTCTTGGCCAATTGCAAATAAGAGAAGAGTTATCTATTGTGCACTTTATTTTGACATTTTCAATTTTATGTTAAACTCATCTGTCCTCTCTCCTTTTAGAATCACATGGAAAAGATCAAACCATCTTTTACACCAATACTTTTACTTCCACTTAAGTGAAATATCAGCAAAGTAACAGTACTGGTACTTGAGTAGGACATTGTGGTACTCTTCATCCCCATCACGTTAGACTTTGCCAGGGGTTTGTAGAAGCTGAAACGACTACAGAGTAGTTTCACTCTGACTCACTCTCCCTCTCCACTCTCTCCAAAATTCACTAATGAGATCTTGGCTTCAGGGGGTCTGTGGGGGGTCTGTGGGGGGTCTCAGTGTCAGCAAGGCCACTTATTTGAACCATATGTTTTTCTAGCAGGCAGCCAGGGCAAACGACTTCAAGCAAAATTAACGATAAACCCAGAAAGAAAATCATCCTCTTGAGCCCCACCCTTCCTCTATTTTTCTTATTTCCCACTATCTCACTTTAGATTTTGGTGACTCTTTGACCCGGTGATTTCCTCTGATAGACAGAGTGACTATCTGTTTGACTCATCTAGGAATAGCAGTGACTGCTCACATTATATGGCAGCTTTACAAACTCTTTCCTCCATCCCAGTGGAGCCATGTTGATCAGCCAGTGTGTAAATCAACATCCTGAAATGAGACATTGCATGTTCACTGAAGCTATTTGCGCTGCAGGGGAGTGAGGAGCTGGAAATTTGCTGTAGTGGAAAAAGAAATGCGATGCACATACCTGCCTGAAAAGGTCTGCTGCTGCCTTCACCTTTCCACATTAAAAGCAGCTCGTTCCTCTTGTGTTGCTTGGACTCGTAAACGGGGCGGACAGGGGCGGGGCGGCAGAGGGGCAGAAAGCAATTGTGTTTATATTTTGTTGAGCGCCTGTTTACATTTCTTGTAGGGCTGTTATAGAAAGTCTTTACCTTCGGTGACTGCAATGAAATCAACCCTAACCCTAACCCTATTTTTTTTATGTAACTTAAAGGAGAACTCCACCACAAAACAATGCTGATTTTTTTTGCACATGATCTCACACATATCCAAAAACTGTAAACAGTTTTGCAGGCATTCATTTAGTTTGACTGTAACTGAGTTGATTTTTGAGTAAAGTTGTGGACCAGTGATGTCATTTGTGTATGGATGACATCACTGGTCCACAACTTATATGTTTGGATATATAGTGTGTGAGATCATTTGCAAAATAAAACAGCATTGTTTTTTGGTGGTTCTCCTTTAAGTCTCAAGAAAAAATCTCCAAAATAGTTTTAAAATATTTTCCCAACCTTCTTATAATTTTGCGTCTGAAGAAAAACCTTATGAGGCTTATGAATAAATAATTATTTGACAGCAAAGTTTGTCCATAATTATTTTGCCAGTTGGCCAGCCGGCAGGAAAGTATCGCGGGACTTGACGAGACTTGGTGACCGAGATCAGGAATTAGGTAATTTGATCCCTGGGAGACTCCAGGGAACAGCCCGGGGGGAAATATCAGTCTGGTGGTTGTTGAGGGATGAGATTAGGACGATATGTGGCGAAAACGGGAATAAAACTGGCTATTTAGATGCAGGAAAGACAGGCTGCCACTTGGCCCCCACGGAGCTCTATTTTACGACTGGATTGGAGAGTATTGATCTCAAAACAACGCGTAGGACGGCCAGAAACGCTGCGGAGATCACTGGGTGAGTCGTCAGATCATAATTAATGTGAGGAGAGGGGTCCAGGTTAAAAAAAACCGAAATTCTCCTTTAAAGCAGGGCGGGCTCTAGCCATTTTGGTGCATATAGATTTGTGCAAAAAAAATTACACAATTTGGCTCATTGAATCCACAAGAGTCTCAGCTTTCCAGTCATTGAATGCATGCAATTCCGAGACGATTTAGGGACCCCAGTATGCAGAAATATCCAAAAGCAATAGGCGAAAATAACACATATAAAAACTGCATTTTGCCAAACTGCATGGGATTAGCATAAAGTGGGCATGTCTGTAAAGGAGACACTTGTGGGTACCCATAGAACCCATCCTAATTCAGATATCTTCAGGTGAGAAGTCAAGGGACCCCTTTGAAAATGGCCATGACAGTTTTTCCCTCGCCATAATTTAGCCTAACTTTGGCGCGTTATGTACCCGACAAGCTAGCATGACACGGTTAGTACCATGGGTGCGTTAGGTCTTCTGGTTTCATATGATACCAGTATATAGATACTTTAACAATGAAGCCACCACAGCACCCATAGACGACCGCCTATGGCCTATGATTTGAGCCGGCCCTCCATTGAAGAGGGCTGTTACATAGGCAGAAACCAAAGTCTGTGCCTTTTTCAACACTTAAAGTTACTCACTTAAAGCAGCTACGAGCAACTTTTTCGATTGTTATTAAACAGTAGGGCTGTGCGATTTTGCCTAAAACTAAAATTGACGATTTTTTCTCTCAAAACTCGATTTTCGATTTCGATTTCGATTTATTATAGTATTATACTTCTCTAAACATTTGTTGCCCTGCAGAGCTCTTTTCCCCCCTTTTTTCCATAATTGACAACTTACGCTTTTACTCTGAAGGTAGAACAACTCAACTTCCTGTTTTAGCTTGCCGCTGCTATGCTTAACTTCCTGGCTGTTGCTTGCTAACTTGACACTGGTGGATTTGCGTGTTCCTCCGTGAGATAATTATATTAGTGTCTAAGCGACCACCCGTGCTCGGAGTTATATCTGTACTAGAATAACACAAAGTCACAACAGGAATGCGTGGAACTGCGATAGCAGTTAGGGGGAAATTCAGACACACAGGGACAGGTGAGTCAGCTGAGGCAGCCATGAATACAGCCAATCTATCAGTACTCGGTGGCCTCACGTGTTGTTTTGTTATTATGTGAACTGGCAACGTTTCATCGTCCAGTGATAATGTCTGTGTTCGTGTGCGCGCGTGAGTGTGTTGTGGCAATCGTTATCTTGTAGGCTACAGGCCGCAGTGCAACAAGCTGCTTTTTGGTCGGAGGTGTTGAAATAAGTCCATTGTGCTGCTGTTTTTAGTAGCCAGTATCACAGCCTCTAGAGAGACTTTACACAAGTAGCAGCATGCGTACATGAGAGAGAGCCGCCCCGCGTAACGTACTTACCCTAGTTAAAGTGAAAATTAAAAAAAAAAAAAAATTAAAAAAAAAAAATTAAAAAAAAAAAAAAAAAAAAAAAACGATTTTACGATTTTCATTTTTTTAACATCGTCCTAACTAATTAATTCGATTACGATTCAAAATCGATTAATCGCACAGCCCTATTAAACAGTATAAATTTAATATCAATGCATCACATCTTACCTCTAATAGTCGACGAGACCAAAGCCGTGTGTATCTGAGATTGCTCCCTTAGGTGATTATTAAGTCTATAGTCTGTCTAAACTCGCGTCAACAGGTGGCTCTCTAGAGCGACCGGACCGGGTAACCCGGAAGTGAAACGCGGAAGTGAAACCAGGAAGTGAAACGCAGCTGCCTTCTTACGCCGTTTGCGCTGCCTAGCAACATAACATAAACAATGTGAACGCCACGCATACTCGCGGGAACATCTCTCGTTATATTCTAACAGGTTTTTTGGAAGTTATTTTGTGGTTATGGCCGAAGTGGCTGCTGCAAACTGTTTCATTTCACTTCCTGATCTGCCCTGGCTACAGACACACTAACACTGGCCGATTCACTCGGGCTTCAAGCGAGACTACTCTGCGTTGGTATCGTCGACTATTAGAGGTAAGATGTGATGCATTGATATTAAATTTATACTGTTTAATAACAATCGAAAAAGTTGCTCGTAGCTGCTTTAAGTAAACCAAATATATAGCAACCATAACTAATTGTTCCAAATAGTTTTCTTGATTCATGGCTCACAGCTATGGAAGAAAATTCCTCAAGGCCGCTGAGAGACAGAATGGATCTCCTCACACTTCCCAATCATATTTTACTTCGACAGTAAGGCTGATTAGCCTATTATGCGAAATCTTCAAACCACAAACAATATTATATTGCTAGCAGACAGAGTGCATTAATATTGTTTTTTGTGTGTGCACTTTTACTGTACATTTGTTGACATCACGGTTGGTAGGGAACAGGTCCTTTCTTAAATGCCTATACTGTAAATCAGAAATACAGAGAAATGTGTGAGAGATTAGACTAATCTGAAGGAAATATCATCTTAAATTCACTTAAGTGCATTTTTGTGGAAGTGCATTTAGTTCTAGAAAGTGGGACAGCTAGAGTAAATCACAGTAATATAATATGATAGTATGTAAGGGGTTAAAGTAGAGAGTGAGAGGGTTTCCTGTAGCCCTTTCAACTTCTGCTGCAAGGAACTGTGGTGTTTAGTAAGAAAACATTTAGCATTTAAATGTATGCCATCAAATCAATTAATACAGACATGCTTTGAGTTCGTCGTCAGCCCCAAATTAGATTTATCGTTTGTTTCCACCATAAAGACGTTTTGGCAGTTGAAAACAGAACAGAAAATAAACTTTTTCACACCCTGGCTCCAGCCGATTCCAAAAGCCATCATCGACTTTCCCTATTTATTCCAGAACTTTTAGAACAGAAAACGAGCTCTGAATGAAGTTTGGTTTTGGGCCAGATTTGGTGGGAGGGCAGACGAACTTGCCAGCCGCTGTCAGCATTTACTAGCATTTGGCATTTGGTAGTGTATTTACTTCCCACCAAGCTGGCAAATCTGACCCGTGAACTCATACCATGAGGACAGCCGCATTCACCACTTAAATACAGTTCCATACCTGTGTGTTGGCCCACACACAGCTTCCCAAAGAGATTTAATGGCATCAATTGTCGGCCCATTTGGAAATGTGAAACAGGCTAAGAGTTCTTTTTTCTTTTTTTTACTGGCTTCTACCCAACAGCCCCCCTCCTGACAGACTGGCACCACAGCCTTGTTAAAGGGAATTTAGAAAATGACTGACTAAATATATAATTGGAATAAATAAATACAAATTGCTACGGGAAGTCAAAGCTGCCCAAATTCCTAAAAAAAGTGAGATTAGGTTGACAAAAGAGCTCATTATTCGAAGCCTTGTTTGACCCTGACTGTTTTGAGAATATGATAATAAATCATGATTTAACCATATCCATAGCTTTGGATTTTCACATGTCTCTCCACAACTCCCCCTTCTCTCTCTCCCTTTCACATCCACGTTCACCATCATTCTCTCATTTATATTCTCTCATTCATTTTGAGCAGCCTGAGTGTGTTTGATGTGTGCTGGGCACAAGAACAAGGGATCGGATACACACCCCAAACAGGAAATGAGAAGTTCAAGAAAAATAGACCCATGTCTGTGTGCCTGGCAGAGAAAGACAGAGACACACGCAGAGAGGAATGCAGACAGATAGGGGAGGCAGACAGATGTACACACAAACCGTTGTAAATGTGAAAGGTGAAAAGAATGTTACGTATGTGAGTGGAGGAGACATCCGCAGAGTGATATTTATAGGGGCTGACCACCCCAGACGCTGCTCTGCATCGCCCAGTGACATCAACCATCCTACTGAATTCATCACAAGTGACAGCCTTTCTCCACTACACTGTATGTGACCTCGCCCATGCAGCCACGCTTCACCTTGTGTTTTCTCTCAATAGCAGCTTTTCAGCAGAGGACAGTTCACACACACACACACACACACACACACACACACACACACACACACACACACACACTCTCTCTCTCTCTCTCTCTCTCTCTCTCTCGCATATTTTTTATTTTAGACCCAACATTTGAAACATTTTTCACATGAGCAAGCACATGGTGATTTACTGCAGTGCACTGACAAGGTCATGATTCTCATCAAGAGCATACACTTGGCAGTGGTGACAGGGAAAGACGAAGACCCCTTTAACGGGCTCTAGATGGGCGTTCATCTGTTGGCTGGAGAGACAGATAGAGAGAGAGAGAGAGAGAGAGAGAGCGGGGTGCACAGTAACCTTGCGAGGCAGCTGGATTTGCACGAGGACGAGATCACGATCAGGCGAAATATCCATCTTGCCACGCTCCAATCTATTGGTTTGAATCCGAACCACTATCAGTATCCAAGGAGGGAGGAGGCAGTCCTAATTGGTTGAAGTTAGCTTGTGATAGACAGATGTTCATCCAATCACCTGCCATCCAATCACCTGCAAAGTTTTTTTCCCCATAGTATTTCTTTTTATCGGTTTCCAAGATCGAGTTCCCAGGTGGTTCTGTGAAACAAACCATCTGGCAGCGCCATGTTAGGTGGATAGTAGCGGCAGTAATAACAATTATACCAGTAACAACTACACACGGTTTTAACTTGACAACATAAACATTCTAAATTGAACCCCAGCTTACTTCCTGTTGCAGTGTTTGCTAGTGCAATAGGCCTAACTAGCCCCTTTCGGAACTGTGTCATTTCTGTGAAAACCATCTATAAAAGTAAAAATATAACTAATAATGCACAGTGACAGTAAGTCACTGTGCATTGTACAGTGAACAGTAATAACGATAACAACCTATTAATATAAAAAAAATAGGACTAATAATAATAGTAACAATAATATTATTATATAGGGTCTGGGGGAGGTTAGGTTTAGGCATGGGGGGTGGGAGAGGTTAGGGTTAGGGGGTTAGGGTCTGGGAGAGGTTAGCTCCTCCAGACCCTAATGGGGGAGCAGTTGACTAATGGGGGAGCAGTTAGGCTAATGGGGGAGCAGTTGCCATAAGCGTCAAAGATTACTTCCATGGGTTTACATTGAGTTTGGTCGGAAAGCCCAAGTCGTTTCATGGGTCGCTCAAGGGTACCATGTTAGTAACAAGTGACGCACAAGGGACGGGACAAAGCGTCAATATGCTACAAGCTCGGAGTGAGAACGGGTTGTAATAGTAGCAGTGGGTCTCTTCACACTGGTATCAGGATTGGGATCAGGGAGGGTCAATCCTACGTCCACTTCCATAGCCCTTACAGGAATGAGAGCGCACAAAGATTCCAGGGAGAAACAAAGTCACTAACATTAATGGGAAATCAGTGTGTCATGCAAAAACTCCCCTTTAAAAGAACCCTCTCCCCCTTCAGCAGTAGCAGCATAGGGGCTGGTGATCCAGCCCTATCTACAGTATAAGCAACTAGGAATGTTTTAAGTCTAGCTTACTCTTAATGTGGTGAGGGTGTCTACATCCCTGGACCGAGATTGGAAGATGGTTCCACAGAAGAGGAGACTGGTAGCTGAAGGTTCTGCCTCCCATTCTACTTGCCTGCATTATGGGAGTGCAGTGCTCAAATACAGTGATTCCCAAATGGTGTGCCATGGCACACTGGTGTGCCGTGAGGCAAGTCCAAGTGTGCTGTGGGATTTTGTGACAACCAGGGTAGGAATTCCACGGCCGCTCTGGCTGTGATGCCGCGAAAACCATTGTATGCCATTCGGCCACCATGCCATTTTGTGCCCTGCTACTGTCGAAATTCCGAGGTTGCTTTATAAGCGTCAGTGATCTCTTTATACCCGGTTCAAACCGCATGCGTAAAAGTGCTGAGAAGCACGGAGCACCCAAGAGCAGGCTATTATCATTATTTTCTCTCTGGCGCGGAAGGTGCCGCTGAGCAGAGAGTTGAGTTTGCACGCAGCTATCGCCTCCTGTGCAAAAAACCCCAAACCCTTCAATTATTGCGTGAGCAGGGGCACTGTAGTCTCACAGTAGTCAGCCGTAGATAAATATCTACGTCTGGGGCACAACTCTTGACAGGAGGTTAAGAACTGCTAGCCTGGTAAACCAGCCGGTCAGGTGAACTCACATATCATTTTGTCTACCGACCGTCTGGCCTCAAGCCCCGGGAGGGTATTTGCAGAAACTGTAAAGCATACTAGCCAATCAGCGACCTGCCTCGTAGTTGACAGCGTAACCGGCCAATCAGGAACGTCGTGATGACCCTAGTGTACAATAATGCACACAGACTTTGCAGACAGTTAATGCTCTTTACCGGGTTGTTTCTCAGCAGTTACCCAACATGTAGCCAAACATTACATGGGACATACTATGGTAACGCCTGTAGCGGTCCGGCAGGAACCAGTATGCAACCAAGGTTCCGGGGTGCAGCACCCCGGCAGCATAATCTCAGTCTGTAACACTTCTCCCCCTTTAGGTTAAAGCATATACAGTAGACACCATGACACACACCAACTTAGCATTTCAGAGCCAGCTCATAAAATATCACATTACTGTCAATTTTCATTTCAATACCCAGCTCATAAAATATCACGTTACTGTCAATTTTCATTTCAATACATTTCACTTGTAAACAATACAACTTTGTGCAATAAATCTGCGTAAACATTGGCACGGCCTGGGGTCCTTCAGGCTAGAGTGAGGTGCTCGGCGCAGGCGAATGACGTGCAGCGCACAGGCCTTCTTGAGGCATCCTCCCTGCCCATGGTACGGCATGGTAGGATTGCCTTCTTCCACGGGAGGTTCTGGTGAGACGAAGGAGGTGCCCGGCCTGGAATCACCCCACAGGGCCTTAGACCCTCCATGCACCGAAGGGTCTTTCAATACTGCGGTGTAGCACTAACTCTATTGCAGCGGATTGGGCGTGATCAGCCCTTCCGCGGGCAACGTTGCAGACAGAGTAGGAAGGCTGATCCGTGAGCGACTGCTTCTGGGACGCGGGTCGGGGTCGTAATCGGCCTCGGCTGGATCTACTGGGCGAGGGTGTATGATGTTGACAGACCCGAAACACCCCACGACCCCAGTTAACATCACTGATGACGCGTCCCAGCACATGCTGTAGTATGTATTTTTGAAACTACCCCCCCCCCCCTTTTTTTTTAACAATCTAATAGGTCAGTCTATCTGGAGGCCTATGTTCCCTCTTGGATCTCCTTAGTTCTGGTGTGACACCCTCAGACCTGGGAGCAGACTGTGCTTTCCCGGGCAGGTCTGGGGCAGGGGGAGGTGAACCCGGTACAGACAGTCCCTCTGCTGGCCCAGACGGCCCATCACTTTTTCATGGACAGTCCCTCCGGTGACACCTCCACATGCTCTGGTGCGACCGGCACCACAACACAGTCTCCAGAGCTGCTCACCCTGTCCTTGTGTGTCACACTCTGTGAAACACTCTGAGCATCATAGCGGACCCGCAGGTGATCCTGGTGCCTACGCACCTGCCTGCCATCAGACAGAGCTACTAAAAGACACTGGACCTGTGTGGCGGTGAATGACTCCTGGCAGCCATGGTGAACCACTGGCAAAGTTTTTTACATACACACAGTTCCCTGGCTCAAAAAACCTCTCTTTAGCAACTAGGTCCAACTAGATATAGCCTAGTTGGGTATCATCTGCATAACAATGAAAATGTATGCGGTGTTTCCTAATAATATTACCTACTGTATATAAGATATAAGAAGTTCTAACTTTTGCAAGCACGGAGGATTCATTGCTAATGTGTACGAACTGAAATCGATCTGATAAATGATCTGACTTAAACCAGCTGAATGCAGTTCCTTTAATGCCTATTAAATGTTCTAGTCTTGGTAATGGCAGCTGAGTGATGGACCGGCATCGCAAGCACACCTCACTGTACTAACATGCAAGATGGCAAACCTGCTAGTGGTTTAAGCCAGAAAAAAATTGGCATAAAATTGGACACAAAAACAATAAAAGCAAGATAAAACAGAAAAATTTACACAAAAACAAAGATAAAACTTTCGAGAGGCTTGCCTATAAAATGCAAACGAAGAAATATATTGAAACAAAAAAGACATACCATAAAAACATCTAAATTGCATGATAAGAGACAACAACCTGTGTGTTGAGATGCACTTCTGCACACACCACTATTGTAAAGAACCATTATTTCAGCTTCTTCTGTTAGCTTGAACCAGTTGGCCCATTCTCCTCTGACCTCTGTCATTAACATTTAACAAGCTATGTTGGCTCATTGGATGTTTTTTGTTTCTCGCACCATTCTCTGTAAACTCTACAGACTGACATGGGTGAAAATCCCAGGAGGCCAGCTGTTTCTGAGATGTTGTTGACAAAAACAGTCAAACCACAAGACGCTTAGATCACGCATCTCGCCCATTCTAATGTCTAATCTAAGCCACTTCGCCATGTCTGCATGTTTTATAGGCTATTGAGTTGCTGTCACATAATTTGCTGTTTGGAGGAGCAGCCTAATTGTGTTAATGAGCAGGTGTAAGTGGCCAGTGGTTACACATGGCCTCCGTTGCCCCTCCCACTGGCCGTGATGCCCTGAGATCTCTAAGGCCACCTTGGCAGTGCCCTGCTACCAGCCTGTTACTGTCAGTTGCTTTAAAAGCATCAGTGGTCTCAGTTTAATGTAACCTGCCCTATGCAAAGGATGTGTAATTGGCTCATTTTAACACACATTTCAGAAGAATCGCTCTTCACAATGTCAAAAGAGCAATGGCCTTTGTGCCCTGGCATGTGGCCTTGTGCCCTACAAACAATTGCGACGCCGAAGGCCAGATGATGGCCTTGCCCCTAAAATGACAAAATTCCCAACCTGCCAGTGAGTGTATTTATACTTGAATGTGT
This sequence comes from Poromitra crassiceps, assembly GCF_964638095.1. Taxonomy (NCBI): domain Eukaryota; kingdom Metazoa; phylum Chordata; class Actinopteri; order Beryciformes; family Melamphaidae; genus Poromitra; species Poromitra crassiceps. The sequence goes on from NC_139642.1 coordinate 38,552,962, forward strand.
GTAATTTTTCAGATTTGTCTAAATGTTTTCTTTTTCTTTTTGAAATACTGAATTACAAACAGGAATTACAAATGGCTTTGCGTTAAGGCGTCATGAGCCAAAGAACCACTGGTTCGAAAGCACACAGCATAAGAAAAAGCTCCTTCTTCAGTGAATGTGGAGCGCAGCAGAGTGAGTGTGACCCGCTGCAGTCCTTTCATCTGGCAGTGCGGTTGTTGTTTTCACTCTATAGTTAACAGTAGCGACGACGTGTTGTGGCGGCTAGTTTATTTTACATCGCCGGGTCTGCTCCTACTGTTTATGAGCAATGAACGACAGAGCGCGGCACACATGGTCAAGCTTTCCCACAGAAGGGAACCCACATCATTAAGTGACTCAGGGTGTCTGGGTACACACTCACAGCTCTCTGACCAGGAGATGACTATAGGAACTTAAAAGGAAAGGAAGACTTCAGCTGGCCTCTACAAACAAAGTGGGAAAGAGAGAGGGTTGAAAAATCCAAAGGGCTGAAACGCCTCCCGAGGTGTGAGTAGCTGGGATCTGATGTGGCGAGATTTGCAATAACAAACAAGCAAAACGACAGACGTGTGTCACATAACCGTGTCACGCAGCGTTCAAGACCTACTGCCAATATCTGTAGTTTCAATGTTACTGTCACTGTCAGCACCAACACGCATGTTCCAAGCTGCCACGCCAGAGCGTCCACACTTTTAAAGGGGCAAATGAGGCATTTAAACCTTGCCGTGTCAATACCAGCTGCGAAGTGCAATTAGGAATCCAGAAAGCCTGCGCCGTGTCTGAAAATACCCAGTCACACATAGACGGGCCATCCAGGATGTTGTGGGGGAGAGTTTCCTTTTCCTGTTTCTCTCACCGGTGGACCTTCCTGTCAGTTAGCAGCGCTAACTACTGACAGACCTTTGGGTGCTTTCCAAACTCATCCCTGGGCCTTTTCTCTCTCTAGGGAGTACAATTCCTTACTGTAATATATTAGTTCACATCCTGTGTGCTTGGGTGGCCGGGGGAGAGCGGAGACAGAGGGAGGCACATTACTCGACTCTTTGGAGCAGACTGGCTCGTTGCACCTCTTTGCGTTGTTACAGACCAGAGGGTGTACTGTACCGTATCTATCTAATGAGGACCACACTCAGTCAGCGGCCCAGTCACACATGCTCATCAGGTGCTTCTCAGCCCAAACCCACCGCAGATATCTCTTCAAAACTCTCACTGATGATGCGTCGCCAAGTTATGATCCCCCTCTTCATCATCGCTGAGCACGGACAGTCGAAAGGCCCATCATCGGCGATTCATTTTGCAAAGATTGCTCAGAGGCGATGGGCCGGGGCAGGAGGGAAGGAGGCGTGAGGGGCAGGATTCTGTTTATGGATGTTCTTGTCAGTTTGTTGAGCGCTGGCCTTTGTGATTCAACAGCGCTCGGGGGGCCGGACTGCGGTGCCGCCGCTCAGATAGACTGTCTTGAATTAGTGCCCACTTTCTGAAGTCTGGGTTCTGTTACGCCTGCCCAGCCCTCTCCCTTTTCGTGTGTGTGTTGTGCACATGTGTCTGTGCTGTGTGTGTGTGTGTGTGTGTGTGTGTGTGTGTGTGTGTGTGTGTGTGTGTGTGTGTGTGTGTGTGTGCGTGCGTGCGTGCGTGCGTGTGTGTGTTAAGGAGTGTGTAGGTCAAGGCTGTTGTCAAGTTAACTTTATTTATGTGACGCTTTAAAAACACAAAGCCAGCGTGTAGCCAAAGTGGTTTCCAACATTAAAATGATGAAATAGTGCGGTTAAAAGCACAGAATAAGAGCAAATAGAGCATATGAGGACACGTCAGACACAATGAATATGATGAATTTGTGATGACATTTGTGAAAACTTGTTTTTATGTGGTTGATTTGATGCTTTGGCAATACCTTACTCTCTCTGCAGCCACGGCAAACGCTCCTTCATGTGTGCATGTGTGTGCATATACTGTGTATATGTGCGAGTGTGTTGAAGCATGCGTTTCCATGTGTGTGTGCGTGCATAATGTGATTGCGTGTGAGTGTATTGAATGGGAGGAGGAGTGAGGGAGGATTGCATAAACTAAACACATAATTCCGCCATGCTGCCCGCTCCCAAAGTGCCCTGATGACAGGAAATGGGTGTAAAGGAATGACTCAGCTGGCTTTGACCTCCACTCCCCCCCCACCATCCTCCCTCCTCCACCCCTCCACACCCCCACCCTTCAGGGGCCAGGGCTGCTTTAATTAGAACAGAAACTTGTTTGTTTTCCTTCGTCTCAACACCCACTCTGCCCCGACTCTCAACCTCGCTCACTGCGTCTTTTAAGCGAACGTATCCCCGAGTTTGGCCATGACTCATAGCTTTCTCCTCCACCCATCTCTCTCTCTCTCTCTCTCTCATGCACTCTCCCTCACTCTTTCTCCTCCACCCATCTCTCTCTCTCATGCACTAGCTCTACCTCGCTCTGTATAATTCAATTGGCCTAGATTACAGCCTCCTTTCAGCGCTGGGATAAAAGAAAAGAACAGCTGTCGCACAGATGTATGCCCCCATCGTACCTGTTCAGGTGCACACAAAAGACGCGCAACACATATAACCACTACCGGTATATAACCCTAGCCCTACCTGTAGCACTAAACCTAAACCCTAACCCTAACCGTCCGTGGGGAGAGTCACGTGATAACCTATAACCAATAAACTTAAACCCTAACCTGAACCCACACACACGCTTAAATGCAATGCTCAAACTTTCATAGTGTCATGCTGGAACGTTTATATTCACCGTCCGAGGTTCATTGCTCAAGGCTAACACACACACACACACACACACACACACACACACACACACACACATGCACCCGTGCACATACACAAACACTCGCTCGCCGCTTCAAAGGATGGCGTGTCATAAACAGAGGGACTGGGATGGAGGAATGTGTTGTTCATTGGGGAATTCAGAGCCAGTGGGGAGAGGAAGGAGGGGTGGGGGCACGCTGACCTAATGTCCCTCTGTGGAACAGCTAGGCTGCAGTGCCTTTCTGTCCGCTGTCAGAAGCCTTGTACAGCCATCAATATGGCCGACATCAATATGGCCGAAGGCCCCACTGACAGGGAGGCCGCGGAGCACGGCTGCCTAATCGAAAACAGACCATGTACCAAGCTACCCCTCACAAACCCAACACCCCCCGGCCCGCTTATCCTAGAAGAAGAGTCAGGTTACTGCACAATACAGAATATGTGTGTCACTCTGTATGTGTGTGTGTGTGTGTGTGAGTGTGTGTGTGTGTGTGTGTGTGTGTGTGTGTGTTAGCAGAACAGGAAGATGATATTTCTTGCTATCCACTGTGTCAGTTTGACGGTGGTGTGTGATTTGCGGCTTTAGTCACACCTCTCTTAATTGGAGTCAGCAACCGTGCCCCCGGCTTCAGTGTGTGTGTGTGTGTGTGTGTGTGTGTGTGTGTGTGTGTGTGTGTGTGTGTGTGTGTGTGTGTGTGTGTGTGTGTGTGTGTGTGTGTGTGTGTGTGCGTGCGTGTGTGCGTGTGTGTGTGTGTGTGTGTGTGTGTGTGTGCATGTGTGCGTGCATGTGTGTGTGTGTGTGTGTGTGTGTGTGTGTGAGAGAGAGAGAGCGAGAGACATAGAGAGAGAGTGGACCAACGAGGCAGAAGGATGAGTAATAGAGTGTGACTGAACTTGAGTTTACTCCCTCTGGTGAGGGTCACAGCCTGGGTTCAGCAGTGGACCGACACGCCCTGCAGCAGGGGGTCTGAGGGGGGGCTTAGGGGATTTTTGTGACCCCCAGATCTTGCTTGCTTATTTACTTAATAATATGGCCTTCAAATGCGGTTGTGTTTAACGTGTTCATGAGAAGAGTCCATATGAATGCCCCGCCCCACCCCACCCCTCGCTGTGATATTCATGACTTCGGAAGTGGAATTTTTCGCTCGGAGCTCACAAGTTGTGTCGTATTGTTGACGTTTTCACTGTAAGTTAATATAATATTAGCGCAGAACTACTCAAAGTGGTTTCTGATGCTACTGTCAAACCTTTGACACATATATTTAACCTTTCTTTTAGTAAAGGAATAGTGCCACAAGAATTGAAAACGGCCAAAATTATCCCCATCTACAAAGCTGATGATCCTGCAATATTTACCAACTACAGACCCATTTCCATTTTACCCTCCATCTCTAAGATTCTTGAAAAGTTAGCTTACAACAGATTACTGTGCTATCTTGACAAGAATGAAATATTATATAAACATCAATATGGTTTCAGAAAATCCAGATCTACTGTACATACATGGCTATTACACATCTTACCAATGAATTACATAGAGCAAATGATAATAAGAAATACACCATAGGAATTTTTCTAGATTTGTCAAAAGCCTTTGACACCGTAGACCACCATATTTTAATACAGAAATTAAATTATTTGGGACTGGATGATCAGGCTTTGTTGTGGTTCACCAGATATTTAGAACATAGAAAACAGTTTGTGGCCTTTAAAGGAGTAACCTCTCCTCCTCTTATGGTGAATTGTGGGGTCCCCCAGGGATCAATCCTTGGGCCATTGTTATTCCTTGTTTATATTAATGATTTGCCCAATGTATCAGAACTGCTATCCAAAATTTTATTTGCTGATGATACAAGCTTGTTTTATTCTCACTCAGAGCTTGATGTGGTTGTGAAGGTTGTTAACGAGGAATTGGAAAAAATGTCAAAATGGTTTAAAATCAACAAACTGTCACTGAACATTAAGAAAACTAATTTCATTTTGTTTGGTCCCAATTATAAGAAGCACACTGAGAATATAATGGTTCTTATTGACCATATTGCAATAGCTAATGTCAAATCGACTTGTTTTCTTGGTATACTTATTGATGAAAACCTATCTTGGAAACCTCATATTTCATTAATATCATCCAAAATTGCAAAGAACATTGGTATAATTGGAAAAATCCGCTATCTCATCAACACAAAAGTTTCTCTCAACCTTTATTATTCTATGATTTACCCCTTCATCAGTTATTGTAACATTGCTTGGGCTAGCACTCATCAAACAAAACTACAACGGATTTTTCGGTTGCAAAAACGAGCAGTGAGAATCATTACCTTCTCAGATCCAAGAAGTCACTCTTTACCTCTGTTTCGTAAATTTGGCATTGTAAATATTTTTCAGATTAACACCCTTCAAGTCATTCAATTTGTATATGATTCTTTGAACAAAATACTTCCCTCTTTTTTTCACAATTTCTTTACTCCTAACAATCAATTTCACAATTACCCAACCCGAAAAGCACTTCAGCTCCGCCCCCCTCAATCGCGTACCACCTCATCTCAATTTAACATAACCTATAGAGGTTCCAAGATATGGAATTCACTCCCCACCCACCTTGTTGAACTCTCTCCTCAGTCATTTAAAAAATATACAAAAAATATGTTGCTATATAAATAGCCCAACATTATTTGCCACTTGCATTTCTGTCTTTTTTTGTTCTGTTTTTTTGTTAACATTTTTTACTTATTTTGTTTGTTCTAATCTCTGTACTCTGATGTCCTTGTGTGTGTGTGTGTGTGTGTGTGTGTGTGTGTGTGTGTGTGTGTGTGTGTGTGTGTGTGTGTGTGCGTGTTCTGATTTATGTTTTTTATGCTATGCTTTTTTGTGCCTTTAAGATATTTTGGGGGATGCCGCTTTGTCAAGCCCCTTGAGGCCTTTTTGGAATCTCCTTGCATGTTTTCTTTTATTTAAATTGCATTTGATGGTGTCTTTGTATGCCGATTATTTTAATATGTGCTAAATAAATACAAATACAAATACAAAAATACTGTCATTTTAGTCGCAGTTTTTTTTGTCTTTTTATAATGAGGAATTTTTTTATTTTCCCAGTGGCCTCTTGGCCACTGTGCATAGTGGCATCTTTTTTACTCATATGTCATATGCCTTTGAATTTCCTGCATTACGTTAGCCACTTGCTAAAGCTAGTGCGGGTAACGTCATGAATCATTCATTGTCATTATGCCTTTGCATTTCCTGCATTACGTTACCCACACGCTAGCTGACAGAGTAAAAAGATGAGGCCGTTGGGAATATCATAATTTTCCATATTATAAAATGACTAGAAAAAACTCTAAACTAAAATTAAGATGGCATCCACCGAAAAATGAACTTCCATGGCCTCCACCATTTCTGAAAACGTCAACGAAACGTCCCAACTCGTGATCTCTGAGCTTGCTGTAAACACGACCCCATTTGAAGGCAGCATTAGCCTACTTACACATGCTTACTTACTTATTTACATAGTGTGGTATATTGGCCAATGGGGGCCGTGATATTAAACTGCTATTTGGGGTCTGGATTCTATATGACCTCCCTGACCCTGGAGTCCGTTCCTCTGCGTTTGTTTATTACCCATGGGGAGATGGTGACTGTTTATAGGGGCAGTTTGGTCCCTGTGTCAAGGGACACAGTAAAGAGAGAGAGAGAGACACACACAGAAAGACAGAGAGAGAGAGAAAGGAAGAGCGAGACAGAAAGAGAGAGGAAGAGAGAGAGAGAGGAAGAGAGACTGTGCAGAGAGGGAAGGAAATGAAGGGGCGGTACCATGAGCAGGAGCCAGTCCGGAGATGTAATTGGTACCTTTCCTTTTTTAGAAAACATTTCTTACTTACCGAGTTCCAGCAAATGAGTCAAGGCCCAGCATGCTTTACAACTCACTCAGGCACTCTTACAAGGGGTTTTATCATACTCTCCCTTTGTAGTTCTCACTTTGAAGCAGGTTTAAGTTTCTCTTGTGTCTTTGATCCATTTGTGTGTTAATCTATGATGTTGGCTACTGGTTACAAGCATGACAAGCCACAGACATGGGAGATTCTGAGCTGCAAATATTTCCGAGATCATTTGATTTGTCTTTTGTATACGTCTCTGCGAAAACATTTTAAGTGCCTTGTGAGGGGGCGTGTGTGGTCCTTTGTTCCCCTTTCTATCACTCTTTTCTCTCATTTACTCACCTATCCATCTGTTTTCATCCCCTATCACACTTTGTTTAGCTTATAGGTGATAATAACTCAAGAACACCAGGGAGCGCCTTCAAAGAGATGCCCAGTTTGGGAGGGCTTAAAAATAGAGATGAGAGAGGAGGAGAGAGAAAAGAGAAGACAGAAGAAGAGATATGGTCGGCCGACTCAGATGGTGATAACCATCTTGACGGTGATAACCATCTTGGTTCGAACTGCAGGTGTGAAGCGATAGGGACGGCTGTGCAGGCCAGACAGGTGACGAGGGGAAACCTGTCACTTCTCTGCTTCACTTTAGCCCTCCTACAGCGTTGTTACTGCTTTTTCCTGTCCTGTATCAGCATCTTTTGGTCATTGAAAAGCACTTTATAAGTTACATGAATTATTATTATTACATTATTACAGTATAGTGTGGTGAAATCTCTGAGCTAGTCACTTCTATTTCTGGACTTGCATGGCAATCAAAGTTTAATTTACATGGATGTCACACCTAATATGTAAGTCAAATATTTAGGATATTTGTGTGTGAGTGTGTAATAAAGGTCTAACAACATTTCAGCAGCATTATTTTCTACTGTGTGCAACAAATACCTGTTTGGTGTCTTGTTATATTATAATTATTATAGGATATTCTAGTAATCTAAGTAAATTTAAAACATTAAGTAACTAAACTAAAAAACTAATAACCGTAGATATAGTACATAAATTAATAAATAAATAAACAATAAATAAACAAACAAATCAATCAATCAATCAATCAATCAATCAATAAATCAGTGAATCAATAAATCAATAAATCAATCAAATTAAGTATGCAACACCAACTAAAGCTACATTATACCCTCTGCTTCTGGTTCTAAAACAAATAAAATAGGCTAAATCAGTCATTCCTGAGAAATCGCCTCACTCCAAATATCTATCAATTTATTATATATATGGGTAATCTTCCACCAACCTCTACACATCATAATCAACACAAAATATTGTCAAAATATTACAGGAAAACAGTTAAAATGCTATTTTTAAGAAACAAAAACAAACCAACAAATCCTGACATAAAACAACCTCTAATTGAAATGAAATTGAGACTGAAATCACAACGGAAAATAAATCGTAGTAAAACAAAAGCCACAAGCCCAAAACTACTATAACAGGGGGATGTCAGGAAGTCATGTTTGTTGTGTGTGTGTGTGTGTGTGTGTGTGTGTGTGTGTGTGTGTGTGTGTGTGTGTGTGTGTGTGCGTGCGTGCGTGCGTGCGTGCGTGCGTGCGTGCGTGCGTGCGTGTGCATGTGCGTGCGTGCGTGCATGCATGCACAGCACCTGGAGCAACAATGGCTTTGAGCAGCTGTGTGTTTGTGAAGCAGAGCTAACAGCAGCAGGACACCAGGCTGTGTTATTAAGGTCAAAGTCAGCCCCGGCTGATTCCACAGGAATTACACCCGGCCACTTTAACGCTCCACTTTTAACGAGCAGTTGTGGCGAAAGATCAGGGGACGTATAATTGCAAATGTCATAGATGTTCTAATAAGACGGAACCCAAAGTACTATTTCAAGGCAATTAAGTGGCACGATGACCCAACTCGCATTTAACATGATCACTTTTCATTGTTGTCTTGTAAAACTGCAACAAAGACAAAAAGTGTCAGGCAACATGACTCTCAATGGAGCCGCCTTGAAGTGTTTTTACAAAACAGAAGACGAAAAACCAGCACATGGATGCAATTAAAATACCAATTAATGTCAAAATTAAATGACTTATTCTCTCCAATGAAGTGCAACAACAGGACAATTTTCTGGTTACTCATGCCATCGTATAAAACTGGCACGTGCGTTGCGTTAGTGGTAAAACCACACCTGCTTGACCCCGGACTGCAGCGGGCCCTCCGGGTCTTCTCCTCTCCTCTCTTGTGTAACATTCATATGACGATAGTTTGATGGATTTGAACGCGCTTTTTATTCCCTCTGCGATCCTCTCATGGAGAAATATGAGCCGTATCGAAAGAGCGAGCCCGTGTGGACGGAGTGTGTTCGGGGACGGGCCTCTCTCTGCGGCGGCAGGAGGTGTCAGCAGTTTGTTGCAGGCCTATAAAGTGCCCCGAGGGCCCAGGAGGAAGCAGCTGCTGAGAAATGAACATCGGTAAGAAGGACGAGTCTGACTTCCCTCTGGGACCCTGCCATTAACACCGTGATAGATTTATGAGGCCCTTGACATTCACAGCCCTTTGTTTGCTCATTATAGGGAAAGTAAAACAGGTGGAAGTGCTGGCATTGTGAGAAAATGTCACAATCTTGTCTCCTCCAACAAAACTTGTGCTTTGCGTGTTTGGTTTTGATAATGAATTCAGTTTTCTCTCATTCTGCACTTTTAACATCCCCATTACATGGTGGGCCCTGCCAAGGCAACACAGCACATATTGTGCTGCGGCATGGTTCAAAGTCAGGGCTTGGCAGCATATCACTCTGAATGATTTGGAGAGGTGAGAGAACGCGGGATTCAATTATGTCGATCATGTTTCATTTGAATTTGTTTATCGTCTTTCGGAGGGCACTTTGCATACAAGCCCCCCTCTATATGTCGGCTCACCGGGGGGAAATTCCAAAAAGCCCAGCGTAACACGACCAGCTTTGGAACAAGATAGCACAGATCACTGTCACCTTGTTAGCAGGCCTCACGCCTCCCCCCACGCCGCTGCGCGAGCATGCGGCTTATGTAATGCATTTGACGTTGATCTGCTTGAGCCACGGCTGTGTGTCAGTGGGTTCAGTGTTTGCATGTGCATGTGTACAGTATGTGAGTTTAATTTTCCATGTAGTCACTGCCCTTAAGTCTGGGACTTACCAACGGGTCTGGACCTGTTCTGCTCATTCCCAATGCAGCCTCGTGGGCTGCCAGTAATCCCCTGAGTACTGAGGGAGAGGGGTGGGGCTGGGGTTGGGTGGGGGGGTATAGAGATAGTAAAAACAAAAAAACAAGTGCATCCCAACAGGTAGAGGCAGTGCCAGGAATGGGACCGTGCGTCCGGGAATCCTGGAGGTGGCTCACCCAGCTCGGCTTGCTGCTCTTCTCCAGTCGGGCCAGAGTCGTCCAGAGTAAACAGCTATCCGGTGTTTGCCCAGCTATAGACCACACACACCTGGCAAACGCCGCGCTTTTCCACTGCTAGATCACTCGCCTGACACTGGACCGCCATCACTGCCTCCACAACCTGGTCTCACAAGATTTCATGAAATGAGTTGTATGATGTTTTAGAATGCGAAAAACAGTAGGCCCTACATGAAAAGTGAGATAAATAATCGCCAAAGGATTATGAAGGAGACATGATGAGAAACAGGCAGAGGTTTGACATTGAACGAGCATGGAGGTGATGGATAGATGTACGTACATCTGCCTTCAACTCCGGTGGCCTAGGTTCCAAACTCATGCGGCTCTTATTTAAACATGGCTAAAACCTTCACCACAGTTTTAGCTGGCTAACATTAACCCTATGCTAACCTTTTCATGTGATGAACACATGAAAATGGTGTGTCCAGCTTGTGGTTCCGGCATGCAATGGTGGAGGAACATACCCCAGTTCATGAAACTTCACAAGACTGTGCTGACTCCAGCTGACTTAATAAAAACACATACACATGCAAGGATGCACAGACAAGTGTGTGTGCGCACACACACACACACACACACACACACACACACACACACACACACACACACACACACACTCTCTCACACACACACTACACACACACCTCAGACAAGTAGAAACATTCTATGTGGTTGTATTTTACTCACAATAAGTCTTCCACACTCATGTGATAATTTAACATCAATGTTTATTTCAAGTTCTTAAAATATTTACAAAGAGAAGGAGAATTTTCTAAAATAAGTGCAATATGGTATTCCGGGGGGGGGGGGGGGGTACTTGTTGCTTTATTGGTAAAGTTGAAATCATAGAAGCTGAATTAACTCCTTAGAGAGAGCTGAATTGTGCAAAGAGAGCATCACACTACAGACAAAGGTAAAAATGTGCCCTTAGATAAAAGGCAATAAATTGTCACTAATTTACTGAGGCAATACAAACCAGCAAATGTGTGCACAGAGTCTGAATGGTACTCCCCTAAAACCAACACCACAACCACATCCCCTAACCCTAGCCCTCTAAAGACAACAAGCTGGCTGTCAACCCAGGGGGGAGATAAACATGGTGTCACCACTCTTACAACCGCTGATATTACTCATCATGGCTTTGACAGCATGGGAGACTTCATAAGGATAAGCTCAGCTGACATTCACGGACAGAACATTGTAGACATCAGATGGGGGAAACAAAAGTCAACAGAATGCATGTCAACTGATGAACGGTTCAGGGGAAACATGGAGCTACGGTAGCACGGTTGGCCAGCGACAGCAGGCTCTCAGTCTGTGGGAGTTTCCCCTGCTGGCGGCGTGGCCGTCTGCTGTCCTTTATGGCAGAGCTCATCCAGAAAACACCTGGTCCAACCAGGAAAACCCCACCAACGACCTTTTCCCAGACCTGCGCATCATCAGCACCTTTGAGCATGACCTCTTGAGGAAGACGATGTGAGAAACAAAAAATGTCCTGAACGACTGTCAGTTTGGTCCCTCCTGTCCTTTGGCATCCTTTTTGTTTGTTCATAAGAAAACAGTTTTACACTTCTTTACAGATCTGTCCTATAACAAATAAATTAATTCATTTCAAGACAGACATTTCCTGGCTAACACTAGAAAAAAAAGTATATATACAGTACACATAGAAAATATCATCTATATATCTATAAAAAGAAGTCCATGTTCTGGTGGGCTTCATGGCAACATGGAAACCCAGATAAGGGCAGGGCTTGCAGGAGGAAGGGATGTCAGGGCTGGACCATGAAGATACTGATGCTTGTTTCCTCTCCTACATTGCTCTCTTCTGATCTCTCTCACACGCTCCTCTCTGTGGGCTCAGACGCGACTTCTTCCATGCCTGTATATGTCCATAATATGTTTGAGGGGAGGGGACAGGAGCCCCAGAGAGTCGTAGGCCACGTTGTATCCTTAGCTACACTTGCAGGACTTCACGATCATGTTGGACAACTGCTCCACCTGAAAGCAGAAAGATCAACCGTTTCAACCGTCCCTAACTGCTGCCGTCACACAGAATGTCCCGTAAACACTTCACCTCAATATGAATATGACTCTGCTGTGGTGTAGCTACCTTGTGTTGCCTGCCCACATAGTAGAGGATTGGCAGCGGCTCCAAGGTCTGGGGCACGCAGCAGGGCTGAGCAGAGGCTCCTGGGTTGTGGTGCTTGTACAGGGCCAAGATCTGTAAATGATTATTGGAGAGAGAGAGAGAGAGAGAGAGAGAGGAGAGAGAGAGAGAGAGAGAGAGAGTGGAGAGAGAGAGTGGAGAGAGAGAGAGAGAGAGAGAGTCAACTACAGGAACGACCAACAACACTGAATTCCTTCTGTACTAGATACTAGACCCTGTGGGGGAGGCAAATACAGGGAACTCAGAACTTCGAATTTCATCACCGGCATGACTTCTGCCAATTGTAACAGGCAGGGGCTAAATTGCAGAGGGCTAACATGTCTGTTGGCTACGAGAAAGAGAGAGAGAGAAAGGGGATCCAGGTCATGACATGGGTCCTGTTGACTTGCACCGTGCTCTAACAGTGCCACCTAGTAGGGGCATGAATCAGTTGATCAATAAACAAGGAGGATATTTGACTTTTATTAAATATCAAATATCGGCTATTCAGTGACAGTCTCGAGAACACCTGCAACTGAGTGTTATTTTCTTTGCACGTTTATTTTTTATTTGTTATAGTTTCCGCTACTACTGAATAGGTGCAGAGGAGAGTTTTAGAGTCTCAAGGTCTAAATGGCTTTTCCACCCTGCCAAGAATAAAGAATATGAGATTTCTTTTTAAATACTTGTACATTTTGCCATGGAAATGGTCAAATTTAAAGATACTAGCAAAAAATTTGCAATTATGCTGATGCGATATTGGTTGAACCCCAAGAACCAACTAAAAGAGGACACGTTCTCATTCTTTGAGAAGTAACTACTGTAATGGACCATCATTCAATGAATAAACAGTATAATAAAAGAAGGGAGGACACAGCACAGGGGAGCAGGTCAAAACAGCCATTTTGTAAATGGAACAAATTTCTAGTTGCACAGCTGTCCAACTGGCCAAATCACCATACTTATTATGCTTTTATCCTGTTTTACCTGTATCGTATGTGCTTTCCCTTCTTTTTTTCTCAACTACATGTATGATGTTAACTATTGCTGGTTTTATTATCCTAGGATGCCGATCTACACCGGGCAAAGGGACTCCCGATGAAAATTTGCCTTCTGGCTAACTCGGGTACATTGCTAAATGTTGATAAATGTACATTGTCCCTTTACAAATAAATTGATTGATTGATTGATTGATTGATTGATTGATTGATTGATTGATTGATTGATTCAACCATGTATCAAGATGAGGGCTGTGCACCACAGAGAGGCGTGGCACTGTACCTGGGAATATTTGTTTTCAGCATTCCAGATGTAGGTGCAGGACCCCATGCAGTAGTTGGCATGGTAACCCTTTGGTTTGTGTATCCACTTCCAGCCCAGATCTTTCCTGAAGTCGATGTACAGCTTCCGTACGCAGCAACTCTCTGTGCTGCTGCATGGGAGAAAAGGGGAAAGTGTGCTTTAACTGGATGTTTTGAGGAGTGAAATGCCAAAGAAATCTTTCAGCGCATAGCCAATGTTGCAGCAAATACATTATTAAGACCAGTGATCACAATGGAAATAAGTCAGACTTTGTTTTACTCTTCATAACTTAGAGATATGCATGTAGGTTTTAAATCTGGGATATAAAGCTGCATTAGGCAGGATGCTTATGTAAAAATACACTAATCTTAGCCTAAATCTCACAAAGTGTCGCTGCAAGACAGTGAAATCTAAACTGTCTCCTAAACAGTAGAGTTGGTGTGCAGAACTAAGAACTAGGCAACAACGCCCGACTGTTGCGTCGCCCCACGGCGCCCGTGTCGGGGCCAAAAAGTTGTACTTTAAAGACTCAGCCGACGGTCAACTAGCACGTATGTTCTGCACCTGTGTGAGACCTACTGCGGATATACAAACCAGATACATGAAACAAAGCAGCGTTTGCCTACTATTTTCACAACACTCTCGCTACTTCTAATCGAGAATATGTTTGATAAAAAGTTACAAATGGCACTGGCAGTGCCAGCCCTTGCCTGGTCTTTTGCTTGTGGAAGAAGAAAGGAATAGAAAAAGTAAGAAGAAAGAAAAGAAAACAAATCAGGATGATGTGTGATGATACATACAGCGACACTGGGCGACAGGCTCAAGTGGCTTTCCCGAAGGCCATGTCGTAAATATTTGTGTATTGGAATGATCAGATGATGTAAATGAGAAAGATTAGAAAGTTTTGTGACCTCTCTTCTTGTGCACTGCCTCACTTAACCAGTTGACCAGCCAATCAGAGTTATTTCTCTCACCGATGGCCCGACGATGATTACATGTCCAATCAGCCAAAAAAGCTGCCGATGAGGCCACACAGCAAAGACTAGGGCCACAGATGCTCACCGACAGCCCAGACATTGCCGACCGCCGGTTATCGGCTTGGTGTGTCTGGGTTTTTACATGATTTCTCTGTATTGAAATTTAAAAAAATTCAGACAGTTGCTTGCTGCCTTTTGGAGCTGCCAATGTGCAAACTTGGCTAGTGCAGCTTTAAAAAGTCTCCATGAAATGAAACGTGAGATAATAAAGGAGTGCTTACTCTGTGCAGGCCTCCTCTGTTCCCGTGGAGCGTTTCTTGCGCGAGGTGAGATGGCTGCTGTTGTTCTGAGGGATGGACATGGTCAGGATGTAGGGCTTCTGGGCTTTCTTAGACAGGGCCTCTGTGTCTCCCCGCCCAGGCTGCAGCCCAGAGATGCTGAAACTGAACTGACTGTCCACAGTCGACAGGCCGCATTCACAGAACAGCTTGATCTGGAAACCCTGCTCTTCCTCTGGTCAACACAGACACATTCACAAACACAACAGTGAGTAATGTAAGACTGCATCCACGTGAGTATTTGTTTGGAGGTTGCACATGACATTGCACATGAGCATGTCATACAGCTTCTACAGGTCACAGCAATACTAGATAATGTAAAAAAAAACATTGTGTTTTGTATAAGAGTGGTGCTAATTGGCAGTCTATTTAATATGACTTGCCTGTGTAGCTGCCTTTGTTGACTTACTTATTTCAAAAATAAAAGTCCTGTTTTCATGTGGTGTTTCTCTTATTTTTTCCACCCCCTGTATACAATAGTGTAATACTATCAATGCAGTATAGAATACTAATACTAGTATACAATTATATATTATGCTACTAGGCTGTAGGACTATTCCATACACTATGCTATGTTATGCTATGCTAAGCCATTCTATACTATAGTATACTACTGTACAGTACTGTACGTGTACAGTACTATACTATACTAGACTAGACTAGAGGAGACTAGACTAGGCTAGGCTAGACTATAGTTTAGTACTGTATTTGTATATTCTATGCCATAAATATGCTATACTGGTACTAATGCATTGTAATAGATAGATAGATAGATAGATAGATAGATAGATAGATAGATAGATAGATCGAATATTTAATATAACAAAATAGATATTGAAAATAGCCATCAGATCTTCTGTAAGATGATCCTTGTTAGGTCAGAAGATGAGAGTAACTCACCGGTCCCTTTGATCCAGTTCTGCAGGGTCTCTGTCACATCGAAGGACAGCGTTTTGTCTCTCCACTCGTTGGTGATGAAGCGGGAGGCGAGGTAGCGGGACGAGCTGCCCAGGCCCTCGTACAGCTCCACCCGCTGCTCCGTGGCTATCGCCGGGGCCTTGATGACCATCCGCAGCTCAGCACTGGTCAGCAGGTGGTAGTCCCCCACTTTCGCCCGCATATCCGTGATGTTGAACAGCATCTGATGATACTGCTTGGTGCTGTTACCTGCATTACAGAAAAATGGGCAAAGATTTATTTTGAGATTTGGAACTTTTTCAGGCAACTATTTTGGAGTTCAGTCAAGAAAGGAAATTGACGAATGAGGCTCAACCCAGAGGATGACTGAGGTTCTGGATAGTAAGCAGAGCACAATATGCAGGAAGAGAGAAATGTGTAAAATTGTATGTTTGCGCTCATTGTCAATCTTCTCATCTCTGTCAGTTCAATGTCAAGTCTATACATTCCTTCAACTTCCAAGGCTCACTTAATGTCCAAAAGTAATCTGTCTCATTTTAATATTCCTACTTTCCTCTTCTCCCTCACTGCCACATGTCTCATATCAGAAATAGAGACAAGAGAAGGAAGGGAAGACTTACAGATTTAAAAAATATATATATTTTCACATCTTCTGCATCATTTGTAAAACTGTCAGCTGATCATGGTCTCATGCCAATCATGCCTTTTCTGTGTATTAAATTACAAGTTCTGAATAAGTGAACCTTAAACATGCAGATTTATTTCTGTGAATAGAACAGAATACTTTATTATGCCACACGGAATTGTTTTTGCGGTAGGAGGCATTGGCATACACATACTGTATGTATACAACATGACACGGATCAAGACACGGACATTCAAGACATGACATGTACATTGGTTATGAGTCCTGTTTAGAAAGTTGATGCTGGATGGGATAATTGATTTTTGGCATGTATTACACAGAATACGTTTGAACCTTCAGCCAGACGGTAACAGTATACAGAATAGATGCATTTGTGAAGGGATAATCTGAAAAGCACAATGTGAAACATGTGTGCCTGTATCTACTTAGAGCATGGACCTAGTATCTATCTGGACGGCACGGTGGCTCAGTGGTTAACACTGTTGCCTCACAGCAAGAAGGTCCCGGGTTCGAACCCCGGTCCGTCCCAGGTCCTTTCTGTGTGGAGTTTGCATGTTCTCCCCGTGTCCGTGTGGGTTTTCTCCGGGTGCTCCGGTTTCCTCCCACCATCAAGAAAGACATGTATGTTAGGGTTAATACTCCTGTCAGTGCCCCTGACCAAGGTACTGGCAAAAGAACTGGAGTTGGTCCCCGGGCGCTGCACAGTGGCTGCCCACTGCTCCTAGTTCTAGGAAGGTTCCTAGTAGAGGATGGGTCAAATGCAGAGGATGAATTTCCCCAAGGGGATAAATAAAGGATAACTTAACTTAACTTAACTTAACTTAACTTAACTTACTTTATTATCTCTGGGCACAAGAGAGGATCACTTCTGAACTAATGGGAACAATTCGAGGAGAATCTAAGACTAAGTTGTTCTGATTCTGGTCCTGATCCTTTTATTTTAAACCTCAGCCTCAGAGCAAATTCAGTGTGCTCAAAAGCATAAAAGTAGCTTCCTGACTGAAAATAATACATATAACCAGCAACTGGCTGACTATATATTTTATTATACAGCTTTTCTATATTGTACAATCTTAAATAGGTATCAAATAATACATAGGGTCCGACTCCTAAATGGTACAGACGATGTAGGGTTATTTATTTGCAATTACTGATATCACTTTACATTGGCCTCATGCATGTGTATTAAACAAAGAAAAAGTTACATGAAATATAATCTCTATAATAAGTAATGAACTTGGAATGAACAATGTGAACAAACTTAGTACAAACTTCTGCTAGTAGCTACTGATAATAACTACTAACCTAACTACTAACTAGGACTCATGCCTACATATCTGAACATGCATTGTTGCATGCTCAGGTTGTGGCATTTTGACTAGGTGGGTGTTAAATATTCATTATTCAAGTACTGGAACTCTTTTATAAGTCCTTATTTTAGCACAATATACTTTGTGCATAAAGTGTGTTGTTGCACCATGGAACATACGATGTATTACAATGTCCATTACTACTTAGAAAACATTATTGTGCAATTACAATATTGTTTCATTGCTTAATCCACACATATATCAGAGACTGGAGTACGCCCATAAAGTGTTGCACAATTACCTTAACTGAAGCCAAACATCCATTCCAGCTGTTGTAAAGTTCAGCAGAGAGAATGTTTTGTTGTGTTACTGTATTACTGCCCATATTTTCAACATTTATTGTCGAGGCTGCTCATAACATGACAGGAGGAGAGAAAACAGAGCCAAGCTATTGACGACTTGAACGCCGTAAATTTAGCAGCGTTCCATTACCAAGGATGAAGTCCCACAGAGACATGCAGCGATAAGAGCAGCCAGGCAGATAAAGAATGACGCATCATATAGAAAGAGAGAGTGAGAGGCGCTTACTGGGGGTGGGAGGTGGGGGGCGGTGTAACAAGAGACAAGAAAAATGCAAAAAAGAAGAAGAATGCACTGGTACAAGTATAAGACACAGACATGTGAATAGTTTTAGGAGTATGACAGGGAGGTGTGTGTGTGTGTGTGTGTGTGTGTGTGTGTGTGTGTGTGTGTGTGTGTGTGTGTGTGTGTGTGTGTGTGGAGGGGGTTGGCAGGGAAACTGGAGATGTGTGTGTGTGTACCAATGGAGCCTGGGGTCTGGCCCGAGCCCAAACCTCCTACTCTGCCCCAGCCTGCCAAAGCTGGGATCCTCGCCTCTGCTCCGGTAATTACTCTCTGACAGCAGCCGGGCCAGAACCAGGCCTCACATGCTTCTACTGAGTACCTGCTCCGTCCGGGCCGTACCAGGCTCCTCCAGATACGTCATGACTGCCTGTGAATCATTTACTAACATCGCCATCCACGGCCCGCGTTTCACTCCTTATAATAACACCAAACTGAAACTGAAAAGAGCTGGTGTGGAGTGTAAAGGGAAATGAGATGACATTTTGCTGGACCCGCCCAGAGAGCAGACATGAAATGTTTGGTTGAAGGTGCATGAATGGAAATATAGAGAGTGTGTATAGTGTACAGTGAGTGTCAAAGTAGCCTATATGGATTGCCGGGGCCTGGCAGTGATGTACCGCGCAACACCAAGCTCGGAAAAGTCCGCGGCTCGGGCGAGCTAGAGCAAACAAAGGTAAATGTGTTAAGGGTTAGAGAAGTGTTTACGAAACAGGAAATTAAGTCACTTCCCCCAGAGTCGTATTGGTTGCTGTGCAGTCATTACGGTGCTTTTATCATCACTTCTACTTTCCAATTAACACAGCAGGGCAGTGTTCCTGCAGGCAGATGCTTTAGCAGCTCGTGTGATCAAAATACAGCACTTCAGGGTACAAAGTGTGAAACATCTTCTGCACGCTCGGCTGAGTGTGGCTGAAAACAGGCCTTCAAGATAGTGGGGGGAAGATAGCACCCTATAACCCTGCGTGCTATGGGTGTGGGGGGATTTGTGTGTTGAATCAGGGCCTATCCCCAGGTAAGCCGGGGACAGCTGTTGTGACAGGTAGGGAGACAGCTCTGTAATTACCAGTGGGAGGAACCAGATTCCAGCAACAGGCTAAATACCTGCCTCCTCCGTACGCTCGGCTCCACCCTCCCGCGGCGGCCCACTCCTTTTCCCCACCTCACCCTGCATCTCACAGCCTCCGACCCCATCACCTCTCTGCCACATCGTAGCATGGTGGCAGCAGGGTTCATTAAAGGAATACTTCACCCAAAAATGACAATTCGATCATCTACTCACCCTCATGCCAGTTGAAAGTAACACAGGTGATGATTGTCCATATACTCTAACATGCATGGAGGCGGCCAGCACAACTCCATAGTAGCCTAAACCAAAACAACTAAAGTCAGTGGGGGTCAGTTCTTCAGAGTTCCAAAAAGACCTATAACTATAACTGATTGATCTGCAACAAATAATGGTGTACTGTATAGGTCTTTCTATTCACACTGTGATTGTTTGCCTGTTTTTGTTTTGCAACTCATAAGAACAGGTCGCCATCAACTTCAGTTGTTTTGGAGAAGGCTGCAACAAAGTTGTGCTGGCAACCTCTTTGTGTGGTATATGGACTAACACATTTCATCTGTGTTTCATTTGGTATGAGGATGAGTAGATGATCATGATATCATTTTCATTTTTGGGTGAACTACTCTAATCTGCAAGAAAATAAAATCATAACCGATGCTGCACAGAGGCACGGACCTCCCGTTATCTCCTCCACTGGCTCGATTCAAGAGGAGAAAATAGTTCCCTCTGTACAAATGCTGAATTACTTTTGGACCGATCCCATGTTAACTGGCTGGAGGAATTTGGCCTCATCCACAGCACAATTGCGATAATGGAGGCTAAAACTATGAAGTTATAAAATGCTGTGCACACAAATATGCATCCCTGTAGGCTTATCAGGAAAGTGTGAGTCGTCCAATAAAAAGGAACCACAATCTCAAATGACGCTGCTGATGAATTCTAATGAAAACAGAAGCCATCACATTCTGTTCTGAGACTTTGTTCAAACAGAGCTCTTCAGTCTTTCACATTCTGTTTTAATGACTTTGTTCAAACAGAGCTCTTCAGTCTTTCACATTCTGTTTTAATGACTTTGTTCAAACAGAGCTCTTCAGTCTTTCACATTCTGTTTTAATGACTTTGTTCAAACAGAGCTCTTCAGTCTTTCTCAGTGAAGAGCAGGACTCTGGCTGCCTCCCACATTTTTTTTAAATAATTGCAAAACATTTTTCTTTCCTGCCTTGTGTACACATTGGGCTACACACACACACATGCACACACAGACACGTACACACACACACGTACACATACACGTACACACACACGTACTACACACATACACACACACACACACACACACACACACACACACCCACACCCACACACACGTACACACGTACACACGTACACACACACACACACACACACACACACACACACACACACACACACACACACACACATACACACACACACACACACAGACACACACACACACACACACACACACACACACACACACACACACACACGTACACTCATACACTTGGTGTTCCCCCTTTCCATGCGTGTGGGAGATGAGTGTGTTTTAAAGGAACAGTTCGCCCCAAAATGAAAATGATATCATCTAGTCAACCTTATGTCAGTGGAAACACAGGTGAAATGTGTCATATAACAGTCACCGGTGACTTCGGTATGGTCCAACTGAAGTCAATGGTGACTAGCTTTCTTTGGAGTTGTGCTGGCAACCTCCCTGTGTGTTATAATGGATAAATGCATGTGTTGATCGACTGGTATCAGGGTGAGTGGATGATGACATATTTTAAATGTTTGTGTGAAGTGTTGCTTTAAAGAGCCAGGCTGAGGGTTAAGGCAGTGGACGGTGTTCTCTGGCCTTCCACACAAGTAGGAAACACAGGCTCCCCATGGGCACCGCTTGCACCGGACCTGAGTCACTCACCATCTCAGTGGCTATCAGCCTGCCTTCCTTCCTGCCAAGCTGCCCTGTCACAAACACACTGCACACACAGTGATAATAAGCTCAGGAAGCTCACCAGAGAGAGAGAGAGAGGGAGAGGGAGGGGAGAGAGAGGGGGGGGGAGAGAGAGAGGGGGGGGAGAGAGAAAGACAGAGCGGGAAGAGAGAGACAGAGACAGCCAGGGAAGAGCGAGAGGGACGAGAGAGAAAGAGTTGGACAGAGACCCGCAGAGAGAGAGCGTTGGACAGAGACCCACAGAGAAACAGAGAGAGCGTTGGACAGAGACCCACAGAGACAGAGAGTGTTGGACAGAGACCCACAGAGACAGAGAGCATTGGACAGAGACCCACAGAGAGAGAGCGTTGGACAGAGACCCACAGAGAAACAGAGAGAGCGTTGGACAGAGACCCACAGAGAAACAGAGAGAGCGTTGGACAGAGACCCACAGAGACAGAGAGTGTTGGACAGAGACCCACAGAGACAGAGAGCGTTGGACAGAGACCCACAGAGAAACAGAGAGAGCATTGGACAGAGACCCACAGAGACAGAGAGTGTTGGACAGAGACCCACAGAGAAACAGAGAGAGCGTTGGACAGAGACCCACAGAGACAGAGAGTGTTGGACAGAGACCCACAGAGAAACAGAGAGAGCGTTGGACAGAGACCCACAGAGAAACAGAGAGAGAGTGTTGGACAGAGACCCACAGAGACAGAGAGCGTTGGACAGAGACCCACAGAGAAACAGAGAGAGCGTTGGACAGAGACCCACAGAGAAACAGAGAGAGAGTGTTGGACAGAGACCCACAGAGACAGAGAGCGTTGGACAGAGACCCACAGAGACAGAGAGTGTTGGACAGAGACCCACAGAGACAGAGAGCGTTGGACAGTCAGAGACCCACAGAGAAACAGAGAGAGCGTTGGACAGAGACCCACAGAGAAACAGAGAGAGAGTGTTGGACAGAGACCCACAGAGACAGAGAGCATTGGACAGAGACCCACAGAGACAGAGAGCGTTGGACAGAGACCCACAGAGACAGAGAGTGTTGGACAGAGACCCACAGAGAAACAGAGAGAGCGTTGGACAGAGACCCACAGAGACAGAGAGTGTTGGACAGAGACCCACAGAGACAGAGAGTGTTGGACAGAGACCCACAGAGACAGAGAGTGTTGGACAGAGACCCACAGAGACAGAGAGTGTTGGACAGAGACCCACAGAGACAGAGAGTGTTGGACAGAGACCCACAGAGACAGAGAGTGTTGGACAGAGACCCACAGAGACAGAGAGTGTTGGACAGAGACCCACAGAGACAGAGAGTGTTGGACAGAGACCCACAGAGACAGAGAGTGTTGGACAGAGACCCACAGAGACAGAGAGTGTTGGACAGAGACCCACAGAGACAGAGAGTGTTGGACAGAGACCCACAGAGACAGAGAGCGTTGGACAGAGACCCACAGAGAAACAGAGAGAGAGACAGAATGTGGTCAGAGAAAAAGAAAGAGATATGAGGGAGAACAAGTGTCAGGGTAATGCAGGGAGAACCCAATACTCAAGTTACAGGAAAGCCCCAATCCCCAAGGACAGAAGGGGGGGGGGGATGAGGGAATGAGACAGGGTGAGGGTGAAGGAGTGCACTGCATGTCTTCTCTTATCCCATATTCTCTCCATTCCCTCCTGTTCTTTGGCTCCCATCTAAGCAGAACATAAGCAGGTTTCTTTGTTCTCTCTTTGTGTGCAGGCTCCTGAACACGGTCCATCCACTCAAGTCTTTCCTTTGAAGTGGTGGATACAAGGAGGGAGAGATAGTGAGGATGCCTGAAAGAGTGAGCAGAATACTATGGACCTGTACAGAACAGGAGGGAGTGATAGTGAGCATGCCTGAAAGAGTGAGCAGAATGCTATGGGCCTGTACAGAACAGGAGGGAGTGATAGTGAGCATGCCTGAAAGAGTGAGCAGAATACTATGGGCCTGTACAGAACAGGAGGGAGTGATAGTGAGGATGCATGAAAGAGTGAGCAGAATACTATGGGCCTGTACAGAACAGGAGGGAGTGATAGTGAGCATGCCTGAAAGAGTGAGCAGAATACTATGGACCTGTACAGAACAGGAGGGAGTGATAGTGAGGATGCCTGAAAGAGTGAGCAGAATGCTATGGACCTGTACAGAACAGGAGGGAGTGATAGTGAGGAGGGAGTGATAGTGAGGGTGCCTGAAAGAGTGAGCAGAATACTATGGACCTGTACAGAACAGGAGGGAGTGATAGTGAGGATGCCTGAAAGAGTGAGCAGAATACTATGGGCCTGTACAGAACAGGAGAGAGAGATAGTGAGCATGCCTGAAAGAGTGAGCAGAATACTATGGACATGTACAGAACAGGAGGGAGTGATAGTGAGGATGCCTGAAAGAGTGAGCAGAATACTATGGGCCTGTACAGAACAGGAGGGAGTGATAGTGAGGATGCCTGAAAGAGTGAGCAGAATACTATGGACCTGTACAGAACAGGAGGGAGTGATAGTGAGGATGCCTGAAAGAGTGAGCAGAATACTATGGGCCTGTACAGAACAGGAGGGAGTGATAGTGAGGATGCCTGAAAGAGTGAGCAGAATACTATGGACCTGTACAGAACAGGAGGGAGTGATAGTGAGGATGCCTGAAAGAGTGAGCAGAATACTGTGGGCCTGTACAGAACAGGAGGGAGTGATAGTGAGGATGCATGAAAGAGTGAGCAGAATACTGCGCACCTGTACAGAACAGGAGGGAGTGATAGTGAGCATGCCTGAAAGAGTGAGCAGAATACTATGGACCTGTACAGAACAGGAGGGAGTGATAGTGAGGATGCCTGAAAGAGTGAGAATACTGTGGGCCTGTACAGAACAGGAGGGAGTGATAGTGAGGATGCCTGAAAGAGTGAGAATACTGTGGGCCTGTACAGAACAGGAGGGAGTGATAGTGAGGATGCCTAGAAGAGTGAGCAGAATACTGTGGGCCTGTACAGAACAGGAGGGAGTGATAGTGATGATGCCTAGAAGAGTGAGCAGAATACTGTGGGCCTGTACAGAACAGGAGGGAGAGATAGTGAGGATGCCTAGAAGAGTGAGCAGAATACTATGGGCCTGTACAGAACAGGAGGGAGTGATAGTGAGGATGCCTAGAAGAGTGAGCAGAATACTGTGGGCCTGTACAGAACAGGAGGGAGTGATAGTGAGGGTGCCTAGAAGAGTGAGCAGAATACTGTGGGCCTGTACAGAACAGGAGGGAGTGATAGTGAGGGTGCCTAGAAGAGTGAGCAGAATACTGTGGGCCTGTACAGAACAGGAGGGAGTGATAGTGAGGGTGCCTAGAAGAGTGAGCAGAATACTGTGGGCCTGTACAGAACAGGAGGGAGAGATAGTGAGGATGCCTAGAAGAGTGAGCAGAATACTGTGGGCCTGTACAGAACAGGAGGGAGTGATAGTGAGGATGCCTAGAAGAGTGAGCAGAATACTGTGGGCCTGTACAGAACAGGAGGGAGTGATAGTGAGGGTGCCTAGAAGAGTGAGCAGAATACTGTGGGCCTGTACAGAACAGGAGGGAGTGATAGTGAGGGTGCCTAGAAGAGTGAGCAGAATACTGTGGGCCTGTACAGAACAGGAGGGAGAGATAGTGAGGATGCCTGAAAGAGTGAGCAGAATACTGTGGGCCTGTACAGAACAGGAGGGAGAGATAGTGAGGATGCCTAGAAGAGTGAGCAGAATACTGTGGGCCTGTACAGAACAGGAGGGAGTGATAGTGAGGATGCCTAGAAGAGTGAGCAGAATACTGTGGGCCTGTACAGAACAGGAGGGAGTGATAGTGAGCATGCCTGAAAGAGTGAGCAGAATACTATGGGCCTGTACAGAACAATGGAGCAAAGAAACAAAACCCCAAAAATATGTTGATCATAATAGCTTGTTGGGAGTCATTGCGCAATTGCAGCCAAAGAGCACTTGGCTAAACAAACAACAAATGCAAGCTGGCCAAACAAACAGTGGAGCAGTAAAAATGCCATGGATACCATGAGAGCAACGCAGAGCATCAGAACAGATGCAACACAGAGTGCAGTAACGTCTTACGCCTGTGATCTGTGAGCCTCTCAGCTGCCTGAAGATGTTGGGTGGAGATCAGAAGGGCTTTCACATGTTGAGTGAATTTGTGTCAGGAATTGGAGTTGACTCCAGCCATTGGGCAAATGCTGGTTAATTTTGTCTGTAGCCGGTAAGTCGGTCTCCCCTACAAGGTAACCAACCGTCATAAAGAGGTACTTATGAGTTTGCACCCTCTTTGGTTTGGAATACATTCTTGTTCCCATTCAGAAAAGCACCTGTTGATTACTTTCTACCATTTTCTGTTGCCAAGTAGCACTCCTTTGATTGCCCTCCATTAGGAGGCCTTGTTCTATTCTAAAAAGCGAGCTGGCTGCTGAAATAGCAGGCTGGTGAATTGTGTGGTTGTTTGTGGGTGGCCAGTGGACAAGAAAGTTAGTGTGCTGCACTGATTTATCACCAACATAATGCTTTCAGGAGCAATCAGTCAATGTCGTAGTGACACTGTTTTGCATCACCGGTGGACTTCCGGCAACTGTGAATACAAGGACTGAACCATCACCAGGTTTTTCCTTGTGGAAAACAGTTTGATTTATTTTAAAATGGAAACGACTCCAGGATTGCGTGTGTGTGCAATATGCTGTGTGTGGCCCTTGAGCAGTGAGCCTTAACATACATTGGAAATGTGGGGTGATAAATCATCAAGTCACAGTCTTAGTACAGTAGTTAAACCATCAGCAGTTGCCTCCATTCTTGACTACGTGGGCCCAAGCCCATGTCCACCGATTAGAGGTCTGCTACCCGGCGGGCCTGAGACCCGATGTTGGGTATAATTGGCCGTGTAGGGCCTGGTTTTTAAGTAAACAATTTAGGGCACGGATCGGGTAGGGCTTGGTTGTCTCGGGCCTGGGCCGGGCTGCAGACCTCTAGGACCGATGCATATGTTTTTATGAGTGATTAGTCCTGAGCTATTTGGTACTCACCACCTTCCTTCATTGTGAACTTGATGGGCTCCTTGCCGAAGTACTCCTCCTGCTCCTGCTGTGTGGAAGCGGGCTGATGCTGTGCTTGCTGCTCATTCAGCATCTCCTCAGTGCTGTTGTAGAGGGACAGCAGGCTGACGGGGATCTTCTCCCCCTCTCCGGCCTGCTCTGGCTCCGGCTCCTTGGGCAGCCGCAGCTTGCTGAGGATCTGCCCCCTGATGGCCTCGATTCGCTTCTTCTTCACCAGCTCCAAGTCCACCGTCTTACACGTAGACATGGTGCTCACGCTGCCGACCACCACGCACGCAGCCAGCATCGCCAAGCACGCCAGCCTCATGTCGCCGACCTGAATGCCTTCTGCCGCTCTTCTGCACTCGATTTCTCAAGCGAGTCTCCCCTGACCCCTTCCCTCCCCGCCCGCCCGCCTCCGACCCGGGATGCTTAGGGAACAGTGAATCACGCCGTGGAGAGGTGCGACTGACGCAACGTGTTTACGGGACGGCAGAACAATTACAGCAGTGTGGAGAGTCCCGGAGGTTCGGTCGCTCCGAGAGTCTGCCGGTGCCGCTGCTGTCGCCGCTGCTGCTGCGAAAAGCACCTAACACCTCTGCCTTCTTAGCGTAGAAGCAGGAGGGGAGAATCCCAGCAGGCAGACAGATGGAGTGATGAGCCAGCCTCTGACTCAGCCGCAGGTAACACAATGACGTCCCAGACGCTGAAGCGAGCCCAGAACGGAGCTGTCAAATGCAAATACCCCAGAGAACATGCACACACAGACAGCGCCCCCAAGACTCAGAAGAGCATTACAGCAGTCGGTCCAAAACAATCTACCGCAACCCAAAAACCACCTCACAGAGCCGGCGTTACTCAGAGACAAATGTGCTTTCGATGTTATTTCAACCCCCGGTCTAGCAATATGAATTCAATCCTGTGTCCCTGCAGGCATATATATACAGTTCCACGTGTCAGCTCACTGCTGTGTAGTTTCACTTGACAGGACTCCAGAGAGCAGCAGAGTGAGTGTGAAGGGGAACTGCCTGTGGAACACTCGACAAAATGAAGAGTGATGTCGGCAGAGCCCAAGTCACCGCTTCCTTTCCCCCTTGACCCACAAGGTCTCTTTTTTAGATCACCAAGGAATTATTGCTGTCTCTGATTTGGCTAAGTCCTGTCCTGTATGCACATGTGCTGTCCAGTGTCCTCTTCTCAAAGTGTCTTCCTACAGTATATCTCTGCCTCTGAAGTTTGATCAGATGACCTCCGGCTTCCTTCACAGGCCAGATAAATCTCTCGGGGGACTTGGTCCGCTCAGAGTGAATCAGATATCCGTGGTGCAGCGAGAGAAAATACACTATTTCAGACTCTCACTAGCCTTTACACACTCTACAATAGTGTCCAAAACAACAGCAGTCAAGCCAGTAAGCAGAAAGTCTCTACACAAAAAACACATCAGACAAACACTTTTTGGTTCCCTGCTCAGACTACCTCTTTTTTTTTTTTTTAGCAATAACAGCATGTGATCTGTGTAAAGCAGCAGTTCACGTGAAAATGCTGTCAACACCTCAAAATGATACTTACTCTACACACAAAGCAGCTATCCCTATGTAACTATGTCTGTCCTCCGTTAGCACAATGTTTAGCAGCGTTTAGCAGAGCGATGCTGAAAACGAGTGTAGCAAGCAGACCTCAGGTTGACACAGCAGCAGTAACAACAGCAGTAGCAGGAGTAACAGTCCCTCTGAGCTCTTGTGGATCGGACTGCAGTCTCGTCTCTATGCTCTCCTCCCTCTCTCCATCGCATCGGTATCTTCTCCTCCTGGAAGCCCCTGTGCAGTTCCTTCACACCTTTCCTCTTGTGTCTCGTCCCTTCTTCACACTCTCCCTCTATTTAACTCCCTGTCTGCCTCCCTTTCTCTCTCTACCAGCTCCCTCTCTCCTGGTGCTTGTCAGAGCTTGCTAGTGACAAAGTGATTTGTGGGAGCTCTGCACTCAGCTAACTTTTCTCTCTCTCTGTGTTTTTGCACTCCCTCCTCTGTCTCTTTCTCTCCCCCCCCCCCCCTTACTCTTCTTTTTTCTGGTTCCTGTTACTCGTCTAATAGAGCGAGGAGCTCTCCGCCCAGGAAATGAGGGTAACGGCCGCAGTGTAAAACATCTGCTGTTTAACAGAGCTCTGCTGCCTGTTCTCTGTCCACATCAGGAAGCCAGGAGCAGAACACGCTGAATGACTGACTTTAGAGGCAGCGGCTCCCTCACACTCTCTGGCCTGTCTGCCCCAGCGATGACTGACAAGTCAACAAGCCTTGCATGGCACTAGTGTCTCGCCAACTGACCGCCGCATTCACCCGGTGCCAGTGCAGGTGAACGGCTGCCAGGCTAGAGAGCTGAGCCACTGGGGACCGGCTGGTCTAAAAGTAGAACGCTGAATCTCACAGGATGGAGAGCCAACAGGGCTGTGCTCTGCCGGCCCAGGTCTGGGGTTGTATATTTTTCAAAGGGGAGAGTCAAAGCTAAACTCAAACAAACCAGCGAATGTGATAGCTTCGATCACTGTGTCTCTGTCTGAGGGATGACTCTACAAGGAAGTATAGATACTAAAGTGAGGTTTACATCCCCTTAGTACATTTTTAGAAAAGAAGAATGTAGTGAAGAATAAGCTATTCATCAGACACTGACATCAAATCGCTGTGGTTATAAGGAAAGTACAAGACATTTAGAAGACTGAGAAGGAAACACATGACAAAATCCCCTAAAATAACCAGTGCGGATATAAAAGCAGGAAACAATAGGCGCTCAAACAATGACACCATAGGCAGTTGTCCCACAGTGTCAAGTGCTGTTTATGTGATTGCCGTGCATGATAGGAGGGTGATGCAGTGAGGATGTGGCTATCAAATATCAACAACTGTTTAGTTGTTGTCCTGTCATGTAGGCTTGTGAGAGCTTTAATGGGTATGCGATGCCTCCTGGTGGGGAAAAATGGCAAATAATTGACTAGAGCTCAAATGTGTTACTGTAATCATATCCATTACAATGTTTAGTCAAAGTTTGGGGTTGTCATGTCTGTCATTGGCCTCAAGCCATATATTTAAATGTTGTGAACTAATTTCTCTGCTCACCATTTGGTCGTTTTTAACATACTGTATGTGTAATAATTTTTACGATATTGATATAGCCTATATCACAACATGGCTCACACAAAAATCACATGTTAATAATAATCAAATTAATGACATCACGTTGAACTGAATGATAATGTAAAGGTGTGATGTCAAACAAAACTGACATTTTCAAATAGTATTCCTAACATACCTCATTTTTGTCAGTGATTTTAAATAGAATTAGCTTGTTATCTTCAACTGAGACCTCAAAATTGTGTGTCATATCCCCAAATCACCATAACACCACGATATGATTCCACTGAAAGGCGATAAATTATAATATTAAATTAACACCCAGCCCTACAACCATCATGTCTTACCAGTCTGTGATACATACCCTTCACCACAAGGCCTCTGTCTGTCTGTGAGGGCGAGAGTGCAACAGTGTCTGCTTTCCCATCATTTCCTGTGAAGTAACCTGTGTCTCCGCCAGTGATTCTGCAGTGGGTGTCATGCAGGGTCCGAGGGAGCTGTGGTAAAGTCCTGGAGCCAGACGAGCAGGGAGAGCCCTGAGAGAAAAAACTAATTCACAGTCAACCGAGAGAACAAATAGGTTATAAATCATGTCACCGGCTCACCGCTAACAGAGAGGGTCCTCCAAACAGCATACATTTCATAGACAGTCTGTGTCTCGTCATAGACGCTGGGGTAGTTGGCTGGGGGCGTGGTCAGGCTGAGGGTAATAGGGCATTCCTTTATAACAGGGAAATAAGAATCTGAAGGTCCAAAGGTCATGAGCTCGAGCGGTGATGTCGTATTTTCACTCAAAACTCGTAGGCACCTCAGCAGCACCAACCTCAAAAATCCAAGATGACTGCTCGGCGCACCAACAGTAAAATCGTAGTAAATACTGTTTATTAGCACTTCTGTCATGTTTGTGTCTCATTAAATCAGCTCTACACACAGCACTGTCTAACTTCTATCTGTGTGGACATGTTGCTGCAGTGTTTGGGCAAAATGCCACAAAATGCCTTGTAAACAACTGTTATTGCTAACGATGGTTAGCCTGGCTACAAGTTCGCCTGGCACTGAGTCGTTTAAACGGATGTGACGCAATTCAACAGTGAACTTCCCAGATCGTTTCTGCAAATGGAGCGCTAACAAAACGGATGTGATGTCATTCAACCACCACATCCCAGTTTGTTTGCGATAAAGGAACGGGCCATAAATCCCCATTCTATCCATTCAGCATAGCATTTAGCTGCTATCCCAGCCCAGGCAGACAGAATCGGGGATTTAATCCCTGCAGTAGGCTATACGCATATCTGAACAGACGTCTATACCTGCGCTAGAATCCCCAATCCTGTAGTGTAGAACCGAAGCACCGTCCTTTGGTGAGCCCATATGGGGATTTTACTACTATCAATGGATTTTACCCATTGTTTTACCCCACTCACGCCAGCCGTAACATTTTGTGGGCGTTCCCACACAGACCGACTGTCTCTTCTACCTGCCATTGCTGTAGCTTCTCTCAGCAGTCTATTGTGTGGTCCCTTACCCCGAAGTCTCACTCGGACTCCTAACTTTTGGCGAAACTTGGCAGCTCTGGATTATGAAATGCCTAATAGCCTAACCTACAAACTTTTATTATAAAAAAAAATATATATAGGCTACCAACATGACAAATTACTCGGACCCATAAAAATTCATCCTCACCTGACCTCAATATTTTGTGTCTTCAAAACGTCCTCCAGATAGAAAGATCACGAGACCATCACGCCAAATGTTGTTGATATCAACCATATGTAGGCTACCTGATGAAACAGCGCCCTCTAGTTTCGCTGTAGCTGTGACAACCAACCCGTGAGACAACAAGACTGAGAGACAACCAACCTCGGCCACATTATGTTACTCTGGGCCTGGTAAACTAACTTAACATACACTTTCCACCACACCTAAACGCCGATGAAGAAGGGGTCAATCATCATCATCATCATCATCATCACGACCACCACCACCAGGTAGGTAACCAGCCAGCCAGCCCTCAACAGCGTACCGTGTGCGTGACTGCGTGTTTTACGTAGCCTACTTTGTGAATTGGCCGTTTCGATTTGTTTGCCTTTTCCGCGCTGTTTCCAGGTCGACGTCGTAGTAACTGACCAGTAGTTTCGTTTCCCCCACAATTTCTCGGGCATCATTTTAATAGCAACATGGCTACATCATGCAAACCTATCTACAATGATTTAGCGATGGATTATGCTGAACGGTAATGACCAGGGAGGGTAACCAAGGCACCGGCGACGCACAGGACGACGACGACATCAGAAAGAGAGAGAAAGGCACAGAGAGGGGAGAGGGAGAGAGAGAGAGGGAGGGAGGGAGGGAGAGAGAGAGCGAGAGAGAGCTAACGAGACCTCTGAAATCTTGACTGCACGAATAGCCCATTGATGCAAAACATGAATTTGCAGCACAGAGAAGCAGAGGTAGATTAGCCTACCTGTCAGTGCAGAGACATGGCTGCGCAGACAGAGATGTAGCTTTTCGAACTTTTTATGGACATTAAAAAATCATCGGCAGGCAGACTGCTGACTTGTCGATGAAGATCCTCTCAAAGATTAGGAAGTGGTAAGTTTTTCCTCTGAGTTCTTGGTTGTGACACTTTGGGTGGGTTACAAAAACGACTTCCCTTGACCCTGCAGCTGCAACTTCGTCAGGTCTCTACACACTTTACTTTTACAAATAAGTAATCCTTCAATAGCTACATTTGATAAGGCTGGCTTTACACGGTGAAACTTTCACGCAACTTTAGTTGGTTGAAACTGAGGTGAAACTTGCAAATGATTTGCATGGTATTTTGCAATGCACTTGAAACGTATCTTAACTCAGCTGCAACAGTTGCAAAACTCTTAACTTTGTGGAACTATTTTCATGCAACAGCCAATCGCTGATAAGTAGGCTATGAATGCACTGATATGGCTCTCTTGGACAGCCATAATGAAAGAAAGTAGCCAGTGGCCGAAGAAAACCAACACCCTGATACAACACACCCGAATTGATATTATCCAGCTAGAATAATGAGATACAAAGATGTAAGTTATAATGACACTCCCCACTTGATACAGTATAATCCACTGTAGCGATGGAGAGAAAGTAAAAACAATATGACAGATGAAACATTACCAATATAGACCATATAGTGTATGAGACTTGATTATTTTCGAATTGCTTTGTGTAAATGTCAAGTTGCATGACAATTATGTTAATCCAAATTGCAACCTGCAATTATAGTTGCTGTCTAAAGCCAGCCTAAGAATAATATACAAATTATGACAGGATAAACTGTAAGTCTTGATTGGTATTATAGGAGTAGTCAATGATTTTAGCTTGGGAATTATAAAAGATAAAATGATTACATCCATGTGAAGTTGTAGTGAGATGCTGAATTGTTTGTGAAAACTTAACAGCATTTCTCATCTGACAGGTGACAGCTATTAGGCTACCTGCCCAATGGAGAAATATGAAAAGCTGGCTAAAATTGGAGAGGGATCCTATGGCGTAGTATTCAAATGTAGACACAGAGATACTGGCCAGATAGTTGCCATCAAGAAGTTTGTGGAATCTGAAGATGACCCGGTCATTAAGAAGATAGCCTTGAGAGAAATACGGATGCTGAAGGTGAGAAGAGATTAGTATCACCTTAGTGTACTTTAGTCCCAGCAGTATCAAGTTTACTCACATTTAACACCACACACAGACACGTGCACAGACACAGAAGACACGCACGAGTGAGCGCACACGCACACACACACACACACACACACACACACACACACACACACACACACACACACACACACACACACACACACACACACACACACACACACACACACACACACACACACACACACACACACACAGGTGTAATGCAGGTGCAATGCAGTCACACATAAAGACCAAAACACACAATGTAGACTAGAGTGAAAAGACACATTGTAATATTTAGTCTTTGCAACTTGTTAAGAAAACGGCATACAAGCAGAGATATTATTTTGCAGTAGTAGCAGCCTAGTAGTAGTAGTAGTAGTTGCTGTAGTAGTAATAATAGCAGTATTAGTACTGTAGTAGCACTGGTAATAGTAGTAGCAGCAATAGTAGTAGGCCGAGCTATGATTAGTCGATCACAGAAAATTAATTGTGAACTATTTTCCAGTATTTATAATTGATTAATTGTTTAAACTCATTTTTAAGACAAATACTACAATTATCTAGTTCCTGCTTCTTAAATATGAATATTTTCTGGTTTCTTTAGTCTTATATGACAGTAAACTGATTGTCTTTGGTTGTGAACTGTTGGTCAGGATAAAAGACATTTGAGGATGTCATATTTGGGTTTTAAGGGGAAAGTGATCCTCATTTTTTCACCATTTTGTGACATTTTATAGACCAAACGACTAATCGATTCGTCAAGAAAAGAACAGATTAATCGATAATGAAAATAATGTTAGTTGCACCCCCAAATAGTAGTTGCCTAGCATTAGTGGTAGTTTAATCAAGCAAACATTTGACAGAGTGGGGCAGCAGAGCACTGACACCGTGTCCATGTCCTCTTGGTCCTGCAGCAGCTGAAGCATGTGAACCTGGTCAACCTGCTGGAGGTGTTCAGGAGGAAAAGACGGCTGCACCTGGTGTTTGAGTTCTGTGAGCAGACGGTCCTCAACGAGCTGGACAAACATCCTCGGGGGTAGGTCAGGGGCAACACTGTGGTTCTCAACCTTTATACACCAAGTACCACCTCAGAAATGACCACCATTATGAAAGTATGAGAGGGAGGAAGCCCCGCGTACCACCAGTGGTATCCGTACCACAGGTTGAGAACCACTGGTTTCGGGGTTTCAGAGAATGTCTTGTAACTGAAACGTATACTGTAGGTTTGATCCCAAAGCAACCTTTGTTTTTACCAGCTGTGACAGCGGGGCTGGTATTATTTTCACCTTGTGAGTCGATGTGTGTGTGTGTGTGTGTGTGTGTGTGTGTGTGTGTGTGTGTGTGTGTGTGTGTGTGTGTGTGTGTGTGTGTGTGTGTGTGCGTGCGCGCGTGTGTGCGTGCGTGTGTGTGTGTGTGCATGTGTGTGCGTGTGTCTGTCATTGAAAAATGTGGTGCTGGAGACACCTAGCGGGAACTACCACAGAAGCTGTTTTGAGTACTTTGCCAGCTGTCTGTCTGTCTGTTTGTTTGTCAGCACGATGGCATCAAAACCATGAAAGATGCAGTCACAAAACTTTACAGGTGTGTAGTTGACATCACAATGGAGGTCAAATTCGAAAATGGTTGTGATCTGAGCTGCCCCTCCCCCCACACACACATTGCCCCTCCCATTTTACGCCTCTGGTTCACATTCACTTTAATCCGGTGTGGTGTGATCCCATCGCTTGATGGTCACTAGTTTTTTTGCGTACCATTGATTTGTGGTAGACAGACACTGAAGGGCCGCATGCTTACCTGTATTTTGTAAGTTAAAGTAAAAAAAAAGGTGATGTTAGTCCTTCACTGTCCATCTTCTCATCTGTAGTGAGTCGCTATATTGCTGGTCAACAATTTACAGGTCTTTTTTGAGGACTCATCCGTTTTGCACAGAGATTGCCATGTAATCCGATCATAACGTATATATTTTGTATATTTGTCAGACTGCTGGTTAAGACAGTAGGGCAGCAGAGGGCAAACAGGTGAACTACACAGAGGGTGGCAAGACTCTCTGTTTCCAAGAGACTTACAAGAGAGAATGTTGGCAGCGTGAGAGTGAGGGAGGCATGTATCAAAGAAAAGCTTGTCAAAGTCTTAAGGGAATGACAGCATTCTCTGTAGTCCATGCTCCCTCGTATAATCTGTGGCCACAAGACAAAGGAGAGTTTGGTTTGCGTTGTGTGAAATTGCACAGCTAGCGTAGGCCACAATGGCTAGTTGCTGCCTGACTACATGTCCCTTTCCCACAAGGCAGTGCAGCAGAAACTCTAGCTGCTCCTGAAAACAAAGGCGCCGGTTGCCGTTGGAGACAGGCACACGGTTACCCGGGTGATGGGGGCTGTGTAAAGCACCACTCCTTTTTGAAATAGCCAGAATAATAGATGTGAAAACGTGACTATTAAATGGCTTGTGTTTTGTTCCACTTACAACAATCACTATTGCTTTGTCTCTTGTTCCCTGTAGGGTCCCCGAGGCG
This sequence comes from Poromitra crassiceps, assembly GCF_964638095.1. Taxonomy (NCBI): domain Eukaryota; kingdom Metazoa; phylum Chordata; class Actinopteri; order Beryciformes; family Melamphaidae; genus Poromitra; species Poromitra crassiceps. The sequence continues at coordinate 38,588,749 of NC_139642.1, forward strand.
CAGCTGAAGAGTATAGTTTGGCAAACTCTCCAGGCTGTTAACTTCTGCCACAAACACAATGTCAGTATATCCTTCAAGTATATTTCTGCTGGCAAGAACAGGCTTAATTTAGTAGACTTAAAGGGACAATCCACCGAAAAACAAGGCTGAGTTTGACAGTTATTGAGAGTTGATTTGAGTTAATGTGTGGACCACTGATGTCATTTGTGCATGAATGACATCACTGGTCCACAACTTCACTCAAATCAACTCAATAATTGTCAAACTAAATGAATGCCTGCAAAACTGTTTACAGTTCTCAGATATGTGTGAGATTATGTGCAGAATAAATACGCTTTTTCTTTTTTAACTTGTATGCTGTAGCCACTCCTCATATTGTTTGAAATATGTCTTGTTGCCTCACTAATCTCATGTATAATTGCCTCATTAATATGTCTCGGCATTTGTTCTTCCACTATTGTTCATCCACTTACCTTCTTAAATCTCCATTATTGCCTGCGTTAATGAGATAGACAGTCTCATAATGACACAGACCAGGCTCACCGTCTGTCTGTGTCATGTGTGTTGCAGTGCATCCACCGTGACGTGAAGCCGGAGAACATCCTCCTCACCAAGACCGGCGTCATCAAGCTCTGTGACTTCGGCTTTGCCCGCATTCTGAGTAGGTCATCCAGAGAGCCAGCAATTATGTGCATTTAGTGGCAATGTGCCTCTAATGACTTATTCAACAAGGAACCTATATCAGCTGATGTCTCGGGCCTCCTCACTTTCAATGTTATGTGAAAGCATTGCATAGGAGGAGCAGTCAGCCGGTCAGTGTGTCAGTGTCTCTGTTTACCAGGCCTGCCTTTGGTTTCGGTGTTTTGTTACCATAGATTAACATGTAGTCACTCAGCGCTCCTTGTAATCCCCTTCCCTGTAATGTACTGTACATGCGATTCAGTGTTCAATATTCAGTGTGTGTCCTCCCTTTCCTTACTCTACCCCGTCACTTCATTTGCATCTCTGTCTGTGTCTGTCTGCTTGTATACCTCTCAGCGGGTCCAGGAGATGACTACACAGACTATGTGGCGACGCGGTGGTACCGCTCCCCTGAACTGCTGGTGGGGGATACTCAGTATGGCCCCCCTGTGGACATTTGGGCACTGGGTTGTGTGTTTGCAGAGCTGCTCCACGGGAACCCGCTCTGGCCTGGGAGGTCGGACGTGGACCAGCTCTACCTCATCCGGAAAACGCTAGGTATATTGAGAAGAGCTGAGAAGGGCACTCAAAGCCCCTGGAAACCAAAAATACATATGTTTTGAGCTTGTCACACCACAGAAAAATATGTTATTAACCACCCATCCAAATTTGAAAGACAAAAAACGTCACCAAGTATATAAAAATAGGTTTCGAAATCATGAAAAACTAAGCAATATTCTCTGCTCTGAAACTGTGGAGGCGTGTCTGCTGAAGTGCTCCCAGTGCTCCGCCCCTCCCCCTACAGTGCTGCACCACCTGATACATTCTGATGCCCCTCCCCCTACAGTGCTGCACAACCTGATACATTCTGATGCCCCTCCCCCTACAGTGCTGCACCACCTGATACATTATGATGCCCCTCCCCCTACAGTGCTGCACCACCTGATACATTCTGATGCCCCTCCCCCTACAGTGCTGCACAACCTGATACATTCTGATGCCCCTCCCCCTGCAGTGCTGCACAACCTGATACATTCTGATGCCCCTCCCCCTACAGTGCTGCATAACCTGACACATTCTGATGCCCCTCCCCCTACAGTGCTGCACCACCTGATACATTCTGATGCCCCTCCCCCTACAGTGCTGCACCACCTGATACATTCTGATGCCCCTCCCCCTACAGTGCTGCACCACCTGATACATTCTGATGCCCCTCCCCCTACAGTGCTGCACAACCTGATACATTCTGATGCCCCTCCCCCTACAGTGCTGCACCACCTGATACATTCTGATGCCCCTCCCCTTACAGTGCTGCACCACCTGATACATTCTGATGCCCCTCCCCTTACAGTGCTGCACCACCTGATACATTCTGATGCCCCTCCCCTTACAGTGCTGCACCACCTGATACATTCTGATGCATCTTTTTAATTTGCAGATTCGAGGCACTTCAGCCTGATTGCTTTGCGGAGCTTATTATATAATAAGTCTGGAGCATATTGCACGCCCACTTCAAACCCAACATCAGGAACAGTACAAAAACTTAAATGGCAATATTTAGGATTTGGATTCAAAGTAATGTCTTCAACTTTCAGAGGCTTACTATTATGCACATAAGACCCTAAATTACATAGAATGTTATTGTAGATTTGGGTTTCCAGGGCTTTAAAAGAAAAATCATATTATTAAATTTTTTGGTGTCAGTGACAGAATGCAATCCTTTGATCTGAAACATTTTAATTCCATATCACTGACCTTCAGAAATGCTCAACACAGTGGACAGAATGAAGCGTAAAAACACCTTATTGCTGCTAAATTATGACTCCCCCCCCCCTTTGTGGTTTGTATAAGCAAATCGTATGAGTGACGATTTGGACGACATCTCTCCAGCCACCTTGTTGATCTGTGTTATCTTCCTTTGTGCATGAATGTGAGGCGAGTGGCTACAGCGTTAGAAACTTTCAAACTGCAAGGTTATTGGTTGCGATTGAAGGAGAGATTTTTACACTCAAACACAGTAAAAAAGTGGCAAGTAATGATGTCACTGCAGTTCTGGTCTCGGCTGGTCTTGAAATAAAATCCTGAGTCTGGCTTGCCCGAGACAAGACCGAGGCCGATGAGGGGCGAGTCCGAGACGAGACAGAGACCATCAAAATGTGGTCTTGAGACCGGTCTCGAGACCAAGACCGGTCTCGAGTATTCCAACACTAGTAGCCACTGCCTTGTTACGATATGATACGATATACTTTATTGTCAGTTTACACTGAAATTTGTCTTGCTTTATACTTTCGTTAGTGATCTCCTGCATTCTGTGTGTGAACACACAAACATACGTGCACAGCACTCACACATGCATGCACAAAAAACACTTATTGGAATATTATTTTGGCATTTGTTTTGCCTTTATTTAAATTAAAATTTTAAAAATTAAATTGAGAGAGGGGCATGATATGCGACAAAGGTCCCAGGCCGAACTCAAACCCAGGATGTTTTAGTCATGATATTATTGTGTCTTTAACGTCACCTTGTAACAAATAGTTAACTTCACACACAGGATTTGATGCTCACCTCCAAAAGAATATGCTCTGCATTAAAAGCAATGTTGCTTTTGACCAGCAGATGTCGCAGTGAGGCACAGTGCCTCACTGTTCAATATGACTTTGGTCTCAATGAAAACAAAATAGTATAAGGGAGTTTGAGATTTTTGGGGGGGGTTTACAGTCAACAGGGTGATCTTTTATAAAGACAGCAGATGCTTGTTAAGCTTTGCGGGAAACCCTGAATCTATCTATCTATCTATCTATCTATCTATCTATCTATCTATCTATCTATCTATCTATCTATCTATCTATCTATCTATCTATCTATCTTATCTATAAAATTGAGTATGTGGGCAATGTTTGTTTGTTTGTTTGCTTCAAGTTCTGAGTTCGGCCACAGCTATGCCGTTTTATGTGCGATCGGGCTGAAACCTTCAGGGTGTGTAAAGGGCACCCGTGTGGATTTTTTAATTATTGCAGATGAATTGCCCTAAGGCTGATTGCCCTAATGCTGAGGCTATAGTTCAGTGATGATGTCACGATGGGCTGTACAGGTGACCTGACGGAGCCGGATTTCTTAATTAGGTGATTGCCCAAATTACGATGTCATAGAGCAGGCGAGGCCGCAACACGCAGTGGTCATCAGTGATGTCATAAGAGCAAGTGAGCTACGGGTGAGGCCTAGTCTATTTATTTAAACGAGGCATCTCGTGTGGCCTTCCCTGCAGCTCGGCTGCTGTGTGGCCTTGCCTGCCCTATTGGCGCTCTCCCCCCCATCATCACTGATGATGTCATCAGTGGGATTTATGACATCATTGATGATGTCATCAGTGGGATTTATGACATCACTGATACATCATCAGTGACATCATCACTGAACTATAGCCTTGTGTGTGTGTGTGTGTGTGTGTGTGTGTGTGTGTGTGTGTGTGTATAACATATAAATAGCTTAAAAGTATGATCATTCAGCTCAGCTGTGGGGTATATATGTCTATTATCACGCCCCTTACTCAAAACACATCATGCCATGTTGTATTGCATTCCAGTCTATTGAAATTAGTCTAGAAAGAGGTAACGTTATGGCTGAGTCACTATGCTTATCTCACAATATTCATACAAAACAATAATTTGCGATATGCGGTTCACAATTAGATTCAGCCACAATACCATGTATCAACAAAGTCTGACTGGGCAGAATTATCTTTATTTCAGAACCTCAAATCTTTCTAGCAATGGCATTGTCTTGCTATAATGTAAACAACAATGAAAACATGTCATTACAAAGTGCAGATAATATACGGTAATTTGGATGTAGAGCTTGTGAAATTATGATGGGCAAACCATCTCATTTGTGATTACTACTCCAGCAGAATAAAATGCACACACACACAGTATTTCCACCAATACACACACTGATTGAAATTTTGACACCCAGTGAAGAGTCTGATGATCTTAATTTTGACCTCAGGTGACCTGATCCCTCGTCACCAGCAGGTGTTCCGCTCCAATGTCTTCTTCAGTGGAGTCAATATCCCCGAACCTGACACCACGGTATGAATCCTGTTGCCATGGCGATGTCATATGTACTTAATGGACATGTGATCAAGTGTGGATTATGTTATATTATTCTATTTATCACTTTACCTCTAGGAGCCATTGGAGAAGCGCTTCCATGGAGTGTCTCCTCATGCTCTCCAGGTTATGAAGGTATGTAGAGTATGTTTGTGTGTCCTTGCCTGTGATCAACCCCCAATCGGCTAATATAAACAAAACGGAAAATGAGTGACTGAAGGGCCTTTTTTAAAATAGTTTTAAACAAAGTAATTTTCAAAGTAAAACTCCTATTATCTATTCAATCTACATCGACATCTTATGGACAATTATCTATTTTCTGATTTTGAAGTAGGTTGACCCAATCCCTTAGATGTATGACCACCTGACATATGATGTGAGTTATGCTCGATATTTTGAAAAGCCAACTGTGGATGGCTGTCTGTGTGTGAGCAGTCATGCCTGGTGATGGACCCTTCCCTCAGGCTGTCCTGTGAAGAGCTGCTGGAGCTGCCTTACTTCCAGGAGGAAGGAGGAGCCAACTGGGGGCGCGAGGGCGAGCGCCCCGGAAGACGACATGACAAAGGCTCCAGACGCAGACAACCAGGGGTATGTTATGTATGCAACACGGTGGCCTGATGCTTACAGAAACTGTGCCTATGTGTCCTGTCAATGTGTCCCAGAGTTGGCCACTGTACCCCTAGTCTCGCTTGACCAGACTATCTCCACACCTCCTTTAGCGCTGTACCAGCACTGGAGAGCCTGGCTCAACCCTCTATCATTCTGGTATAGGGAGAGAAAAAAATGCTCTGCCTTGTTTGCATCTCTTTAAACCAATCAGAATCGTCTTGGGCAGCACTAAGCCCAGCGACGGACTTGTTTTGGTGGAACCAAATCGCTAAATCCCTGCAAAAGAAAACGCCACATAAAACAGTAAAAAACGTATGCCAAGCATGTAAAACCTGCCTGCCTCGCAGGTGGTTGTTGTTTCACGTAGTGCCATAGACTTTGAAAACACGGCGATAGCGGAAGTCTGAAACGGACGCCACCATTGGCAGAGCTTACTGTATACCCACAGCCTACTTCCGTTGAGTCAGACGACTCCCTACCCAATAGGGGGTAGAGGGTCTAGTAGATCTAGTGCTACGTCTAGTAGTAGTATCTTTGGTAGTTCCTGTAGTTGACTCTATCTCTCTCTCTCTGTCTCTCTCTCTCTAGCCGCAGTATCTGCCTCAGCTACCAAGCAGCAACATCTCGCCGGCACCAGATGTCAAGAATAAGGTGAAGCATAAATATGACCATCACCTGCCCAACATTTGACTGAGCACGGTTTGGAAGTCTATGTGGAGCAAGTTGAGCAACAGCTCGATGTACAAGATGGACATGTACTGTATTGTGCTTTCTGCTACATTTGGATACATACCAATTTGAAGGTACAAAAATTGTTGGTGTGAGAGTGAGAAAGTGTATTTTTACTGTATGATCAAACAGATATCAACTTTCACTAGCCCACAGACAGAATTGCTTAGATTCATATACAACATGATCCCTAGTAGAGGTGAAATATTTACAGTAGCGCATGTTAGGTAATATCAACATATCATTTTAAAAGAATATCAAGTACATTCTATGATATTAATGTTGAAGAGACACCAAACCAAATGCAATAGATACTGTGTACAGCGCTTTAAAAATATTTCTTGTGAAAATCACTGGTGTGCCATCATCACTTGGATAAAAACCTCTATGGCTTCCTTGTTTTCTGGTGCGACAACAATAAAAAACATTTCCCTGTTCAGGTAAATGCAGACTCTGTAGTATACACATTGCACATTGAGGCTAAAGATATTATTTTATAAGACAACATTGTGTTGTTTTTAAACAATTTATTTTTCAGACATTATATTACAAAAAATATCCAGCCCAATTAAATCATAGGGTAGATATTTTTTGTATTACTGTAGAAGCATAATTTGACTCCTAAATAACAAATCATGAAAAACGTCTTATTAAGATTTAATAAAACTTGCAATTGAAAGCTGATACTCTCCCAATGTAATTTGAGGGTCCTCTAGCATACTGTAGCCTCAGTCTTTGACAGCGATCTCCGAAGTCTAACATGTACATTTACTCTCTTGCTGAGACCCAAAGACAGTGATCCACTGGAACATGCACTGGTGCACGACATCCTGACAGACACAGCTTGACCGATCAGCCGATCTTGAACTCTCATCAAATTACAGCCTTATCTCCTTGTAATACATTACTATGCTAAGAGATGTTGCTTCTTAAAGCCTAAATCAGTGGGTCTCAGCGGGTCAGGCCTTTACAAATGGTCACAAGATGATTTATGGAATCTGAAAAAATATATTTCTTATAGCTATACAAATTACCCCGCCCCCCGCCCCCCTTCTTCATCTTCTTCATCTTCTTCTTTGTGATTAATACTTTTGCTTCTGAAATAGCTATTTGCAACCACACGGCTTATTCCAATAATCAGTCAACTAAAATACTCTAAAAATACCAAAAATTAAAATGGATACACTGCCGTGTAAGGCATGCATTATGGGCATTTGAGTGTAGCATGTAGCTTCAAATTATGTTTCTGACCATCCTTTACAATTTCAAGTGGATTGATTACTTCGTTTGTCATGGTTTTACAGTTAAGTCAAGTCAAGTCAAATTTTATTTATATAGCACCTTTCATACACAAAGGCAATTCAAGGTGCTTAGTGCTTAGTTGGTTGAACTTTTTGTGCAAAGCTTAAAAATTTATAGGTTAATAGCTTTTCCCATAGCCAATTAATACACTGGGTTACAGTGTAAACGATTGTTATAAAACAGATAGAAACCAAAGCATGTGTACAGTACCAACTTTGATTTTGATAGATGATCAAGGGAAAAACGTAAAAAGAAATTGGGGTAGTATTATCGGGAGGCATTTGACCACTATCTATGGCAAGTTAGAGGGTGAATGTGCAAAACCACCCTGAGTTAAAAGCCATTACGTGATGGGCCACATCCGCCCATACCACACCTACTCGTGCCAATCCCAAACAAAACTCAATTTGACGAATACTTCACTCTAAATGATGTGCACAAAATTTTCTGAAATTACATCAACTAGAAAGGAGTGTGCTGTGTGCGCTCCATTCTAGTGTCCCTCGCTACACCCGATGAACTGGCAGTTCTCATTCCTACCGTGCCTCCTCGTCATCATCGTCGTCATCCTCCTCCTCCTCATCAGTCATTTCCACCATGCCTCGTTGGTTTGCCCTCGAGTCAGGGGCGATTCTAGGATCAGACCTTTAGGGGGGCTGAGCCCCTAATGAGAATCAGACATGCATACTGGGTGCCTTGCAAAAGTGTTCGACACCCCCCCCCCCCCCCATCTAAATCACTAATTTCAATGGATTGTGATTAATACATTAATACTTTTCTATATGATATTTTAATTTACAACAATACTACTTTTAATGAATTACTAGTAACATGAGTTTTACACCACAAAATATTTTTTTGAGACAATGAAAAATTGAGTATTCTGTTTGCAAAAGCATCCAAACCCTTTCACTTGGGCAAACCTCAATTAAATTAGGTACACAATGTTACCTTCAGAAGCAACCTAATGAGTTGGGTGGTTTATTGTAGTGTATAATAATAATGGCTCAGAACGAACAATCCCAGATTTCAATATAATACACCTGTTTTAATGGGACCCTCAGTTCGTAAAGGCAAAGACTCAGTCATAATGGCCAGAACAGTTCAACCAAAAAGCTAGGTTGCAGGCCAACAAAAATGTTGAAAACCAGTTGCGCAGTGTAGATCTGGTGGTGCTCTGGTCTTGCAGTGCCTGTTCCACTCATCGACATAATGGTTCCACTCAGCGGGGGGTGGCGATGATCTTGTACCTGCGGGGTACATTGGCAAAGCTGCTGAACTCAGGGCTGAGGTCTATACTGTCTGGGCCTTCAGCGCAGGAGAAGGTGAAGTGCTGCAGCAGTGATACTTGAAAGAGGAAAATCTCCATGCGAGCCAGAGATTCTCCAGCACAGGCTCTCTTTCCTGAGGAGACAGTCACAAAGAAACCACTTCATAAGAAAATGTGTGCTTGAGATCGGTGATTATTGATTGGGTTAATAATTAGCTGTTTTACACACAAAGGGTATCAACAGTGTATTTACCAAAGTAGTACAATGTTCAGCTAAATTGTCGGTGAAATATGAATGTAGTTATGGGAATAGTTATGAATTGCTTTACCTGCAGAGAATGGCAAGAATGCAGGGTTTTTCTTAAAGTTGCCGTTCTGGTTCAGGAAGTGCTGGGGATTGAAGGACCAGGGGGTCGCCCACTGCTTTTTGTCTCTCAGTACAGAGTGCAGCATAGGAATGATCAATGTGTCCTGTTGAGACAAGATATCATATCATATACTATAAAGAAAGATCAAAGGACCCTCTCCAGTCTGTGTGTCACAAACAGACCCGCCAACCAGGTTAACAGTCATTAACAGTCTGTATTATCTGGGCATGTGTGCATTTTGACTACGGCTGTGAATCTTCACTGGCCTCACGATTCGATTACGATTCATCTGTCAAAGATTCGATTCGATTCGACAATGCATCACGATGCATCTCGATACAGCTCAAAGTATTGCAGCTCCAAGTATCAAATCCTCAATTTTCTATATTATTACTGCACATGGCTACTTTTTCATCAATTAATACAAGCAGTCAGATAAATATCAAGTCTCTTTTTTACTTAGAATGTGCTTTAAAATCTGAATGTCAACAGAAATGTAAACATCAAGGATTCAACGATTCATCTGTCAATGATGCGATTCGATTCACACGTCCGCATCGCGATGCATCGATTAAATTATTAATTTTGACACCCCTAATCTTGACTGTATTATGAAAACAAGACATTGATGAAACAGATTACCTCGGGAATTGTATAACCCCTGAAAGAGATGTCCTGGAGTGCGTAGTGAGGGATGCTGAGGGGGATAATATCCATAAAACGCTGCATCTCATGGATGACTGCGTCTGTGAAGGGGAGGGACTTCCTGTCCTCCATAATGGGGCAACGCTCTTGGCCAATCACAGAGTCAATCTCTTTCTGCATTTTCTCTGAGGGAGGAAAGAAGATAAGGAATTATTTAGGAACATATAATAAGTAAAATTGTATTCATAACTGACACTCTTGTCCTGTACAGACAGTTTTTTTGTGATTGTTGCGATCAAAATGCTTGATTTTGCAGCGGCTTTTCTCAAAAGTTGCGATGCAATTCGTGAGGTTTTATGTGATTCTTTTGCGGTAAAATTGCTGGAACCGGCAAAAATCGCAAGTTGAGGAGGAAAACTTGTTTGGTAGTTCAAACTGATAACTAACAAGGCTGCTTTCTTGCTTTATAAACCCATACCTATACCTATAACTTCAAAGGACTTGCAATGTCATGTATTATGTAATAGTTATATCACAAATTATATTGTGATATACCTTTGTTTTTTTGCTTTTTTATAATCCTGATCACCCTTATTGAATTCCTTGACCCAAAAACAATGGATTAGCATACTTAACTAGAGGGCATTCGGTAGAGTGCATATCTCCACCATGCCTTTCTACAAAGTTTTGTGGTGTTACGTGAATCCGTTTGGACTTTAGATGCCTTTTTGTGATTGGCTACCCCCCCCATCATCAAGTCAAGCCAAGTCAAGTTTATTTGTATAGCCCTAATTCACAAGCATGTCCCAGAGTGCTTCACAGAAAATATGTCTAGCTAATTCTAGCTGACACCACAGTAGCAAATTACAGTAGTAATGATAACACATTGAACAATTGATAGAGAAATATAGAAATAGGATAGAGCAGAGGAGAGAGCAGGAGAAGGGGGGGGGGGGGGAGAGCGGGGGGATGTGGGGGAGGAGAGAGAGGGAGGAGGTGGGGAGGGAATATGAAATGTGGGGGAGGACAGGGCAACGAAGGAGAGGTGGGGAAGGAGCAGGGGAAGGGGGAAAGAGAAAGATAATGGGTGCCATGCTTTTGAATAGTGTGGGGGGAGAGTTCAGGAAGGGGAGGAGGTGGGGAGGGAGAGCAGGGGGAGTATGAGAGAGAGTATGTGGAGAGAACAGGGAGAGGAGGGCTAGCTGACACAACAGTAGCAAATTACAGTAATCATCATGCCCCCTTTTGGCCAGTTGGCGTGGAAAGTTAATCGGTTTGTCCTTTGACCATGATGACCAACCTTCCTACAAAGTTGTGTGGTATTACGTGAATACGTTTGTAGGTTAGGCACTATGGTTAGGCACCATTTTGTGATTGGGCACTCCCCCTTTTGGCTAGTGGGCGTGGAAAGTTAATCAGTTCATCCTTGGACCATGACAACCTTTCAGCCAAGTTTTGTGCAAATCCAGGTTGACTGGAAGTTGAGATAGCGGCTATGTATTTTATAGTGGCCATATTGAAAATCCAAAATTACGGCCATGCAAGTGTCTGTGCAAATGCCAACATTGATTTTCAGACTCTCTGTACTCTGACAATAACAAAAAATATAGTTTTACTAATCTTAAAAAAAAAATGAAATGATATTTGTTAACATAGTGAACCTGACTACAGGAGATGTGGGTGGAAAATTAAACAATTCGTCAAAAAAGAGAAAAGTGGACACAGTGTTGGGGCTTCCAAGTCAAATGGACCAGTTCATCTTTCTTCACTGAGATAAATGGGATCCAGTGTGTTTGGTGTGTTCACAGCACTTCAGTGCTCAAAGAATATACAATTTGGTGCCACTATCAGACTCATCATGTCAAAAAACAACTTGAAAGGACAACTGAGAACAGAGAAGATAAATTAATTGTTGGTGGGATTGAGGAAACAGCTGTGAAAGCTACCTTATTACTAGCTAGCTAAGAAACGGGTCAATTTGGAGGTGTTGTTATTTATAGGTTATTATGCAATGCTTTTCTTTGTCTGGACCACATGTGACTCATGAACTAAAATAAGTTGACACCTGTGCTAGAATCTCAACATTACAAGCGGCCAATAATTCGAGCACAAGGGTCAGAGCTGTAGTGCCCTGACAATAGATCTACCAAAATATTCCTGTGACGTTCGAATGATCATTTAAAATAGAGAAGTGCTTGGAAAATAAACGTAAGAGTCTTCGCACAGGAGACCTACCCTGTATGTTGGGGTATTTGATGAGTATACTGAGTGCATATCGGAGAGTTGTGCTGGTGGTTTCTGTTCCTGCCAGGTACAGATTCAACACTGTACACACCAAGTTGTCATAGATGAACTCAGTTGTGGGATTGTCCTTTTCCTAAAATGACAAAATGTTCACAATTGAACAGTTTAGTTCCAAAAATGAGCCATCCACTGCTCGAAACAAGACTTAAGGGCCATATTTTGCCGATCATAGCGCAGGGTCTAAATGCATGGTGCAAGGTGCGTTTGGGGGAGTGTCCAATTTGCAAGTTAAGCAATGCACAATCTGAGCGCAAATGAAGGAGCATGACCCAAATGGGCTGTACTATGCCCCATAACTCATTGAGTGCCAATGACGTCGTTCGGCGTCAAAGTAAATAGTAACGTTGAGTGCCAATGACGTCGATCGGCGTCAAATGCGTTTTTTGACGGTGGGACGTGGATCAAAGCCTCGTGCATCTCCTGTACAAATATTGTAGCTATTGAAGGTGTATAACCTATTTTACGGACTCATTAGGTGGCGACAGTGCTCTCCAGATTAGAGAAAGGTCAGGAAAACAGCAGGAAAAATCCCCGTGATGAAAGAGAAACCGATGCATGCTGCAGCCAGAGCCATATAGATTGCTCTGGCTGGAGCTGACGTTGGCTGCGAACAGCAGTCAATCCGCGCCCACAACTGAGCCCCTCTGTCTCTGTTGCATAGTTTCTCCACACGATTAGCCACCAGAAAAGCAGCACCCGACGCCGAAGGGCCAAACCATTCTCAGCAGTCCGGTTTGGCTTTTCGGTGTCGCGCTGGGAGCCGGCGCACAAAAACGGAGCCCGAAAATAGACGCTGGGTGCGTGAGGCTGTGTGTTAGTGTGGGGAGGAGTTTGCAGCTGAGGGGGGGGAGAGGGGGGTGGGGCACGCAGGGCACCACACAACTACACCACGTCACTACATCAGAAAATATTAGCTTCAGAGTCAGTGAATGTGCTTGAAATGCTTCATTTCACAAAAGGCTGAATATCTCAGCTTCTAATTTGAAACGCCTGTTTTTGCTGAAAACAACCTATCTTCTCCGGCTCATAACTAAAGAACGGAAAATGGTATCAATAAACTTTTTTTTGCTGATGATACAATAGAGTCTCCTCGTTCTTTGTGCGTGTTCGGTGTTTACACAGTAATATCACACAATATTCTGTGGGCCTCGAGAAATCACTGAAAACGCTCTGAAACTCTGGCACTGGGAGCGTCCGTTCTCCAAAAGTGGCTGGCACTCAATGAGTTAATTATTCATAGGTGTGTTTTAGGCATAGCATGAACTCAACCAATCACAGTGTCATCTTTAAAGGGGGACTAACCCCCCAGATATGTATCAGAACAGTGATTTGAAAATACCTATGGAAAAAACCAAGAAATGACATATACTCTTGTCTATACTAGACTCTTTGGCTGTGTTCAAGTCAAGATTTTTTTTCGGAAATCGACGCCATTACAGTTTGCCTACCGCCTCAAAAATAATTTATTTAAGAGGGGCAATATCTTTATAAATATCAACAACTAGCCAACGCTGGTGGTCTGTATGGAAACAGCGTTGCTTAAAATGGTTGAAAGTTATATAAATTTGGTAATTCAGTGGCGAACTAAAAAATTTATTATTTTTTCCATGTGTGTGTATGCAACACGTTCTCACTCCGAGCACGTAGCATATTGACGATAAGAGCAAAGTGATGTGCGGCTTGTTACCGCAGCACACCGCACAATACGACAAACCCCCCGTTCTGGGGTAACACAATGCGAGATTTCTCTACGTCATTCCCTCGTCCAACTTGCCATGAAGTCCCTTTTTCATTTTAGTTTGGGGGCTTTTCGTGATTCTTGTTAAAAGTTGTGCAAAGGTTTTCCTCTCAGCGCAGTGCAGGCTGCGCCTCCTCCCTCCTGCCAGACCCCGGCTGGTGAAACAGCCTGCTGCATGCATGGGGCGCTCTGTAACCTCACGGAGCAACAAACAAACACAGACAGAAATAGCTGGTGTGCGATTTTTCTGCTCAATACAGTCTGAGATTGGGTACAGGATTGAGGGAATCCCGCATCTGTTTGCGAAGGTGCGACTGGACAGGACGCTTTTCACAGACGGGCACAGCGTCAGTAGCTGAGTAGCCTGCTATAGTCGGAGCGAGGCGAGTGTCTCTCAGGGCACAGCTGCAGATCTCTCCTCCTCCTGTCAGCCCATTCAGTTCAGTCTGTCCAAACTCAATACCGATATAATCTCAGTAGGAGGGATGCAGGGAAATATATGATAGTAGCCGATGTGTTTAGAGAAGCTTTGTCACGTTGTCACGTCGTAGTATAGCGTTATATTTTACATGTACGCTAAACTTCGATGAGATTTGTTTGCGGAAATGTCAGACTGTGCTCTCTCTGCTCTCTCTGCTCTGGCCGAGAGAGCACAGAGAGCCCAGCTGCTGCTGCGCGTGCCCCCGGAGCTTGGGGCTCGTGCATGAGGATGATGAGGATACAGTACGACTCTCCCGCCTGACTGGGCTGGAGACAGTGCTTCCAACTCGGACTGATAATATAAACATCATCATTCGAGCTTATCCAGGTAAGATATTAATAAAGTAATGACACATTCAGCGGGAAACTAACTATAATTAAGACATGTGCCAACTTTGACGACGTTTGGTTCAGTATTTTAACACATTCACTGCCAGACGTTTTTTTTTTACTGTAGTTAGCTTCTGCCAGAGGGGTTTTTTGAGGATTCTGGCTCATCTTTCAAGACCCGAGGATTCTTTTCTGCTAAGATTTTGTGAACACACAATATCTCAAAAGAACTACGGTAATAGAATGTGTGCTTTCTCTGTCTAAAAGAGTTAGTTTGTAGAGTTAGTAGTTATGTAAGCATTAGCAGTTGAATACAGCATGGTTTCAGCGTCAGAAAAATTATTCAGAGATAAACGGCTTTTTGTGAAATTCGATAGAACAGTCACTTTAACCATTCATTTTTGGCATCATGAGACGTCAGACATCTAAACAATAGTTTTGAACAGTAATTTCCTCCATAACAGCAGGAAACCCCCCTCTGCTTCCAACTCCTCCCTCCGTGGGCGTTCTTCTTGGCTGCAGCGGCCGTCACAAGCTTGTCACCAGTCTCACTGCTTTGCTGCTGCTGCTGCCTGTCTGCGCGGCCGCTGTTTGAGGAAGTCTGGATGGACTCGCTCGCTTCTTGGAGTTTTGGTTGAGAGAAGCTTTTGCGATTCTGGTCATATTTATGCTGCGTGTTTCAAAGTGTGTTCCACCTGTAATCTATTATGCAAATTTGCAATCCCGCATCGCCAGCAATCAGCGCGAAAACGAAAGCGTTTTCCCCCATCCATTTTCATGAGAATGGCTGCTTTTTGCTTGCCTTCCTCTAGTCAGGAGAGCACTGTCGCCACTTAGTGGGTCTGTGGAATGGGTTGTAAACGTTCGGTGGCTCCAATAATTATATAAGAGATGTAAAAGGGTTAGATGCACATCCCACGGTCAAAAAAAAAAAAATCATTTTTTTGACGTATTAACACGTTGAGTGCCATAGCCGAGATATCTCGTCTTACATAATCCAACGGTTAAGTGCCATAGACGAGCTATCTCGTCTTACATAAACATTTTTTTTTTTTGACGGTGGGACATCAATCAACCCCTTTTACATCTTCGAGATCACTATTGGAGCAAGAGAATGTGTATAATCTATTTTACCGACCACTAAGTGGCGACAGTTCTCTCCAGACAGAGACAGAGAGAAAGCCACAGCCACGGGACCCGTGGACCAAAAGCAGCCGCCTCCCGCGGAAATGGCTTGGCGATTTTACAGTCAGAAACGAACGAGCCTCATTCTCATACTGTAGGCGGGGACGCTTCGCGCTGCTGCGGTGGGGGGTTCCAGAAATGGACTGGGTGAGCAGCATAAAGCCTAGAGTCGCACGGGGCTTAATCGGGGCTCTCAAACCCAAGAGACAGTGAGACCTATCCACACTCGCTGCCAGGGAGAGAGGCTGCTCAACTCGCTGCAAACTCCCAGCAGCAGAGCACTCCGCAGCACAGACGGAGGGAGGAGTTTGGAGACACACACACACTCTCTCTCTCTCTCTCTCTCTCTCTCGAGAGAGAGAGAGAGAGAGAGAGAGAGAGAGAGAGAGGAGAGAGAGAGAGAGAGAGAGAGAGAGCGCACAGAGTGGGAGACAAGGGCACCCATAATCACAGGCACGTGAGGTGGTTCTAAAAATCCATTTATCTCCAAACTCTCTGAAAATCTCTGAAACCATGCTGTACTCAACGGCTAATATCTACATAACTACTAACTCTGCAAACTAACTCTTTTAGACAGAGAAAGCACACATTCTATTAGTTATTTTTAGATGATTGGTGTTCACGAATTCTTAACAGAAAATAATCCTCGGCTCTTGTAAAATGAGCCAGAATCCTCAAAAAAAACCTGGCACAACTTACCTACAGGATTGAAAAAATGGCTGGCACTCAATGTGTTAATACGTCATTGGCAGTCAACCGTTGGATTATTTTTGACGTATTAATACGTCATTGGCAGTGAACGTGTTAAGAGCAAACAGATTTTTTTTTTTACTTCAGTTAGAGCCCTCTGGAGCCTGATACTAAGTGAGGTTTTTCCATCTTGCCTAGTTGTATAGGCTTTGGAGATGCACCAGATGCACCCACCGTGACGTCAGGTTGTACCAAATATCCCATTCATTTGAGGGCACAAAAAAAAGCAGTGTTCCACCCTTAGAGGGCACTTATGCCAGGTATGCTGCTGAAAAATGATACAAATGGTAAAATGGCAACAGTTTGGTGTCAAATGTGGAAATTCTGACCAGAATTCTTCACACATCACCCCCAAAGTCATATATATTGGTTAAAAGCTGAAAAAAAGTGTTTTGGGGGTTAGTTACACTTTAAGTGCCACATGCACTTGCAACTTGACGCATTGCATTGCTATTTTAATGGCAGATCATCAGCTTTGTCTGGACTAATTGCTTTCAGCCAAGTAAGGAACAGACAGTATCAGTAACCTAATGTAGCCGAAAGAGAAATAAACGTCAGACTACCTCAAAACTTAAAAAAAGAAATAAAAAAAAGAAAGTCCAACTCCCTGTGGGCCACATGACCCATAAAGGTGTGAAGAGATTGACCGACCGTCCGACCGACAATACCATCCATAGAGCCCCTGCTGTTGCGGGGCTTAAAATTACACCTGCACTGCCAAACCCATTCATCAATTATTCCCCCACCCCCCTTGAAAATGGATATAGTGTTTTTGGCATGGAACTCTTCAGTTACACCGCACCACTCTGATAAGCTACATCTTAGGTCCACTATATCAAGTAGTAGGTCCACTGTCCACACACTGATCTTCAAGTGCTATCCAACCTGATGGAGTCGGGTGAGGAAGCAGTCGATGTAGTCTCTCGGGGAGCCGTGGTCTATCGTCTCCTGGTGCTCTTGGATCTTCGTCCTGACAAAATCTTTCACCTCCTCAATCTGGGCAAAAATTGTGTGCTGATGGCCTGGCAGACGCTCCATGAGCCAGGGAAAGACATTGTACAACTATGGGAGGGAATCAGGGGGAGACAGAATGAATAGGGGTGTTTGTCAGGATTTAGTAGTACCTAAATGACATACAGAATTTGAAGGTTTTCATTACACAATGCAGCCATTTGGGGGTGGGGGGATACTGGACATCCATTGATCAGTATTTTGGGCTCTTACCTGGCCCCAGGGACTGCTTAGAAATGTCAGGGTTTCACTGATGATCTTCAGAAGACGTAGGAATTTGTCATCATCGTAGTTGAAGCGCTGTCCAAACACCAGGCTGCAGATCACATTGGACACGGTGCAGCTCAAAAAGAAGCTAGGATCAAAGGGTGTGGCTGGAGGAAGAGGGGAAAACACTGAGTGGAGCATCAGTATGACCCATAGTTTTGTCTTACAGCACTGTAAGGAATATACTCTGTGAATCTTGAATAAATCAAAACCTATGGAGAACAGAGCACACACACATACCATCAGTGCTATGTATGCGCGCTACCAGGTGCTTGCCCTCCTCCTGGATCCACTCTTCCATCCCCTTGCGTCCCATCCCGAAGTCTCGAAGAGTTATCAGTGTGAAACGTCGCAGCTGGCGCCAACGATCTCCATTACTGATGCCTAAACCTGAAGAGATGAAACAGAAACCTTTAAATAGCATGCAGAGAATCCAAAGCTTTCCGAGTGTAATAAGAGATCATTATATCATGGCAGCGCAATATAACAAAAACAAACTTTGTGAAGCTACAGAATGGCATAAGACAACCAACTTTTGGAGAACAATCGACTTAAAAGCTTCTACAGTCATGTATGAATGTTAGCTGTCCAGCAAACACTAATCTATAGGAATCATGCTTGGAAGTAGTCTACTTTTACCCCCGCTGCATCGTGACATTGAATGAAACTATGTTTAGGCTTGTTTGAGATACTTCTGGCTCGCCTGGAAAGAAGGTGGGAGCAGCCGACTACAGTCAGCTAACCTCGCGTCACCAGGCTCTTCTCGGCGAGAAAGAGCCTGGCTTCCGTTCACAATTGATTTTGTCACCCTACCTGGTTCCGGCCTAGAGCCCGCCCTAGACAGGAAGGGCAGCGTTTCTAGCTCGTCAACTTTTACGTTAACTTGACAATTTGACACAAGTATCAGAACGGCAAACAACAAAACAAAAGATGGACGTACCGAACAAAGTTTTTGAAGAAGTTCTTTTAGAAACATTGCGGATTCACAATCTCACATCTTCTAAGCCAATACAGAAGCTTTGAATCAGACAATTAATCGAGGAAAGAGACGTCAAGCTAACGGCAACAAAGACGTTTTTTGGCGCACTGCCTTCCGGTGTTCATTCTGGTTCCGTGGTTTACGCCCCATGACAAAAAGCGGGGTGAAAGGTGCCCAGACTAACAGTCAGCCAATCAGAGGCAGAGAGGGGCGGGTCATGCCTTCGCCTAGCCTTCGCCATCATAGGTTGAGGCCACGTCTCGTCATAGACGCTGGTTTAGCTGGCTCAGCTTGGCTGGGGGCGTGGTCAGGGTGGGGTAAAAACCCCCGTTCTATCCATTCAGCAAAGTTAGAATTTAGCTGATAGCCCAGCCCAGGCAGACACGATCGGGGATTTAACCACCGCAGTAAACGCACATCTGAGCAGACGTCTTGTGTTCTGCTCTAGAACCCCCAAACCTGTAGTTTAGAGCCGCAGCACCGTCTTTTGGTGAGTCAGCCCATGAGATATATGGGCGGTTTTACCCCACTCGCGCGCCAGCCGTTTAACATTTTGTGGGCGTTCCCAGACATGCGGACTGTCTATGGGAAAAAAATATCACCTACAGTATCCAGCTTTTTGTGTTGGGACAGGAAGTAGTCCTGCCCTCCTCCCCCCTCAGTCAGTCAAGTTCCCGTCTCAACACAACATTCATCTTTCTGAGCTGTCTGGCTTGAAATGGCATCTAGTCAGAGGCTACAGTTTTTTTTTATGTGATTTTTTAGGTTCTTTTAATGTTCTTTTAATCTTTTATTTACTTATTTTTTATTCTCTTTTAATTTTTTATTATTTTAATTA
The DNA here is from genome assembly GCF_964638095.1 of Poromitra crassiceps. NCBI lineage: Eukaryota > Metazoa > Chordata > Actinopteri > Beryciformes > Melamphaidae > Poromitra > Poromitra crassiceps. The sequence goes on from NC_139642.1 coordinate 38,608,347, forward strand.
TTTTATCTTATTTTTATTTTATTTTTACTCTGTAAGCACTTTGGGATTTTGTCCAAAATGAAAAGTGCTATACAAATACAATTTATTATTATTATTATTATTACAGTAGATGGTCGAATTAACTAGCTTCCATAAAGTCACCATACACACACACGCACGCACGCACGCACACACATGTAACAGGCGGAATCGACAAATAAATCTGAAGTGATTTCACTGTAGCATTTTGGAGAATTTCAGCTATAAATCCCCCTGCAATCAGCATATAAATGGGAGCTGGGGCTCTGTGTCTCTGCTTCTCTGTCTGTCCCACTGTAGTCTCAACACCAGACCCATGGGAGTTAATACACTGATACACTACGTTACTGCATGCTGCAGATCTCTCTCTGGGTCTGATACACTACGTTACTGCAGGCTGCAGATCTCTCTCTGGGTCTGGGACACTTTCCCTCAGCCAGCTGGGGTAGGAAGTGAACCATTCACTTGGCCAGTGATTGGCCAGTGGTGGATTCAGTCTTCCCCAATCAGTAACGACTTTGTGATCAAGACGACAGGGGAGGCCCAGCCCATTTTTTGAACCACTCTCTCATTGGTGCTACAACCTGTCACTCATTCAGTTTCAACCCCCCTAGACCCACCCTCAAACCCCAGAAGTGGCTGTGAAGTGGCAGACTCATTTATGTAGTATGTGGAGCGCAGTGATTCAACGTAATATTTGATTCTGGGGAGAAACTAGTCCCACTGTGATGTCATCATCAGTGAATTACTCACACATACAAGGCTATAGTTCAGTGATGATCAGTGACTGATGTCATCAGTGATGTCATACATAGGCATTGTGACATCATCAGTGATGTCATAAATTCACACACACACACACACACACACACACACACACGGCTATAGTTCAGTGATGATGTCACTGATGACATCATCAGTGATGTCATAAATTCACTCACACACACAAAGTCACGAGAGAGAGTGAGGGAGAGGGAGAGAGAGGAGAGGGAGGGAGGGAGAGAGAAGAGAGGGGGGAGAGGGAGAGAGAGACTGAGGGAGAGAGAGAGGGAGACATACTACTACTGTAAATATGCTAAATAACAGGCCGTGCAACTGCCAATGGCTGTGAAATAACTAATTTGCCAGGGTATTCCAATATTTCTACAAAAAAAATCTCAATTGTGCACTTTTGCTACTGTGCGCTGGTTACCCCTTCGCGTGCCAGAGGTGGCACCCGTGCCATAGATTGCTGACCCTTGTTCTATATTTTCCCCATGTTAACTTGTTAACTGCACATCATTCCTTGTCAATATTATGCAACTTCCATGACCCATAAAGTGGTGAACAGAGCGACCAACCCCTCCGACTGACCGACAATGGATGGTATTATCCATAGACCGGGGCTAAAAACCACCTTGATTCAGGTGTAATAGTATTTGCCAGGGTTACAGAATTGCATGTACTGTAGGCTATAGCCACCATTGCCTTTATCACCACATTATTCTCAAATTACCATATCCCTTGGTAACTCTGAGCAGGATAGGAACAGGTCCTCTGCCGGAGAACTCATCTCCTTGGTCCACCAGCGCCTCCTTCACAGCATCGTACCCCACCAGAATCACAGTTCGCTGACGGCCCATATACACCGTCATCACAGGGCCATAGCTTTCACTGAGCTGGAGGTTTAGTAGAACAACATGCACTCATTTAAGTCATACCCAGGAACACACAAGGGTAATCAGTCACATTTTAATGCTGGAGGAAAGAGGATTTAATCAATAAAAAGTACAAATAGGAAGGTCAGACAGGTCAGAAACACAAAACAGAGCAGATCCAGGAGCAATAAAAGGCAAAATAAATAATACAGAAACAGGTAGTCACAAAGCAACAAAGCCAGGAAGCAATTAAGAAAACATTCAGGTATACATAAGAGGCAAGTTACTGCTGGGCAACAACTATTCATGACAGACTGTAGCAGGAGTCAATATAATCAAGATAAAATAATTAGTGTGAAGTTGCTGATATATAACAGCACAAGTGATAGTGATATTGCTTTTACACAACAGTTCTTTAAAGCTATCAAGTAATGGTAATTTGAGACAACAGATTATGATTTTTGGCTTTTATTTGTCTCCACCAACAAAAACAGTTCCCCCAAGGATTCCCTGAGTGTCGTCACATAAACTGTTAGGTGCCGTGCACATTGGACCTGTATTTTTCATATCACAACGCTTTGGAAATCATGTCGAGAGTGCTTCAAATGCCAGGTGTGGCCCTTGAAAGAGGAGCGCTCCTAGCGCGCCCTTACCATAGAGAATGAATTGCAGAAAGGCGCTGGTTTCTCAAAAACACAGGTCCAATGGCTTAGAACACCTTTAAAGCTGAGTGACACGTACAATAAAACACTCCAGTGCTGTAAAATAATGGAATGCCTCCTGTCCAATCAAATGACTTAACTAGCTGTTGTATAGACCGTTTCAACTTGACAACAAACATTCCAAATGAACCAAAGTGTATTTCCTGTTGCAGCGTTTGCCAATACAATAGGTGAAATATGTTTGGATCCAAACTGTTGCCTAGCAACAAAATTCCAGTGAAACCATCTATAAAATTTCAGTCCTATACTTGAGACTTTGCAAGGAAAGAGAAATTACAAGTTTTGAAGCATAGTATCACTGACCACTGAGTCCTTAAAGGGACACTCCCCGATTTTCAATGCTGATTTCTTTTGCACATAATCTCACACATAGGCCTATGTGAAAACCGTAAAAAGTTTTGCAGGCATTCATTTAGTTTGACAGTTATTGAGAGTTGATTTGAGTGCAGTTGTGTCTGTGGAGTGTTCCTTTAACTGTCTCTGCTGCCTTATCACAGACTGGCCCACACCACTGTGTACAAGTGTCACTGTCAATCTCAAGCTCTCACCTTCAACAGACTTTTGAACGGAGCTCTTTTGTCCAGCTGCGGCAGGTTTCCTAGGAGAGGAAATCCAGTGGGTCCTGGAGGTAAATTATAGTGTTTCCGGTTCTTCACATTAAACAACCACAGCAGAGCCAAGATGATCCCTGCCAAAATCAGTGTGCCAGAGAACTCCATGTCTACAAGAAAATATCCCACTTTGTCTTATGCCCGATTCCTTTTAGCTGGTCTTTAGCAGATGTTTAGGGAGAGCACCTATGGTACCACCGCTACACACACTTGTTGGAACAGGCTACATATACTGTATGTTATTCTGGCAGATAAGGGAGTGGGCTGGAATGCAGCTGGGTTTAACTGAGGTGACCATGTGACTAGTAGAGGCAGTCCCTTCATGCTTTTTCACCCAACCTTGAAAGCTTTGTTATTATAGAGTCCAGAGAGTATAAAGGAGCACAGGTTTATGTGACCAGCATCACAGCTCAGAGCCTTTTCATTCTCTGACCTGTGTGACGACAAGTCATTTAACATGTGCACAACATTGTATAATAATCCATTCAAAATGTCTAAAGCTTCTAACCCACCTTTTTCAACCCAAAAACATTATGGGCTACTACTAGTGACATGGAAAATGTAGGCCTGTATGGAATGGCTACAAATTAAATTTAAGGAGCTGTAACACAGATATTTTAGATTGATTCACTGGAACTTGTGCAGGATAAGAAAACCAAACAGTGGCTATACATTATTCACATTTACGTACCTATACCTATACATGATTTCACATTTAAAAATATACACACCCATTGTGTTACTCTGTCTTTTGTCACTCCGGTTGCACAGGTACACTCGTGGGAAATTCTTAGGCCAGGAGCCTCCACAGGACATGAATAATATGTGCATTCTAGTGGGTCAGGGGCACACGTGCAGGCTGGTGTTGATATATATAAAAGGCTGTGAAACTTACAATTCATTACAATATAAAATACTGACTGTGACAAAGAAAGAATACTTGTTTTTTTATGTTTCAGCACCTCTCTTAGTCTGGAAATCATGTATTGCCATTTGTATAAAAGCTATATTTATTTATGTTGCATGAGAAAACATTACTAATGAATAGAAGAATCAAGAATGAGTTGAAAATACAAACAAAAATGAAAACATATAGATATAGATATAGATATAGATAACGTTCAAAAGTATTAATGAAAAAAATATGCTTGAATCCTCTGATGCTCCTGTGTGTCACTCACATCAGAGAGCTAACAGCAAACATCAACATTGTATATGCTGTATACAGGCCCAGGTAAATGAGCCTCTGACCCACAAGCCATGGTAGATGCTCTGAATCAGAGGTGGGCAACTGGCGGGCCCCTGACCTCACTCATTGTGGCCCCTGGGTCAAAAAATAAAAATACAAGGTGTACAATGTATTGCTTAATGGCTCATTTATACTCCATTTTCATACGTAAATAGATGCGTCCATTCCAAACGGTGTAATCGTCACTACCCACATACTTCCATGCGTCTTTCACGTTGGTATCATGTTAAGCAATACATTCACCAGTGGGCAGTAGAGAGTCAAATTCATGAGTGTGTGTGTGGTTTTGCTGCGTTTCATGCGTATCCGTAAGCTTTCAGATGACCGACAGAAAACACATGAAATGAATGCAGAGTACGGATAGAAGGCTCTGTCCGTCTCCGTCTTTAACGTAGAGTATAATTGGGCTTTAACATGATACCAATGTGAAAGACTCATGGAAGTATGTGAGCAGTGACAATTACACCGTTTGAAAGGGATGCATTTATTTTCGTATGAAAATGGAGTATAAATGAGCCTTTAGCCCAAAGCTGTGTTTTTATTTTACTGTACATCCCAGAACATGGTGCTAATGGTGTTAGCATTGTCCATCCACATACTGTTTAATCTTAGCATTTGAGCTAACACTATTGTAACAAACTATATCCAGCATGCACTTGCACATGCAACATTACTAATCTGATTAATGACATATTTGGGTGATGTACCCCATCAAATTGCTGTAGTGGGCTGTTTTAAAGCTAGAGCAAAGTTTTGGTGTCATCTGAATGGAAGAATTACTAATTTTGAATATGAAAAATATAAATGTTGGTATAATAAACTTTGATTACCAGTCCTTTTTATCAAATTAGTAGCTATAATTGGGAGTGATGGGGTTAGGCTACTGGTGGAAGTGCACGGTCACAATCTGGCCCTCTGGTAGCGACGACATTTCTTTTGCCCTCTCTATCATCAAAGATGCCCATCCCTGCTCTGGATGGAGCTCCTGGTCTGTTCACCGGGGGGTGGCGATGATCTGGTAACGGTGGGGCACATTGGCGATGCCGCTGTACTCTGGGTTGAGGTCTATGCTGTCAGGGCCTCCAGGGCAGGAGAAGGTGAAGCGCTGAAGCAGTGATACCAGGAAGAGGAAAATCTCCATGCGAGCCAGAGACTCTCCAACACAGGCTCTCTTCCCTGAGGAAACACATTCACAAACATGGGAAAACAGGTGCTTGGGATTGTGTTGCCATCAGCATTGTAGCAATCTGCTCTACATGTGAATAATGGATACATCAGCAAAGAACCAATATCAACTTTATTTCTATTCTCTCACGATGTATATTACCTGCTCTTGATTCTCTGCCCTTATTAACTTAGTTTAGTTGTCTCTTGTGAAAAAGTGATGTGTGAAAATAGTGTCAGCCACCAACAACCATAATACAAGGAGAGGAGGGCTGTGCCAGAGAGACTTGTGTAGGAGCAGACGTGTTTTTGCAATGGCTGTAATAAAGTTCAATAAAAGTCATAGATTACTCAATGCTCCCTCAATAATATATTTATATCCTTTATTTAATTATTAGCAATGGAAAAAGACCACATTGCCCATAATTGAGTAGGAGCCAAAAATAATGAAGGCCACTTGACCACAGTTTTCTCAGAGAAATATCAGTGCATTTAGCCTGCTTATATATTTTGAAACTGAACTTTTAAAAGAGGTGTCTGAGTTTAGTCTTTGTGCTTTACCTGCAGAGAATGGCAGGAATGCAGGATTTTTCTTAAAGTTGCCATTCTGGTCCAGGAAGTGCTGGGGATTGAAGGACCAGGGGGTCGCCCAGTGCTTTCCCTCTCTCAGTACAGAGTGCAGCATGGGAAGGATCAGTGTGTCCTGTTGAAACAAGGTACCATGTCTATAAGATTAAGTAATTGGCAATATAGGCTTATTGTAATTCTCTAAAATGTAATGTCTATTCTACATCTTGTTAAAGCAATTGGATGAAAATCAGAATAAAATAAAATCTAGGGTACCTTTGGAATTGTATAGCCCCTAAAAGAGATGTCCTGGAGTGCACAGCGAGGGATGCCGAAGGGGACAATATCCAGAAAACGCTGCACCTCATGGATGACTGCATCTGTGAAGGGGAGGGACTTCCTGTCCTCCATATTGGGGCAACGCACTTTTCCAATGACGGTATCAATCTCCTGCTGTATTTGACCTGAAGAGGTAAAAATAAAATGGCATTTACACTCAAAACTATTGTTATGCATGTCATTAGGCAAGTGTGTCAAGCAGCTGATTCAAATCCGGACCAGAATAAATTTAGACCACTTTAAAAACTATTTGACTGAGTCTTCTGTTAGGGGGACCCTCAGTACCCTGTATGTTGGGGTATTTGATGAGTATACTGAGTGCATATTGGAGAGTTGTGCTGGTGGTTTCTGTTCCTGCCTGGTACAGATTGAACACTGTAGACACCAAGTTGTCATAGATGAACTCAGTTGTGGGGTTGTCCTTTTCCTAAAATGACAAAATTGGAACAACAGATTAATTTCAAACATGAGGCATCCATTGTTTGTAGATATCTACAATGAGAAAGTGCTTCCTGGCATCAGAGTTAATGTTCTTATGGAAGAGCATTCAGGTTTAAGACTTGCCAACAAACCACTTTTTTTTTTTTTTCTCTGATTCCCTCTGCCGATCTGGGGAGAGCCGTAGACTACCACCATACTTCCTCCAACACGTGCAGTTGCCAGCCGCTTCTTTTCACCTGACAGTGGGGTGGGGAGATCACGAGCAGGACGTAGCATGTGGGAGGATCATGCTATTCCCACCCGTTCCCTTCCGCCCCCAACAGGCGCCCTGACCGACCAGAGATGGTGCTAGTCCTGTATGGACGCCCAACCAAGCCGGAGGTAACACGGGGGCGCGAACCTGCGACCCTCATGTTGGTAGGCACCCATTTTTGAGGATTGAATAATCTCTAGGAATATTCTTTCTTCTTCTGAAAATGTATATTTCCAATTACACCTAAGCTACATCATAGGTCCGGGACTCAAAAAGAACAAATGCTGTTCAATTGTGCTATCCAACCTGATTGAGTCGAGTGAGGAAGCAGTCAATGTAGTCTCTCGGGGAGCTGTGGTCTATCGTCTCCTGGTGCTCTTGGATCTTCATCATGATAAATGCTCTCACCTCCTCCAGCTGGGCAAAAACGGTGTGCTGATGGCCTGGCAGACGCTCCATGATCCAGGGGAAGACATTGTACAGCTATGGGAGGGAATCAGACGTGCAAAGAAGTTGGGATATGACGGCAGGTGCTGGGCCAGACCACCAACTCTAAAGGCCAGCAGGACCCTCCGAGCCGCGCTTGCCATGTATCACAACTCTAGTCCATACATGGGGATGCGCACAAATGCCAAAATACTAATAAAGAACTTAAATGTGGGGAAATGGAAAAATCAATTTAGTCAGTTCCTGCATAATGCCAATGCTCAATTCCCATTTGCAGTTTCAGATTGATTGGCGAACCTGTTGAGGAGGAAAATGGATGGATGGATGCAGACAGACAGAAAGGACAGAGTTTTCTTCATTTAGCAATGATGACCCAGAGGTGAATGAGTCACTCTGACCTCTGTAAAAACACTGAGTGAAGTGGAAAGACTTCTGTAAACGAGTGAGGTCTGGGTACAAGCACATTGGTGGGTGAATGTAGGCACATTGTAAAGCGCTATATAAATGCAGTCCATTTACCATTTACCATCCATTGGTAAATTAATAACTATGTGTGTGATTATCAAGTGTTTTACAAAAGCTTCAGATGTTTAGTCAATCACCACTGAGGATTCGGGCTATCTGTTTTACAATAGTGATTTTGCTAACGTTATTTGTAATTGATTGGACCACGATTTTGGGAACAATTTGCAGTTTCAGTCTTAGGTTTCTCCTTTTCCATTTCTGGCCCTTACCCCTTTTTACCTGGCAAAGGGGACTGCTACCAAATTTTAGAATTGCATTAAGGATGTTGAGGAGGCTGAGGAAGTGCTTGTCGTCGTAGCAGAAGCGTTGGTCAAACACCAGGCAGCAGATCACATTGGACATGGTGCAGCTCAACAAGAAGGTTGGATCAAAGGGTGTGGCTGGAGGAAGAGGGGAAAACACTTAGTGAACTCTCAATGTGACACCTAGTTCTGAGTTACAATAGGTTGTGCAACATGTGGCCTCCGCCAGCGATAGCCATGGCCAGAGGCATTACTTTTTCAGGTTGTCCGTCCGTCCCATCATGCTCAACGCAATATCTCACGAACGCCTTGAGGGAAAGTTCAAGGTCACTGTGACCTCACGACTGCCCGTTCCATGCTCGTTTAACACGATATCTCAGCAACGCCTCGAGGAAATTTCTTTAAATTTGCCTCAAACATCCACTTGGACTTAAGGATGAACGCGATTATATTTTGCGGTCAAACGTCAAAGTTCAAGGTTACTGTGACCTCCCGACCGCCTGTTCCATGCTTGTTAATGCAATATTTCAGGAACGCCTTGAGGGAATTTCTTAAAATTTGGCTGAAACATCCACTTGGACTCAAGGATGAACTGATTCGATTTTGGTGTTCAAAGGTCAAAGTTCAAGGTCACTGTGACCTCACGACCGTCCGTTCCATGCTCGTTCACGTGATATATCAGGAACGCCTTGAGGGACTTTCTTCAAATTTGGCTCAAACATCCCCTTGGACTCAAGGATGAATTGATTAGATTTTTGGTGGTCAAAGTTCAAGGTCACTGTGACCTTACATCCGTCCGTTCCATCAAGGACGGGGTGGGGCTAGGTTAAAAAACAATGCCATATCTAGGGATAGGAAGGTCGTAGAGAGTCAGGGGCCCGAGTGATGAGTAGGGCGAGTGGGGAGGGGATGTGTGGTGGGAGGGGGTTGGGGGGCAAGGAAGGGTGGGGCTTGGGAAAATGGGCCGTAGCATGGATGGACAGACATGGATATAGACTGCAACTTGACTTGTTGGCAGAAGCATAAAACCACAAGGTTATTTCTAGTTTAATATGTTTTGTTCAATCAATAAAATATTTTTATTTGCATGCTTTTGGTGCTTATTTCACACGGCAGGAGGGTTCTTCTCTGAGTAACCCTATCTGCATCCAACCCCCCCCCCCCCCCCCATTTTCCCCCTTTTCTCTCAATCTCTCGTTGTGTTAAATGTGGGAATGTGAACACCTTTTGAGACTGTAACTGTTATGAATGGGTATTCAAATAGACCTGATTTGACAGATTGTGATAATCCTCTGATAAAACAACCCTGTGTAAAATAGGTGAACTTGGATATATAAACAGTGAAAAACCATGCACACCTTTGAATGTTTCTATGCGGGCTACCAGGTGCTTGCCCTCCTCCTGGATCCACTCTTCCATCCCATTGTGTCCCATCCCAAAATCTCGAAGTGTTGCCAGGGTGAAACGTCGCAACTGACGCCATCGCTCTCCATTACTGATGCCCAAACCTGAGGAGGTGGAATATGGAGAATAAATTAGGCATGTTAAACAGCTACAAGCAGCATGCAAGAGAACAAATGTTTTAGATCAGTCAACTAAAACAAAACAAATGATTTCATGACAGTGAGTGACAACATGTAAAGTATCCTGTGTTACCATAGCCCTTGGTAATCTTGAGAAAGAATGGTAGGTGTCCTCTGCCAGTAAAGTCATCTGCCTGGTCCACCAAGGCCTCCTTCACAGAGTCATATCCTACCAGAACCACAACCCGCTGCCAGCCCAGGTACACAGTCATCACAGGTCCATAGCTTTCACTGAGCTGGAACAACACATGCTTTGTTAGAGCAAAAACATCACAATTGAATTGCTCGCATGCAGAGGAAGTTCATTTTTTACTCAAAGTAGGCCTAGCAGCATTGACCATTAGCCTGAAAACAAGAGGCAGTCTGTCTTCACTTATTCTTGTCAGATTGCAGGATACATCGTTGTACCAGCATAGACCTCAAAGTGTAATGTAAATCCCAAGGGAATTAATAAAGTGGTATCTTATCTTTAAAATAAATTAAAAATGTTTACCTTGAGTATACTTTCGAAAGGTGCATTTTTGTCCACCTGTGCCAGGTTTCCTATGAAAGGAAGTCCAGTGGGTCCTGGAGGCAAACGGTACTTTCTGTGGTTCTTCATAGTAAACAGCCACAGCAGAGCCAAGATTAGTCCTGCCAAGATCAATGTGCCACAGATCTCCATAATGCTGTTTACAAGAAAATATCCCACTTTGCTTCTTAGTTGTCTCCTAGCTATTTAATAGATCTTTCTTGTAGCCTATCCACTGCCACTCTGTGGATCAAGGGTCCGTTCAGAAAGTTAAATAAACTAGTCTAACCCTGAACTCTGTTTAACCTGGAGATAGGAAACAAATAGCTGATCTGAGTTACTTCAATCAAATCTGAGTATGGCTGTATTCGGAACTATCTACTACATACTGACTAAAGCAGTATTAGGCCTATATATTGCATACTACTTTTCATAGCATGATAATAGACCAAAATTCTGACAAGCCGTAGGGCTCACATTGGGCTTGGGCCTGAACATGTAGGGCTCGCACCAGGCTAAGGCCTAGATTTGAGGCCGTGCAGGGCTCTACAGTCCTCTGCCTGCTCACGTAAATACACCGCTGAGTGTGTACACAACACACACAAACACATATACGCACGCACGCGCACACACACACACACACACACACACACACACACACACACACACACACACACACACACACACACACACACACACACACACACAGTATACAAGTTCATGTCCAGCTCATGAGCCCTAACCCAAGAGGTTATTTTTGCTGTAATATACAATCTCAAAGAACACCCTACCACCCAAACTCTACTATCCTCCTCTTGTACAAATCTGCTCCATCAGCCCTCCTTTTCAAACCTTGGCTTGCTGTGTGTTGCTGTGCATCCTGCCAGCCAGCAACAGCAGATGAATGCAGAAAAACACACAGTCATTGTGATAGCAGGATTTATTCAGAGCTCACCTTTGGACTGCATCTCAGTATGATACTGAAGGGCTGGGGTGGTTTTATAAAGTAGTGGTAGTGAAATAAAGAATAAATATGATAAGAACATACGCAACCAAATTATCACAGTGGTCAAATAAAAAAAAAGTATAAAATGAATGATAACATGATAAGACGTACAGTAGAACAAACACAATTACTATAAATTCTGAGTAAGATTTCCTCATAATATTGTATTTTGGAATCGTGTTACTGTTCATCCAATTAACCTCAAGCCATCTTGTGGCATGGAAAGAGTGATACAACACAGACAGTGTTCAGATCATGAATGATTCACCTGAGGAGCATGGGCTTAAAGCCAGGAAGAACATCTTAATTAATTTATAGATTAGAAGTATAGATAACCAAACAATTAATTAATAAACTGACACACGGATTCTGACAATGAAATAAAAAGGTCTTTAGAAGAGTTTCTCTCTCTCCTCTAAAAGTCAAATCCCCCACAATCGAACGCATCAAAGTCGGAGTCTGCCTCAAAGTCAAAGCTGTTGAAGTGTGGTGAGACATCGACATCCTGGCTGCAGGCCAAGGAGTTTCCTGCAGGGAGCTCGGAGAAGCCCCCTGTGCTATGAGAAATCTCTGTGTCCCTGCTGGCAAGGGGAGCCGAAGGGGTGCAGGAGTTGAGGTAGCCCAGAGCGGAGGAGGCCGCTGCCCCTCCCATCAGCAGGCACACAGCCCTCACCGCCCGAGCATCACTGCTGTTGCCATGGCGGAGACAATCTGACACCCGATGAGGGGGGGCCACAGATGCACTGCGCTGAGGCCGCCGTCGTGCACTGGCTACAAGACAAAGATTACACACACGACAAACAATCAGAGAACTCTTTGAAACGATTTGTTTTTATTAAAGGAATAATACACCAAATAACTGGGAGGTTGGCCCGTTGATTTACCTGTTGTTAAGTGATGAGAACATGGACACGTACTGTACCTCATTTAAATACCTCACATTCACTCACACATTCGGTCACTCTAGTGCCTTGGTGTCGGACTTGGTATCCAACCTTGCAACCTCAGGTGTTTTGACCCTGAACCACTACACTCTCCAGTTGGTGGGTCACTGCCCAACTCCTGGTTTCCAGCACAACTCCTCCTTACCGTCCCAAATCCAACAAGATGCTCTCTCTACTGCCTCCCCCTGGTCCCCGAACCTGTGAACTGCTTATTTGTGGGCCTTCCCAGACAGGCCAATAGATGTGAGCAGTCTACGTACTGACTGAGTGGGGAACCCTCTGTGTCAAACCTCCACCAAGAACAGGCATGCTTGCTAACATTTGTCCCTGCACCAGCTCTCTGTATTTGGCGCTCTTCCTCCCAGAAGCTCCATCATCCCAATTGGATTTCATATACAGTCAGTAGCCATGGAGACTTGAACTTTCCTAAGAATCCAGATTTGTTGATCCTCCTCAGCCAGTCTTCCTTCTGCTGTCTTCCAGCTGGGTGGGATGGTGCTTTTTCAGATTCTTCAAAAAAAGAATTCCCATAGCCTTTGAAGAAGCCTTGGCCACCTCTTAGCATAGATAAGGTGTACCACTGGGCCCTGTCACCTAGCTTTTCTTGCCTTCTTTATCATCTGCTGAACCAAGGTTGTTGAAAGATTTTGTGGTCTTCATTACTTATCTGGGTTGGCACTAATTTAACTGCTCAGGTGCTGGATCTTCATCATCTTTGTAATGTCATCATTATCATCTTTCTCCGGTTTGGTTTGCTTTGGCAGTGTGCCAAAGTGCTCATTTGCCAACTTGTAGGTAATGGCTGTGAGAGTATCAACTTTCTTTCCTGTTGTTCCTGCCAGTAGGGTCTCAAGGATTCCTGATCCCACTCCTTAGTTTTGCTCATTCTTGGCCACTTGATCCTTACTGCTGTAGGCTGCGTTTGGGCTTCTGCGGTGGCATTGTTCCCTTCTGTGGTTCAGTAGTCTCTCAAGCCAGTCTGTCCCCAGATTATGGGGGTCAACGCGTCTTAAGGTTTTAAGGGACTAGTGGTTCTGGGTTGATGCAGGTGCTGAGAAATTACCAGTACCATGGTGTGCCTCCTGTCAGGTATTCTCCTGCGTCTCACCAAGTGCTATGACTGTGCCTCTCCTGATCAACATTTGGAGCTTGCAAAAATATATGTTTTGCAGGAACTACAGACTCGGAGAAGGTTTTGTTTCCATAGTGATGGAGGTTGGCGATGAGAGACTGTGGCTAAATATCAAATCCAAGAATAACAAGTGGTTCTTAAGTTATCTTTGAGAGAACAATCTTCTAATGAGAGTATAAGCATAGAGCCGCTTCCTTACAGTTTGAGCTGGACTGCTTAGGGATTTTCACACAGATAGCCCCAGACTAACTTAGCCCCGTTTCACACTGGCAACTTTTAGCCCTGTGTTTAGCTGTAAAGTCGGGGTTATCCACGAAAAGTTGGGGATAACCCTGCTCCAGAGCAGGGCCAGGTAGCCGGGGCTGAAGTCAGGGTTAGCTAAGATAGCCCTGGGCTAAGATAGCCCTGGGCTAAGAGTATGCAGTGTGAAAAGCCCTCTTGACGGTATATGTGCGATCAGATGCAAGATGCAACTAATTTCCCAGCTGTTTCAACTGGCTCTGTACTGCTGCTGTCAGACATGACACATCATTTATTTTGTTTATTAAAGGATCCCCATTAGCTGATGCCATGGCAATCTTGGCGTTCATGTATTACAAATAAACTGGGAGTGAAGTCTACACAGTGTGCGGACTCTACTTTTGACCAGTTACTAAAGAGGACCTGATTGCTGACCTGGGTTTTGGCCTCTCTCTCTGAAGGAGCCTCCCCGTTGGGTGACTTGTGACAAGGGCGGGGTGCTGTCGCTAACTCTGGGCGACCCAGGGTCTTTGTCACTGGAGGAATCTGGGAAGGGATCTCTGTCTGTGATGCAAGGAGCAATGCTTCGCTGTCTCTGAAGGGCTACAGGAGATGTGACACCCTGGAGAAGGACACAAATAACTGTTTCATATGGAAAGGAGTTAAAGAGGGTAATAATTGACATACAGTAGAGAAGTCACACACATCATAAAAAAACACTCAAAGGTGATATCCGTAACATACTGTTTCATGAGAAATAGATATGGGATGTACAGCGAGCAGTGATCAGGACCCTGATGCCAAGTGGAGGGGCCTTGCATCACACTGAGTCTCTCAAGACAGTCTATCTCTTCCAGCTTTGAATGCTCCAGAGACAGTCTGTACTTCAGCCCATTAAAATTTGGACATAGGAAGTTGTCATCTTCCAAAGAATGGGGGGGGGGGGACTGACCACAGGCTGTGTGGGTGAATGAACTGTTCATCAGGCGGCAGCCATCTCGCAATTGCGCCACTCTCCGTTCTGTCTCCTCCTCCTTCCCCAATAGCTCTTCATCAGCAAACCGCAAGCCAAAAATGTCATAAGCGGTCACTGGTGAGAACTCCTGAGCTCATGTGCACGCTGGTATTGAGGATGCAGGGGGACACTTCCGACCGGGAGGAAGTTTGATGGTATTCGACCAATCATGACACATGTAAACATAACCGATGCATGTGATTGGGAGTGGATACCCCACCTAATTTCCCGCTTTCCCCCCCACCGGGTGTCATGAATGAACTAAATGAACCATTAAATTTACCAGACATCTTTCGGAAGATTGACTGGACGTGTGCATATCAGCGGTCTGTTATATTAAAAAAATAACAGACTGTAGAATGCTGTGATTGTCCAATCAGAATTGAGCATTCAACAAAGCCATGTGATAAATATGTGTAATATCAATGTTGGGTTGGATGATGCAAGAGCAGGAGCAGATCAGAGTCCAAACACTCACCTCTCTTACTTTCCTGATCAACTTCAGCCACAGACTGTGAAAACATGACATGACAAACATGGCCTTATTTTTTAACCAGATCCAGGCTGCTCAGTCTCATAACACAACACTAGACAATACTGCACACACACACGCACACACACACACACACACACACACACACACACACACACACACACACACACACACACACACACACACACACACACACACACACACTGTGAAAACATGACATGACAAACATGACCTTATTTTTTAACCAGATCCAGGCTGCTCAGTCTCATAACACAACACTAGACAATACTGCACACACACACACACACACACACACACACACACACACACACACGCACGCACGCACGCACACACACACACACACGCACGCACGCACGCACACACACACACACACACACACACACACACACACACACACACACACACACACACACACACACACACACACACACACACACACACACACAGACAGACTCACTCACTCTCTCTCCCTCTGTGTGTGTGTGTGTGTGTGTGTGTGTGTGTGAGTGTGTGTGTGTGTGTGTGTGTGTGTGTGTGTGTGTGTGTGTGTGTGTGTGTGTGTATGTGTGTGTGTGTGTGTGTGTGTGTGTGTGTGTGTGTGTGTGTGTGTGTGTGTGTGTGTGTGTGTGTGTGTGTGTGTGTGTGTGTGACACTCACTTGCAGTCGTCTGGGTTGTCTGTGAGCAGCAGCAGGAACTTGTCCTGGGGCAGGATGAGGGCGAAGCAGCAGTCCCTCCTGCCCCCTGGAGGTAACTTCGGCAGGTCCAGGATCTCTCTTCCCTCTACAATGGACTCGCAGTTGGTCTGTAGCATCACCACCTGGTCTGGGGGAGACTCGGCATCGCGACACACCAACAGGCTGCCCTCCATGGTCAGCAGCAGGTACTTCTCCTTCCACTGCTTAAACATGAAGCCCCCTGCAGTGATAAAGCCCCAGAGAGAGACATGAGTGGTGGGGACAAGCAGAGGTCACAATATGGCCGGAGTTGGTAGCGGTATCCATCAACTGGTTCAAAAAGTGAGCTTGGGAATGGAATGGGAGTGATTTACAATGAGTGTAAGAGTCAATGTAGATTATAATCATGGACTGAGAAAATCTGGGAAGAGTAAGTAAGGATAATATTGTGTTTTCTTTCTTTTTTAGTTTGTGCCAATCAACTATAGGTCTGGTTGCTCCTCTCTTTTACATTCTCCTTGCTGGAATCAGCACACTGTCAGCATAGCTGGAGATATCAGGGCTCGTGCTCCTTCCTTCAGAAGAAGCCATCAGCTGCTGCCATTCATTTTTGTACAGCATGAAAAACAACTTCCACAGTGCCTATACACTGAGTTAGGCGTTACTGTAGGCCTATACACTCTGTTTACTGTAGGCCTATACACTCTGTTTATACTGTAGGCCTATACACTCTGTTTATACTGTAGGCCTATACACTCTGTTTATACTGTAGACCTATACACTCTGTTTATACTGTAGGCCTATACACTCTGTTTATACTGTAGGCCTATACACTCTGTTTACTGTAGGCCTATACACTCTGTTTACTGTAGGCCTATACACTGTAGTACTATACACTCTGTTTACTGTAGGCCTATACACTCTGTTTACTTACTGTAGGCCTATACACTCTGTTTACTGTAGGGCTATACACTGTAGGCCTATACACTTTGTTTACTGTAGGCCTATACACTCTGTTTACTTACTGTAGGCCTATACACTCTGTTTACTGTAGGCCTATACACTTTGTTTACTGTAGGCCTATACACTCTGTTTACTTACTGTAGGCCTATACACTCTGTTTACTGTAGGCCTATACACTTTGTTTACTGTAGGCCTATACACTCTGTTTACTTACTGTAGGCCTATACACTCTGTTTACTGTAGGCCTATACACTGTAGACCTATACACTCTGTTTAATGTAGGCCTATACACTCTGTTTACTCTATACACTCTGCTTACTGTAGGCCTATACACTCTGCTTACTGTAGGCCTGTATACTCTGCTTACTGTAGGCCTATACACTCTGTTTACTGTAGGCCTATACACTCTGCTTACTGCAGGCCTATACACTCTGTTTACTGTAGGCCTATACACTCTGTTTACTGTAGTCCTATACACTCTGCTTACTGTAGGCCTATACACTCTGCTTACTGTAGTCCTATACACTCTGCTTACTGTAGGCCTATACACTCTGCTTACTGTAGGCCTATACACTCTGTTTACTGTAGGCCTATACACTCTGCTTACTGTAGGCCTATACACTCTGCTTACTGTAGGCCTATACACTCTGTTTACTGTAGGCCTATACACTCTGCTTACTGTAGTCCTATACACTCTGCTTACTGTAGGCCTATACACTCTGCTTACTGTAGGCCTATGTAGGCCTATACACTCTGCTTACTGTAGGCCTATACACTCTGCTTACTGTGGGTCTATACACTCTGCTTACTGTAGGCATGTACACTCTGCTTACTGCAGGCCTGTACACTCTGCTTACTGCAGGCCTGTACACTCTGCTTACTGCAGGCCTGTACACTCTGCTTACTGTAGGCCTGTACACTCTGCTTACTGTAGGCCTATACACTCTGCTTACCGTAGGCCTGTACACTCTGCTTACCGTAGGCCTGTACACTCTGCTTACTGTAGGCCTGTACACTCTGCTTACTGTAGGCCTGTACACTCTGCTTACTGTAGGCCTGTACACTCTGGTTACTGCAGGCCTATACACTCTGTTTACTGTCAATCACCTGACAGCCACAGGAAGAACACAAGAAATGGACATAATCAGCACATAATCCATCAAAAACAAGTTGCTTTATCAACTTTACCACATCCATCTCTTTTGATTTAAGGCAGTGATACTCAACTGGCGGCCCGCGCCCCCTGTGCGACTGACACCCCAAAAACCGACAATCCGCTACAGAAAAATGTATATTGATTGTTTATTAACTGGCCCCTGGCCTTCTATCATTTCACGAAAGTGGCCCCCGGGCAAAGCAAGTTGAGTATCCCTGATTTAAGGCATCCTTCTTAGCTTAGACAGCAGGTATGTCATCTCAAACGAGGTTTCACACTGTCAAGTTTGTTTTGTTATAGAAATCACAACAAAGGGAGTAAATGTTAGATAAATGTAATTACATATGGTGTGCATTAGAAAATGATTGGCGGAAATGTAAACTAGATGTAGACAGGTGCTCAGGACAGCAGGTATGAATATTTGCACAACTCTCCCTGCCCTTGCATCCACTTCGCCAGGCCATTTTCTGTAATGAAGAATGCCCTGTTGTTAGTCAAAGTTCCTATTTAAATGATAGAGGAGTGAAAGGATGTGTATAGGCAATCTCTCAAACAGAACCATTAACCCGGACAAACAAAAGCAACAGCTTTGGTTTTTGGATCATGGGGTTTAAGGACACAGGTGATGATGGGGCCGATTGTAAGTGTCCCAGACAGATATCCATGATGTCATCATGATAATAGATGGAGGGGACATGTTGATGGACGGGAAGGTCTGCTCTATTTCCCCACACAGGAGATTAGAGATGAACAGGTGGATTTAGCAAGAGTTAGAGAGAGAGAGAGAGAGAGAGAGAGAGAGAGAGAGAGAGGGTATGTTCAAATGGACTGCCTGCTATCATGGTACGAGGCTCTATACGGTTTCATATTCATAATGGATGATTGTCAAGGCATTTCTGCTTCTATACTCCACACAGCTAAAATGGAAAGAAAGAAAGAAGGAGGACATGAACGAGATTTGAACTATTGACATTGCTAGTAAACAGCATTGGCTTCAATTCCACTGAGCCACCAATCGCCACTATTATAGATTCTTTATCAAAGGAAATCGATGGAGATATATGACAGATGCAGTGTAAGCACAAAGATGTGAAGCGTTGGTTTGGGCCTGTGTCATGGCTTGGCTTCTAAATGAGCATCACGTCATTCTGCAGTAACACATCTGGGAGCTATTACATCTGACAGAGTGACTCTCAGCCGCAAGATAGTAAGTATCTCAGAGTGGGAGTGCTGATCTGAGGCTGTGTTCCTCATAGCTAGATGCTAAATGAACAGTACTATCAGCACTGCTATTCTCAGGAGCTTGATATGACTTTATTTCACCAAAATATCACGTTCAAGTTCAAGTTCATCACTGACATCTACAATATAGATACACTCTGTAACGGTGTCATCATTTTGTGAAGTAAGGACTGAAGTTACCAACTGTCTACTGAAAAGTACCATACTTTGTTTTAATTTTGTGAAATCAATATTTTTTAAGAACACGTGCCACTTTATTAAATGTATTTATTTATTTTGAAAAGGTGCATATCTCATTTTTTAACAAAACTCTTCACATGGACCAAATTGTGATAATTGATCCATCATATCACTTCTTATTATTCCAGACAGATGATAGGTATGTAGGCTGACATCAAACACCAACAACAAAGCTGACTCACAGAGATGTCTGGCAGAAACTGCAATCAAACAGAAGTGGATAGAGGGGGCATTTAAAATAAACCCTACATCAGTAATCTCAAGCAAACCAAATTTCAGAGTCAAAATACAATGCAACATAACACAATGAATTAGAACTGATTTTGACCCCTGCCTAGAACACGCACAAAGATGGATCAAAACAGAAAACTGGTACAGGCCATCATCCATCACATGATAGCAGAGAAGTGCACACAGATGAAGGAATAGCTGCAGTCTTACCATATTTCCTAAGGAAGCCCTGATGTACGCCTGCTGTGCTCATGCCTGCGGTCATCTGAGCAACAGGGAGTGAAATGAGAGGCAGAAGAGCTGAAAAATACGGTGAGAGAGAGCGAGAGAGAGAGAGAGATAATAATCCCCACTATTTAGGCCTTCTTAAACCCATGCTGTTGTGAGTGGAATTGCAGCCGTCCCCACTCATGCACATAAACAGCATATGAGCGGAAGAGGCCAAAATAATCATAACAGCAATGCATAAATCCCACCAGAAAGATCCTAGGATTTGCATGGCGGCCCTTACCAGATGTCACTCTGGACTCTCTCTCCCCTTCTCTCATGAACACACACACACACACACACACACACACACACACACACACACACACACACACACACACACACACACACACACACACACACACACACACACACACACACGTCTCTCTCTCTCTCACACACACACACACACACACACACACACACACACACACACACACACACACACACACACACACACACACACACACACACACACACACACACACACACACACACACACACACACACACACACACACACACACACACACACACACACACACACACACACACACACACACACACACACACACACACACACACACACACACAGGTGGGGGGAAAGCCAAAAGAGTACACACTGCAATCCTTCCTGCAAAATATTGGCATCTCACAATAGCTATCATTAAACTCAAGAGCTACCTAGTGCCCCAGTGTGCTGTCTCCGTGCCCTTTGCATGGCCCCTGAGCCAACTCTTGGATTACCTCCCGCTCCCAGCATGGCAGGGATTGTGATTCTGCACACACAGGAAGCCTGGTGTGGCTCCAGCAAGATTTAATCTGCCTGTAGACCTGAGATACATCCATCCCTCCAACGCCCTCTGACATATTCATTGTTTTTCAATGTCATATGTTGCAGCGGGATTAAAGCCTATATCATTGTGTCTGCCCACTCTTACTTATCACAGTCAGAATAACATTACGTAACGGTGGGGGGTGGGGTGCAATCACATAGGTCACATATTAACAGATGGATGGGTTGTAAGGTTGCATGTGATAGGCAGAGAGACAGACAGAGAGACAACAAGACAGAGAGAGCAGAGAGACGAGACTGAGAGAGAGAGAGAGAGAGAGACACACACACACTTAAAGAGACAGTAGCCCCTTTCACACACAGATCGCGCAAAATTGCAGTTCAGAAGGCCCGCAAAGCCAGCAGCCTCGCCACAGAAATTGCTTTCACACAGAGCCAAGCAGCACGGCCACATTCCCGTCCTGCGGTGTGCTTTCAGGTGACAGCCACCGCTCCCGGATTGAAAGGCGAGCGGAGGCATTTCCACTCAGCTCATCCTAGCCCAAATGAATATTTTCATAGGTTAGTGTAGCCTAGGCTACGAATTCATTCAACAACCAAACATCGCCGATGTATGCCAGCCAACGAGGTGCAGCTGTGCAGGTGCAGGTGCAGAAAACACGAAAGTGTTGTCCACATGCAGCATGGTAACAAGGCTTCCAATATTCATCTGATCGACTTTATGGATGCATCATGCACCATCATGTAGCCTATTAGGTACAAGGCTAATTCTTATCTTTTGGTTCCATTTTTGTGTAAAGCAAATTATTCCCATTAAGTAGCCTAATTAGCGTCCGTACTCAGTTCTGAAAGACGCCGCCCGCATATCAAACAGCTGCAGTCTGCATAACGTTCGTTGGGGGAATAGTATAGGCTATAAATGCACATGACTACTATAACGTTTAGTTTTTGTAAGGGAATGCACATGTGGCTAGCTAGACAGATTGCAGTTCTGGAGCTGGTTTCCAGAGGGAATATCGTCAGACCAACTCGCCACAGACAGCTATAGTCCTCTGAAGCGTATTATTATATCCGTTAATTTTACCTAGGCTACTAATGTCAACATCGTCCGACGCTTTCAAGTGGAGGCGGGTTACCTGTTAACCCGGCACTCTGACTAGGTCGGCTCGCGGGACAAAAGGCGTACAACAATTACCCACCAACGCACGTTCACGACTTTCACATCGGAGGTGCGGATCCTATTTTCCGTGCATTTTGCGGCTTTCAAGGCCGGTGTGAAAGCACCTAATGAGAGAGCAAAGACAAATACAGGGAGACGAGACAAAGAGAGAGCAGAGAGAGAAAGAGAGGGAGAGAGATACAGTAGGTAAACAAAGAGAGAGATAAAGTAAGATAGACAGCGAAAAATATTGAGACAGAGAAACAGAGTCAACAAGTGAAAACCTTTAAGCGCACAGCGCAGTGGTGTGGCCGCTTATGGCACCACGTCTGCTCTTACCACCCACATCCCCCTAGCTACTCCCCCTATACCCACCCCTCGAATCCTGACTCTCCACCAACTTCCTATCCCTACCTACGACCCATTTTCACCAGCCCCACCCCTTCCTCCCCCCTCCTCCCACCACCCACATCCCCCTAGCCACTCCCCCTACCGACCCCTCAAATCCTGACTCCCCCACCTCCCTACCCCTAGATACGGCCCCTTTTCCCCCAGCCCCGCCCATTCCTCCCCACTTCCACCACCTACATCCCTCTAGCCACTCCTCCGACCCACCCCTCGAATCCTGACTCACCAGCTTCCTATCCCTACTACGGCCCCTATTCCTTAGTCTCACTAAACGTCCATGAGTGAGTGAGTGAGTGAGTGACTGCAGTGAGTGAGTGAGTGACTGCAGTGAGTGAGTGAGTGAGTGAGTGAGTCAGTCAGTCAGTCAGTCAGTGAGTGAGTGAGTGAGTGAGTGAGTCAGTCAGTCAGTCAGTCAGTGAGTGAGTCAGTCAGTCAGTCAGTGAGTGAGTGAGTGAGTGAGTGAGTCAGTGAGTGAGTGAGTCAGTCAGTCAGTGAGTGTGTGAGTGACTGCAGTGAGTGAGTCAGTCAGTCAGTCAGTCAGTGAGTGAGTGAGTGAGTGAGTGAGTGACTGCAGTGAGTGAGTGAGTCAGTCAGTCAGTGAGTGAGTGAGTGAGTGAGTGAGTGACTGACTGACTGACTGCAGTGAGTGAGTGACTGAGTGTCATGACTTTGCCATCTTCTGACGTTAGCGGGCAGGTTGGCCAGCGCCGTGGGAAAAAGAGAAAGACTGAGAAAAGGAGAGAGACACGCACATCCAATCCCAACTAGGGGCAGGTGCTGAGCTGAACTGGAACAGTGAAACAACAAAATAATACAAACTGCTCGCACACTGCAGGGCTCCTGTTCAGAATTTATTGCACCAAAGATAGTGACGTTTTGAGCTAGACGCTCTTCATCACACTCAGAGAGAGAAAGAGAAAGACAGACAGAGAAAAAGAGGCATGTAACAACATGAAACCAAAAATAACAGAGAAAAACATTCTTATCTCCCTGTGGGGAACTTAGATTGACTTTTGCTGCAAAAGTCAAGGGATTTAGCAAGGAGTGAAAAGACAAATAGAATATAAACATTTAAAAATAGAAATAAGCAATAAAAAACAGTCAATCAAATCATAAAAATAACAGAAAAGCAATAAACTGGAATATAAACAATATTTGCCTGTAGAAGCTCGCTTATCATGTCTTCATCCAGTGAGGTCAGTGACTTGCAGCAGGCCTGATGCTTGTCAACACACGGGCTTGAACCCAGGTCTTACAGTTAAATGATGTCTTATAGGCCAGTGGTTGTCAAACTGGGATCTGGGGACCTCGAGTGGTCCTTAAAGAAGTATCCAGGGCATCCCAAGAACATGAAGAATAGTTAATTGAACTACATTTTATAGAAATTATCACAATTAGAGAATAGATTTAAGAACAGTTATTGCAGCTATTCTGCAATGGAAATCTGGGTTGAAAATGAGGGTTCCTGGGACAAAGTCTCATCAAACTGGGGTCCATGGTCTAATTTACGTTTATTCAGGGGTCTGTAGTCATGACATGGCAGTTCTGACTGGCACTTGACCTCATGTTTGTCACCAGGAGGGGGCAGGAGAGCCTCGCTGAACCGTAGGCAGCCTATGTCCCTAAAGTCACTGTGCAACAGGTTGTTTTGTTGTTATGTAGGCATAGAGATACTAATGGAACAAGGTTCTTGATACTGTAGTCTCCCTTTGTGCAGAACATAATAACTGCTGTCCGGTTATACCTGTCTGATGGTGAATAACTGGAAGTATGTCCTTTCAGCTCTGTTAACCCAATGTGCTTCACCTATGTGCTGTGCATCCAAACATGATAGGTATTTAAGTCTTGGGGTACGGCTAATCATGTTTGCTGGATTTTGGATTGTCTACCTAAACCCAGACACCCGGAGCTGAAGCCCATCCCCCACACCTTACATCCCAGCAACAAAACTCAAACATTCACTCCTCCCTGGCCGTCCAGCCCTGAAACTTTGTGTTTTTGAGTTGAACACCCTTCTTTCTCGTATGGGACCCCCTCCGTGACCCTCTTCCCTCCCTCTGCCCCACTCTCTGTGCCTCTATCTGGGAGCACCATTGCTCAAGCCCCTATTGAAAAGAGAACATATACAATGGGGTCTTTCTCAGTCACTCTCTGTCTCCATTAAAGACCCTGGGAACACAACACTGTCCACACAGGCACTCTTAAAGGGCCAGTGGGACCCAGGTCTTCTTCGCAACCTGAGTCCCATCAGCTCCCATCGTTTTCATGGGAAAAAAACAAGGATCTACGCTGAGAATCAATTATTCATGAATTGTATGTGAACTCTTTGGAGCCTTCTCCCAGGCAGGCAGCGAGTGCCAGCATCACCTCTGCTGGGTTGCTGCCCAAACATGCACAATCACATCAGACATCACAGTCCAACAGCACAACAAGCAGCACTGCTCCCTGTCTGATGGGAATCAGGGACAGGGGAATTTATTTAGACTGCTGTTGCTGATGACGTTTGAGTCTGTCTAGCTGAAATATCATGTTCAAACTGAGTCCGATTACATAGGCTAAACCTGTTTATGGAATAATTCAAGAAAATGAATGTATTGTGTAGCATTGTCAGGAACGAGGCGAGAGTCAGGATCTAGTCACCGCACTTTATTCTTTATCACACACAGGTCCGGGGCTACTGTCAGCCGTAGCCCACGCCAAAACAACCCCACAACACACACCAAAACCCCCACTAGCTTCCTCCTAGCTTCTCCGCTCTTCACACACCCAACCTTCCCTCTCAGGTTCCACACACCAACTCCCCGAGCTGTCCCCCGCTCTCACAGCTCCCCTCCCCCCAGCCAATCACAGGTGAATCCCTCTCTCACCCCCCCCACTGGCTAAATGTCGCCTTCACAGACCCCCCGTAACTCCCCATGCACAGAACAGTACACACACAACAGCAGCACACAAACCCAACCCGTTACAGTATGAAAAAAACAAAAGTCGAGACACGCACATCCAAGCCTGAATAGGGCAGGTGCAGAGTTCGAGGCGCAAAACATTATCTATTTTACCGGTGTAAAATAAATACACTCAACTTTGAGCCTTGCAGTGTGCAAGCTTTCTTTTTTCTTCTACCAAGAAAATGAATGTAGCCTATACTGATTATTAATTGTTAGCCTATCATTATTTTATTTTATTATTTCCCTCCTCCCCTTACCCTCCATTCCCCATGATGAGGCAGGTTACATAACATTTATAGAAGAATATTACACAGTTAGATTTAATACTAAAGTTGATGATTTTTAAATTGTAATGTGACCTTATCACGTTTATATGCGTGCCAATTAGTGAAATGAATGGTTGGAGTTTTTTTCTTCTTCTTCCCACCTGTTATTTTTGTCACTCACATGAGGCAAAATGGACATAATAAATGCTGTCAGAGAAATTCAGGGCTCATTTAAGTTTGTTTATTTATTTCATTGTGTTGTTTTTACAAGGACAATGCACATCAATCAAGGTTACTGTAAGTGTGCCAGTGTGTGTTAAACCAATTGTTTTCAATTGCTGTCCCATGGCATGATGTTAAATGCCTATTAAAAATAAAACACTATACCAATGTGAACAGATTGATAATGCAAAACAATACAGAGAGTGACCTAGCCTTAAAATTCACAAGACTACATGGCAAAAAATAAACCAGGAATATTGGGCATCCATGCACAATAAAGCACTAAAGAATAGGCTACATTGACATGCAAATACTAATGCCATTAAGCAGACAAGCATAACCTACTGTATTAGTTATTTAATTCCTGAATTTAGATTATGGGTATCCAGGTAAAAAGGTGTAGTAGGCTATGTTATTATTCGGTAATAGACATTTATTTATTTATTTATTTATTTATTTATTTATTTATTTATTTATTTATTTATTTATTTATTTATTTATTTATTTATTTATTTATTTATTTATTTATTTATTTATTTATTTAAATAAATAAGGTATTAGGAAATGGACTCAAAGCACTCATGGCCCATGCAAAGGTCTGCGCTCCCCTAGCCTGAGAGATGTTTCAAGCGGGAAATGGGTGATTTACGGACCTATTTACAACTTCTAGGGGTCCGCGTGTAATTAAAAAGCGAACAGGGGATTGTGTTGAGACAATCAGCATGCCGCAGGGTTTCTCACATCCTAACCTCGCGTCACCAGGCTCTTCTCTGTGAGAAAGGAGGAGGGAGACTCAGGAGGAGGGAGGAGGGAGGAGGGGCAGCGGCAGCAGAATGGAAAGAACTTGAGTTGAGGAATTTGAATCCTGTTTGAAGGCAAGGGGGAGAGAGAGAGGGAGAGAAGAAAGGACCAAGGGAATATCTGACTGTCTGAGCCTGGGACCGGTGGGCAAGCGAGAGAGGAGAGAGACTGCAGGATTAAACACTGGTTTAAAAATACTCCCTCAGATGCTAGAAATAGGCTTTTAACAAGTTAATTAGCGCTCGAAAACTTTTAGAGCGCTGTGCGCTTTTTTTGGTAACTGAGCGCGACACAGAGCAACCAAAACAACAGCGCAAGGCTCGTAAAGGAACAAGGCACTGAGATTTCTTTACAGGCTTGTCACTGTGAAAGGGAACCGAAAGGGGATCCGGTCCTACCTGTGGATATCCACTTATTTTCGTCATTCCGTCCGAGCCACAACAAAACTTTTCAGAGCACAGATTGGGGGTTTTGCGCTGTGGAGATGCGGTGATGGGCTCTGGTGATGTTTCCAAGATGTTGGCTTTTATTACGCGGGGTATTTGCAGAGGTTTTCCCCTCGAAAGAAGAACCATGAGCGGCTCTACATGGTCGCTGCTGCTGCTTATGTCCGTTTTATCTGCTTGGAGGCCAGTCACTGCCACCGGCTCTCTGACAGGTAAGCTCCTCTGCTCTCTGCATAACCAGCAGACTTGTGTATCAGCCAGACTGCTGTTAACCAGCTCCAACACAACGTAATGAGCAATTAGTCAGCTTTCTGCTCCTTCCATTTTATTTGCTTTTTGAGGTGGCGAGAGCAACCACAGCTGCAAATGTGTTCAACATCTGGACGAGTCGTGTTAAATGCACATGAAGCAACAGGCGCTCATAAAAAAAAGGTTTACGCAAGTGTTTTAATACAAGGTACAAAGTAAACTTGGGATATAAAAGATCAGGTGTAGCCTATCATGTCTGCCAAAATGCAGGCTTTGGATTTATCTAAAGGTCTCAGAGTGTCTGCTCATCATGTTTATGTTTGTGGACTGTCTATGGTGGTTCTCAACGTGGGGTGCGGGGACCACTGACCAGCAGGGGTCCTTGAGGGCATTCCATAGGGTCCCCAGCAAAATGATGAATTGTTAAATGTCATTATTTTGTCATTTTATAATGACTAATTTGGTCATAGTTTCACTGTTATCTCTCTACTACAGTACATATAGTGATGGGATTCTGGACAAAATTACATCAATACAAATATTCTCAGATTTGGGTCAGAGACACACATTAAATGGGGGTCCATGGCTCTAAAGTGGACTAAATTAGTGGTCCTTCATATAAAAGTTTGAGAACCAGTGTGTTTGATCATTGTCAGTATGGCTTCATGGGCTATAGGATGATGATATGGTTCGCATGATATGAGAGTCATACCCCCCCCCCCCCATTCGTTAAATAGACGAACTGGCAAAGACTGTCTCGTGTTTTTGAGATCAGGTGCTGCATGGGAAATTAACTCCAGACAGGATCAGCCCATGCTGATAAATTGGACTGTCTGGAAAGTTTGTTTGTTTACTAGCCCATATGTCCAACCCAGGGTTCTGGTCATTGAGTTCCTGGGATATCATGGCATTTTGAGTGATGCATTCCAGAAATGGAAAGTCAAGTTTTATAAATAACTTTAAACATAGAACAGCAGAGCGTTTCTCACAGCTTGTTTCATAAAGTCATTGCACTATGTGGTTTTCGGCTGTCTTCCCTCCTCAGCAAGTGGAACTGTAGGAGAAACCCGAAAAACAACATTAACAAACCAGGAAGGAATAACTTTTTTTTACAGTAAGTCATGGAAGGACTTAGGTATGGGAAGTCATGGAACAGTCATGGAATTTGACATCAGAGCCACAGGAAAAACCCTGCCAGTGCCAACCATCATTCAGAAGTCATATCTCTAAAAAAAAAAAAAAAAAATGTGGCTAGTAAAATCTTACAAATGATATCAGCCACTGTAGTGGGTGGCCAAAAAAATCCCCTGCCTTGTTGCCTAGTATTCCTCCAGGTTCCTCCACCTGTCAGCTCATGTGTGTTTTGACCATTATGGTTTGAGTTGTCTGATCTGAGAAGACAGAGCCATACCTCTGCCCTCCAGAGACATATGATCAGGAGGGACAGAGCAGAGGATACTGGACATCAGTGTGATTTACAGGCTGAGACCGATGGTTTCAAAGGAAACTTCTGCCCCGATGCCTTGTTGCTTTTTTGGATGGGTGGGGGGGGGGGGGGGTGGTGGTGGGGGGGGGGGGGGGGGGGGGGTTGGAGGGGGAGTGTGGGGGAGGAGGGGGAGTGTGTGTGTGGGGGGGGGTGGCAAACCCAAATGCTTTAGCTTGTGAGTCAGACAGGGCTGAATCAGAGGCAAAGCAGGGACATGATGGATGGGGTAAGGGAGCAAGAGTGGAGGAGAAAGAGTTGGGAGGGGAGGTGGTAAAATGTGTAGCGATGAATCTGAAGAATGGCATGAAAAGGAGAGGGGAGGGAGGGGGGAGTGAATGGATGGCCTGAGCTATGCAGCGTTAAAAAGCCAGAAAGATAAAGGAGGGAGTGGACTAGAAGGATAAATGCACGTTCTGTCTGTGTTGGGTATTTTTGGTATGTGCCATGTCCACTGACATTTAACATCTGAGCGTTTTCTATGAAAGAGAGAGCAGGAGTAGGGAGAGAGAGAGAGAGAGAGGTTGGAAGAGAGAGATCAGGAAGAAGAGAGAGCAACCTCGAGAGAAAAAGGGGGACAAAAGAGAGGAGATGGAGCAGCTAGCTCACTGGAGACAGGCCACACACACAGTGAGACACACACACACGCACACACACACACACACACACACACACACACACACACACACACACACACACACACTTTGGTCATACTGTTTGATCATGGCCCCTTCTATACATCCACCTCTGCCTTCTTACAAACAGCAACAAGCTTATGATCTGAATGTAGTGTTCAGAGAAGGAGAAAGAAAGTCGAGCTCTTTGTCCAGTAACCAGTGAGAAAAAGAAAAGAGAAGTCTGGCCTGTGCAGGTTTCTAAAAGAAATCAGCCAAGCTTAAAGATGGAGGAAGGAATGACTTTTAACGCCAAAAAACACAGAGGCACAGAGAGAGGCGGTGAAGCCAATTCGGTGGGTCCCTTCATCTATCGTACAGGTCCCCAGTCCCAGAACAAGCTTTTTGAACGTCGGGTTGTGTGTGTGTGTGTGTGTGTGTGTGTGCATGCATGTTTGTTATGTTTGTTGACATCTACGTTTCAGTAAAGTGGAGGACATGTATGCTTTTTGCATTAGAAATCTGGCTCTTTGCAGGAGCTGAGAGAGGTTGAATTATATGTGTGTGTGTGTTTGTGTGTGTGTGTGTGTGTGTGTGTGTCTGTGTGTGTGTGCGTGTGTGTGTGTGTGTGTGTGTGAGCGAGAGAGAGACACAGGGTGACATGGAGTCCTCTGAGGTCACGGCTGAGGGGTCAAAGTTGGAAGGTCGGTCATGAAACAGACTAGGAGGGCGGGTTGACAACCTTGAGAAAGTCTTTACAAGCGTCAGTCAGTGAAAGAGGGGCTGTGTTCCTCTTCTGAAAACCCAGAAATAGTGACCAAGTCTGCACATTCTTTTGATTGACTGATTGATTTGATTTATTATAGCAAAAAAAATCTAATATGTTAAAAGACTTGGCATATTGAACCCAGAGGATGGCACATGCAAGTCACTAAAAGGTCCACGACAGTGATTCTCCACCTTTTTCATATCAAGGACCCTAATTTAGTCACATTAGAGCCACCGACCCTACATTTGATGAGATTTTGTCTCTGGGACCCGAATGTGAGAATATTTCTTTATTGTTAGAGATGATGTTGTCCAGAATACCGGACTATCTGTACTGCAGGTAGAGAGATAACAGTGAAACTATGATCAAAACAGTCTATTCAATATTCTCTAGTTGTATTAACATCTTGTAAATAAGATAAAATGGTGACGTTTAAAGATTCATCAATTTGCTTGGACCCCTGGAACCCCTTCAAAGAAGACCCCATGGGCCTGGTCCACGGACCAAAAAACAACAACAACAACAACAACAACAACAACATTGAGCAGACAGACATGCAGTGCAGAACAGTCAAACAAAACAAAACAAGCTAAATGAGTTCACTCTTCCCTGATGATCTGTTCTAATGTCCAGCAGCCAAAGTGTTGAATTGGAAGCGATTGCCATCATCTACTTTTCTCTATAGAACTAAAGAGGGAGGAGGTGTTACTACATAGATGCTTAGCATCTCTACTAAAGAGGGAGGAGGTGTTACTACATAGATGCTTAGCATCTCTACTAAAGAGGGAGGAGGTGTTACTACATAGATGCTTAGCATCTCTACTAAAGAGGGAGGAGGTGTTACTACACAGATGCTTAGCATCTCTACTAAAGAGGGAGGAGGTGTTACTACATAGATGCTTAGCATCTCTACTAAAGAGGGAGGAGGTGTTACTACATAGATGCTTAGCATCTCTACTAAAGAGGGAGGAGGTGTTACTACATAGATGCTTAGCATCTCTACTAAAGAGGGAGGAGGTGTTACTACATAGATGCTTAGCATCTCTACTAAAGAGGGAGGAGGTGTTACTACACAGATGCTTAGCATCTCTACTAAAGAGGGAGGAGGTGTGACTACACAGATGCTTAGCATCTCTACTAAAGAGGGAGGAGGTGTGACTACACAGATGCTTAGCATTTCTACTAAAGAGGGAGGAGGTGTTACTACATAGATGCTTAGCATCTCTACTAAAGAGGGAGGAGGTGTGACTACACAGATGCTTAGCATCTCTACTAAAGAGGGAGGAGGTGTGACTACACAGATGCTTAGCATCTCTACTAAAGAGGGAGGAGGTGTGACTACACAGATGCTTAGCATCTCTACTAAAGAGGGAGGAGGTGTTACTACATAGATGCTTAGCATCTCTACTAAAGAGGGAGGAGGTGTTACTACATAGATGCTTAGCATCTCTACTAAAGAGGGAGGAGGTGTTACTACATAGATGCTTAGCATCTCTACTAAAGAGGGAGGAGGTGTTACTACACAGATGCTTAGCATCTCTACTAAAGAGGGAGGAGGTGTGTCCACACAGATGCTTAGCATCTCTACTAAAGAGGGAGGAGGTGTGACTACACAGATGCTTAGCATCTCTACTTGATGGTGCAAAAGTAAGAAAAGAAGAAACATGAGCGATCTATGCCCATCATGCTGCTTCTCAGAGTTGTATTGGAATGGACGGAGATCAAGGCTACAACTGTTTCTTTGATCTTGAAAACGTTACAGCATGCATGCTTTTGCTCCATTTGCCAGATACAGGAATACCTAACATTTCTACTGCATGCTGTAACAGTAACAGTAAGGAGAGCAAAGAAACAGCAGGAGAGGTTCATGCTCATCATATTTATGACTACCCTCCTGCAGCCTTGTATTTTGGACATTGAACAGATTCACAGACATCTTGGCAAGTGCTCCGCGGGCCTAGGCTATCATTGCCGTTTGAGAGAGATTTGAGGGAAAGCCTGAATGTGATGAGTGTTTGTGCTGAGCTCCCTGCGCTCTGACACTGTGGGACCAGTAGGAGCAGCCTTCCTGCAACAAGGAGCTATTGTCCCGCTATCAGCTCTGCCCTCCTCAGGTCAGAGCCTCTATCAGTCAGCGATAGATGACGACTCGTCCAAAAGTCACTGTGGTGGTGGATCAACCTGTCCTTATCAGCCAAGGCCAAACCAAGACTCTGTTTAGCTCTTTGATGAACACAAGATATTTATCGGAGCAAGTACACCGAGCAAATGAAGCCAACAGCAGGAAAGCATGCCATTAAGATATGGGTTTAGTTTGCACTGCCAATTCATAGACAAAAAAAATGTGTGTTGCATTCATGAGACTAACTTTATTTTAATCTGTGACATAAAAACAAGCCCCTAATCCTGATGGCCTCCTCTCTTAATCAAAGATTTGGAGTTTGTGCGGAGTCCCACTACCATCATCTCGTCACTGGGAAAGCCTGTGACGATGCACTGCTCCCTGAGGGGCAAAGGGGGCGAGGAGGAGGACCTTCCCGATGTGCTGTGGCTAAGAGATGGTGTGTCGCTGGAGTACGCAGACACCAACCAGATCCAAGTCCCCATCGACAGCGACAGTTGGATGGTCATCAGCACTCTCAGGTAGGCGCCGGTCTGTCCTGAGAGCCTGACTGTCAGTGACAATGTCCCTGATCCCCTCTGGCTGTTGCTCCTGTCAGTGCAGCTTCCGAGTTCTCACACCTGACGTGAAAGTGTCAGTCATGCATCTGCAGTGATTTATTGATCTGTTTTTTCACACTACATTTCCTGCACCTCCGCCCGTTCTCATTTTCATAGCATAACCGGTATTGTTGCTGGATTGCGTCATGATTATGTTGAATTCCAGACACCGTGGACCGCTGCCAAATTGAGTCTGGAAGATATAACACAGGCAAAACCCCATATTTGTGCTGGAACTTAATGCACTTAATCCTATTGTGACAAAAAGTAATCAGGCTCTATGTGTCTGTCTGCCTGTATGCCCCGGTTTTATCAGTCTCATTTTTGGTTGCTTGATCATTGTGAAACCTGTCAAGTTACACCATCCTCTCCACATAACAGGGTTGAGAAGGTCCAGCTTCCTGACATGGGCTCCTACCGCTGTGCTGTGCTGTCAGAGGAACACAGGGCCATGTCTGAGGAGGGGAACATCCAGCTAGAGGGTGAGTTTAGCTTGATTTAGCTATTGCACTGCAGAAAAAAAAGTCTCATATTCTCTAGAACAAGAGAAAAAATCCTGCCAATGGGGGAGGGGGGGGTAACTCCACTTGTTTTGAATGCAGTTTCACTTCACTAGAAATTAGAGTTTGTACCTTGAAATCAGAATGAGGCAGACCAATGAACTACTATCAAGAAAATGACACTTGATTCTACAAAATTCTTGAAACAAGTGTGATTGGCATTGGAAACAAGATATCTAACCCCACATTTTTTCACTTGTTCTAAGAAAATTCTGTGCTTGCATACATGGAGACAATCACAAACATAAACACATCTCATGTGCGTGATGCAGTCTGCTTTGTTTGTACAGATGCAGCCACCTTGAATTTGCCGGCTGATCCTTGACAGGTCCTTGACAGGGCCCATCCAGATCCATGGCAGATTAAACAACGATAAAACAGAAACTTAACTTAACTACTTAAACTTAACTTCACCGAACTTAAACCCATTCAACCTCTTAATAAACCATACTGTACATGTAGATGTCCCATGTGGTGCAACAAAGTTCAGGGGCCTTCTCCTTAAGGTTTCCATAAAATGTTTAACCTTACGGAGAAGACTTAAGGGTGTGTTGTGCACCCAATTTTATTTTAAGGAAACCTTAACTTAACTTTAAGGGAAATCTTAACTCAAAGTGTTTTGTGCAACAGGTCTTTGGTATGGCAGCCGGCTGGCAGCTGGGAGCAGCAATTCAAGGTGGCTGCCACTGTATTGTTAATGTTACCTCGAGTCTGATTCTCCTGGTTGTCTGCAGGCTTGCCTCATTTCTCCGTGGAGCCCGAGCACACGTCGATAGTGGCCAACATCTCCCTGAGCCTGCACTGCGTGGCCCACGGGCCCCCGGAGCCCGTCCGGGTCATCTGGCTGCAGGACGGGGCTCCTCTCAACACCCTGAACGACCCGGTGGCCCTGTCGCCCTCCACCCTCAACCTCACAGGTATCAGCTTTCACCCACTGCTGCCACAGCACTCAGCGCCACGTGGAGACGGCTTAGTTAGACCCGTTATTATTACTAACTATAACACACCGCATCAATCAACTGCTCAAGGGCTTCCCGCCTCCCCAGACACAGCTCAGCATCCAATGATCAATAAATCAGTCAAGCAAGTAGCGGCTGTCAGCAGCTCGTGTTCCCAAAGTACGAGGACATTGAAAAGCCGAAGCAGGACAGTTTGAAAAATATTGGCTTTCATTTAATCCCTTCGGCTTCCTTCTAATTTACTGGTACAAAAGTTACAGGGCAGCTATCTTCTTTAGTTTCAAAGACTCCCCTCCTACCCCCCTCCCCCTCCCTCCCTCCCTCACTTCAACACGGCCACCAAATAACCACCCTCCAAAGACCGTGCAGGCCGCCTGGCGCGGTGCCAGCAGATCCATTGAGGATGTGCCTTGTGGTTGTGGGGCTGCTGGCTCCATTGAGGATGTGCCTTGTAGTTGTGGGGCTGCTGGGCACAGGGAGAGGGCACAGCCAGATAAAAGAGGGAGGGAGGGAGAGGAGGAGGCTTCTGTCCCCGCTTGAATGCAAACCACAGCTGCCTGCCAGATAGACGGCCGGCCTGCTGTGTACGGTCCAGTTGTAGGACAGGCAGAGCCGCGTGAGTCAGGCGAAAGGAGGGAGGGCTGGTTGGTTGGTTAAGGGCTCTGGTTTGAGTCATCAGAGCAGGTCGGCTGGTGTTGTTGACCACTCTCGTATCTGACGGTAACTTACACTCACATCTCTGGAATGGGCAGCTGCTCTGGCACACCGCAGACCCAAACCATCGCAAACACAAATATTCATTCAATTCAGGCCCATAAAGGGCGATGGCACGGAGCCCAAGCCAGCCGCCCACATGAGGGGATCAAAGGCAATACGCATTCCCGCCTTCTTCAAATACACAGAACACCCTCCCGATGTCCCCCAGTCCCATGGGACATTTGGACACGCTGGAAATCGTCACCCATCTTTACCCACAGCTACACACTGTCCACTCGTTCCAGCTGACAGGAACTACATTATGCGTGTTGTAAACAGAATGAAACTGTTGGTCAATACCGGCGAGCACATGAGCTCAGGAGTTCTCCCCAGTGACCGCTTATGACCGTTTTGGCCGGCCACGGGATGTTGTGTTGCGGTTTGCTGATGAAGGGCTATTGGGGAAGGAGGAGGAGACAGAACGGAGAGTGGCGCAATCGCGAGATGGCCTGATGAGCAGTTCATTCACCCACACAGCCAGTGGTCAGTCCCCCTCCCTCGCTCCCTCCCTCCCTTTCCTCATCCCCTCTCTTGCCCAGGCATCGTACCCCATGTTCTCTTTCCGGCCACAACACAATGGAGGCATGGTGCCGTCATCGCTGCGCAACACAGCGTGATTCTGTGTGACTCTCAGTTTGTGGCCGAGTGACAATGTTGGGGTGTTAGATAATAGTGATCAAACTTGAGTTGTCACATGTTTCAGTGTGTTGTGTGTTGTGCGTGTGCCTGGATTTAGTGTGTGTATGTGAATGTAGTTTTGAGTGTGTGAGTGCCCTGTGAGTCACTGTATGAGAGGACTTA